>NC_060138.1:477922586-478237169 GCF_021461385.2 Schistocerca piceifrons | reverse complement strand
AGCCAATGAATCAATTGATGCTGCTCAGTATTAACAACCTTTTCTTTATTTGTTTTTATAGCGTTGCTCAGATATGTGTCTATAACTGTGCACTGTGCATCCACGCCCGTACCACACAGCATCTCGCATTGCGCTTAATTTTTATGACATAATATCTCTTGAATTGTGTTTTGTGTAATTACATAATTTTGTGGGTAGATTCAGTGACATGTATGGATATTGTCCATAAAATGTGTTGTGAATGGAGTTAACAGATACGAAGTAATAAATTTAAACGTCACGTATGATGCTACAGTTTTTCGCCATCTCGCTGTTTATAACGTTATATGTTCTCAACGATGTGTCGTACAGTGATATGATTTTACGCTTTCATTCAATAGTATATGTGCATAGAGCGTAAAATATGTCGCTAATGCAGTCAGTTGTAAACAAGTAATAAATTATGATGCATATCTCATCCGCTACTTTTACTACACGAAAAGCGGAAGAGTAGTAAGCGATAAAAATCGATATGTTTCCTTTTACCTTTTTGTAGGGGTTGACAGCGAGAAAAAAATTTCGTACAAGTTCGAAATCCTGTGTTAAGTTTGTTACAATCGCTAAGTGCTCTCATTAAGTACTGGATTAATAAAGTCCGGGAATTCGCATGCCACAGGCTTCACTTCTTTTTCGCCCCACTCCCACCTCTTTGATAGGAAGGCGGTTGTTACCTCCACAGCGATTGTTGCCTGGCAGTAAGGTATACGAGTACCAAATATGGTTGAAATCGGTCCAGTGTTTTAAGAGGAGAAGTGGAAAACACACACACACATTCATTTTTACGATATTTATGAACGAAACAGTTACCAGTGTATTACGAGTGATAATTTCAACTCCTTCGCAGAAAAGAAAGATGTTACGAACATTGAGGGTAGATACTTGTTACCTCTGCACCGCCTCTCTCCCTAACGACACTTGCTTCGCCCGCACGCCTCATCCCACTTAAAATCAGCCAAGTTAAAACACGTCCACTATAGTTAATTTGTATATCACTTGAATGTTGAATTCATAACTTCTTAATTGGCACAAACTAGAACGAACGCTTCAGCCTACCAGAGTTTTGCATATAATAACAATATTGCTTTTATTACTATTATTAATATTATATTAATAATTATAATAATAATATTTAGGCCCTACCGCAACGTATTAGCCATTTACTCAGTTACCGTGCTGTTGTACTATCGGATAATTAGTTTATTCGTTGCGACGTGAATAGGCCTAATAAAGCAATTTTTGGTCCATTGAGGAAACTACTACGATTCGGAGAAAGCAGTTACATGAAATATTTCAGCATATGTGGTGCAGATGTCTTAGTTTTACCGTCATACATTCGTGGCATAAAGTATAAAGCATGTGTGCAACGGGTGGACTCTTAAATTGCTACATCACGAAGATGACGTGCTACAGACGTGAAATTTAACCGACAGGAAGAAGATGCTGTGATATACAAATGATTAGCTTTTCAGAGCATTCACACAAGGTTGGCGCCGGTAGCCACCTACAACGTACTGGCATGAGGAAAGTTTCCAACAGATTTCTCATACACAAACAGCAGGTGACTGGCGTTGCCTGGTGAAACGTTGTTGTGATGCCTCGTGTAAGGAGGAGAAATACGTACCATCACGTTTCCGACTTTGATAAAGGTCGGATTGTAGCCTATCGCGATTGCGGTTTATCGTATCGCGACATTGCTGCTCGCGTTGGTCGATATCGAATGACTGTTAGCAGAATGCGGAATCGGTGGGTTCAGGAGGGTAACACGGAACGCCGTGCTGGATCCCAACGGCCTCGTATCACTAGCAGTCGAGATGACAGGCATCTTATCCGCATGGCTGTAATGGATCGTGCAGCCACGTCTCGATCCCTGAGTCAACAGATGGGGACGTTTGCAAGACAAGAACCATCTGCACGAACAGTTCGACGACGTTTGCAGCAGCATGGACTATTGGCTCGGAGACCATGGCTGCGGTTACCCTTGACGCTGCATCACAGACAGGAGCGCCTGCGATGGTGTACTCAACGTCGAACCTGGGTGCACGAATGGCAAAACGTCATTTTTTCGGATGAATCCAGGTTCTGTTTACAGCATCATGATGGTCGCATCCGTGTTTGGCGACATCGCGGTTAACGCACATTGGAAGCGTGTATTCGTCATCGTCATACTGGCGTATCACTCGGTGTGATGATATGGGGCTGTACCCTTCATTCGATCCCTGCGAAACCCTACATTTCAGCAGGATAACGCACGACCGCATGTTGCAGGTCCTGTACGGGCCTCTCTGGATACAGAAAATGTTCGACTGCTGCCCTGGCCAGCACATTCTCCAGATCTCTCACCAATTGAAAACGTCTGGTCAGTGGTGGCCAAGCAACGGGTTCGTCACAATACGCCAGTCACTACTCTTGATGAACTGTCGTATCGTGTTGAAGTTGCATGGGAAGCTGTACCTGCACACGTCATCCAAGCTCTGTTTGACTCAATGCCCAGGCGTACCAAGGCTATTATTATAGCGAGAGGTGGTTGTTCTGGGTACTGATTTCTCAGTATCTATGCACCCAAATTGCTTGAAAATGTAATCACATGTCAGTTCTAGTACAATATATTTGTCCAATGAATACCCGTTTATCGTCTACATTTCTTCTAGGTGTAGCAATTTTAATGGCCAGTAGTGTAATAGTAATGCTCTTTTAAAAATAAATTAGTTTTGTGATTGAACCACAGTCAAACCCTTTTGTTTCTACCCTTCAGGAAATTTCATTTTACCTCTCAGTGGTAATTCCCGTCAGGTTGGGGATCACTGGTCTAGAGCTTTCCCTTTCCAATGGAAGTTACCAAGTCATGGAGAAAATCTAAGAAATGGTAGAGTACGAGGAAATCGAGTCAATGGACATTATTTTTTAAATATACTTTCCAGTCCTTTCGTATCTTTTCTGTTTCTTCTCCTCAAAAAATTCACAAATGTTGCGACTATGTTCTGTCTTCTTCAAGGCACGAAACCACAGAACGTACTTGAAGATATTGCGCGTCATAGAGACGGTTGTCGAACATCCACGTGGCTGCGCTAGCCGGGCGGCCAACATGCAGTGATCGCCTGCCGTCAGTGGGTGGCACCTGAGTCGGTGAGGCGGTCGAAGGCTGGGATGGGCGTCCCAGGAATCCGCCAGGCAAACGGAGCGTGGCTGGGCTCGGCGTGTGCGCGAGGCGTTACAAACGGCGCGAGGTGGGCGGCCGGGAACGCCAACAATTGGACAATGGCGGGAGGCAGCGGCTGCGGCACGGGGACAGGGAGGCGCTGTGCTCAGACGGGCTGGCCCGGCGCTGAACAAGGCGGACCTCGGCGTGGGAGGTGACCGTGTCGTGCCGTGACGGTATGCGGCATGCGGCCAGGCGCTCGCTCACTGCCACAAGTGTACTGACGCGTCCCTGTTCCACTGGAGGTACTGCAGGGCGCTGCGGCCGTTTCCCTGCCGTTCTGGGACTCGAAAATGGCTCTGAGCACTATAGTACTTTATATCTGAGGTCATCAGTCCCCTAGAACTTAGAACTACTTAAACCTAACTAACCTAAGGACATCACACACATCCATGCCCGAGGCAGGATTCGAACCTGCGACCGTAGCGGTCGCGCGGTTCCATACTGTGGCGCCTAGAACCGCTCGGCCACTCGGGCCGGCGTACTAGGACTGACCAACATTTGTGTTTACCGTGTCATAAGTAGGCTGTTTAGATTTTCTTATTTTTAACGCCACGTAGCGCTCTGTATGAAAATCACTGGCTGTGCTGTGTGCAGTCTGTGGCTAGTTTGCATTGTTGTCTGCCATTGTAGTGTTGGGCAGCTGGATGTTAACAGCGCTTAGCGTTGCGCAATTGGAGGTGAACCGCCAGCAGTGGTGGATGTGGGGAGAGAAATGGCGGAGTTTTGAAATTTGTAAGACTGGATGTCATGAACTGCTATATACACTCCTGGAAATGGAAAAAAGAACACATTGACACCGGTGTGTCAGACCCACCATACTTGCTCCGGACATTGCGAGAGGGCTGTACAAGCAATGATCACACGCACGGCACAGCGGACACACCAGGAACCGCGGTGTTGGCCGTCGAATGGCGCTAGCTGCGCAGCATTTGTGCACCGCCGCCGTCAGTGTCAGCCACAAAACGTACTTCTGAAACTGACGACACAGCTGCCGTAGCTAGTAATTACGTAAAAATGGAAGACATTAGGGATATCTTACTCCAGGAACACGACGTAAAACATAACACCATTGCATATCCTGTGATTCACATTACAGTAAATGACGTAAAATTTACGGCAGTGCTTGACTCTGGCAGTCCCATTTCAGTAATTAGTGAAACAGCCTTTAGCAAATGCAACAAATCGAACGATTGCCCCACACTTCCGTTACGTAAGATTAAATTACAAGGTGCAATCGTTGGAAAAAGTGTAGATGTACGCCAACAAACCAACTTAGAATTCTTTTGTCAAAGCTACAGCTTCTCTATGAACTTTCTTATTGTTCCATTATTGTCGACGGAAATTATATTGGGAGTAGACTTTTTGAATGAAAACAAAGCAATCTTAAACTTTCACGATGCTGGAATAAGTTTAGAGAAAGAAGGTAAGTCAATAGCTTTAAAATTTGAAGATTGGCTCTCAAACCATGACAAAGAAATTAATCGGCTTTACCTCCTGTTAGACAACAGTTCGGAATTCTCGACGGAACTTGACACTATCAATCACTCTGCAAGTACTGACAGGGATGATATCGACGGCGCATTTGATACTAATGAGTTAATTCAGAATAAAATTCAAACAATTGAGAATTGTAATGACACTGATAGGCAAGACCTTTTTGAGATTTTACAAGCATATTCCACAGTTTTTACTCACAAAACAGGAACAATCAAGGGCTTTCAATACCAGCTTCGTGTTCGTGAGCATACTAATTTTTGTGTTAGACCATACTTAATTCCGGGGCATTATAGGGACCGTGTTAGAACAGAAATACAATCTATGCTTGACGAGGGCATTATTGAGCCTGCAGTAAGCTCATACAACAATCCATTACATGTTGTAGAGAAGAAAAATGGATCGATCAGGATTGTCTTAGATTCGAGACAAATCAATACTATCATCATTCCTGAAACAGACAGGCTGCAAACGTTAGAAGATTAGTTGATGATAGTTACGTTGTAGAATTTTTCTGATAATATGTTATTTACTTTGTAAAGATGTTCAGACATTATTTATCCTGTTTTGTTTTAATGCTCATGTGAGAAGTTGATGTTTCAAAAGTTATTCTGATCTTTTATGTATTTACTTATGTCATAATTCCTGTAACACTGATGTATATGTTTATTTCTATTCTTTTGTAAAGCCCCTATTACTACAAATGTTATCTGTATTATTATGTTTTTAATGATGTATTTTGTACCTTTGTTATTGTATTCTTATGTTATAAAATTGTAATTGACACCAGTTCATCAAATGAAGTAACTTGTAGGTTACATTTCACTGCAAACGTTTCTGTTGGTCATAGTATATGCACAATATGTGAAAAAAAGGAGGCTGTTAGTGCTCCCACATGTGTTGATAATTCAGCAACAGACTGGTTAACAGCATTGCTGATTCTAAGGACAATTCCAAAAGCTTTGTGAGTGCACAAGTGGTGGTTTATGGACTTGCTATATTGTCCGCAAGACTCTTCGATGGTGATTGTGCACCTGCACAGTCGCAACAGATGGCTGCTGGCCGTCTCTACAAGGACTACAGTGGGTCTGCATCTTTGATGGCCCACCAATACCATTATTTCTACAAGGACTACAGTGGGTCTGCATCTTTGATGACCCACCAATACCATTATTTCTACAAGGACTGCAGTGGGTCTGCACCTCTGGTGGCCCACCAATACCATACTCTTTACCAGGACTGCAGTGGGTCTGCCCTGTGATGACCTACCTACCAATATTCTTCAAAACTTCGACTGACTCTGCTGTGGGTTTGCTCTGGTGTGGCCCATTTTCTGTCTGCATGTCAAGAGTCAGCACTGTCTTTCTGTTGGAAGGACAACACTGCTTCTTCAAGACTGCATGGAAATCCACTACTTCCGTGTGCATTTTCTTTTACTGCTCAGACTTTGAGAAAAAAAAACACTGCAATTTTACTGTGATGAATGATCAGGGCTGCCTTTATGGACTGTGAGAAAATTTTAGCTTTTGACCAACATTGTATCAATAAGTATGTTCATTTGATTTCTTTGTTATTGTAATTCTGAAAAATTTTTTCGAATCTATATTGGCCACTGCCCAAAACAATTTGTAAAATTTTTTGTGGGGGCTATGTAAGTAGGCTGTTTAGGTTTTCTTATTGGTAACGCCACATAGCGCTCTGTATGAAAATCACTGGCTGTGCTGTGTGCAGCCTGTGGCTAGTTTGCATTGTTGTCTGCCATTGTAGTGTTGGGCAGCTGGATGTTAACAGTGCGTAGCGTGGCGCAGTTGGAGGTGAGCCGCCAGCAGTGGTGGATGTGGGGAGAGAAATGGCGGAGTTTTGAAATTTGTAAGACTGGATGTCATGAACTGCTATATACACTCCTGGAAATGGAAAAAAGAACACATTGACACCGGTGTGTCAGACCCACCATACTTGCTCCGGACATTGCGAGAGGGCTGTACAAGCAATGATCACACGCACGGCACAGCGGACACACCAGGAACCGCGGTGTTGGCCGTCGAATGGCGCTAGCTGCGCAGCATTTGTGCACCGCCGCCGTCAGTGTCAGCCAGTTTGCCGTGGCATACGGAGCTCCACCGCAGTCTTTAACACTGGTAGCATGCCGCGACAGCGTGGACGTGAACCGTATGTGCAGTTGACGGACTTTGAGCGAGGGCGTATAGTGGGCATGCGGGAGGCCGGGTGGACGTACCGCCGAATTGCTCAACACGTGGGGCGTGAGGTCTCCACAGTACATCGATGTTGTCGCCAGTGGTCGGCGGAAGGTGCACGTGCCCGTCGACCTGGGACCGGACCGCAGCGACGCACGGATGCACGCCAAGACCGTAGGATCCAACGCAGTGCCGTAGAGGACCGCACCGCCACTTCCCAGCAAATTAGGGACACTGTTGCTCCTGGGGTATCGGCGAGGACCATTCGCAACCGTCTCCATGAAGCTGGGCTACGGTCCCGCACACCGTTAGGCCGTCTTCCGCTCACGCCCCAACATCGTGCAGCCCGCCTCCAGTGGTGTGGCGACGGGCGTGAATGGAGGGACGAATGGAGACGTGTCGTCTTCAGCGATGAGAGTCGCTTCTGCCTTGGTGGCAATGATGGTCGTATGCGTGTTTGGCGCCGTGCAGGTGAGCGCCACAATCAGGACTGCATACGACCGAAGCACACAGGGCCAACACCCGGCATCATGGTGTGGGGAGCGATCTCCTACACTGGCCGTACACCACTGGTGATCGTCGAGGGGACACTGAATAGTGCACGGTACATCCAAACCGCCATCGAACCCATCGTTCTACCATTCCTAGACCGGCAAGGGAATGTGCTGTTCCAACAGGACAATGCACGTCCGCATGTATCCCGTGCCACCCAACGTGCTCTAGAAGGTGTAAGTCAACTACCCTGGCCAGCAAGATCTCCGGATCTGTCCCTCATTGAGCATGTTTGGGACTGGATGAAGCGTCGTCTCACGCGGTCTGCACGTCCAGCACGAACGCTGGTCCAACTGAGGCGCCAGGTGGAAATGGCGTGGCAAGCCGTTCCACAGGACTACATCCAGCATCTCTACGATCGTCTCCATGGGAGAATAGCAGCCTGCATTGCTGCGAAAGGTGGATATACACTGTACTAGTGCCGACATTGTGCATGCTCTGTTGCCTGTGTCTATGTGCCTGTGGTTCTGTCAGTGTGATCATGTGATGTATCTGACCCCAGGAATGTGTCAATAAAGTTTCCCCTTCCTGGGACAATGAATTCACGGTGTTCTTATTTCAATTTCCAGGAGTGTATATTATGATTTTTGAACACTATTAAGGTAAATACATTGTTCGTTCTCTATCAAAATCTTTCATTTGCTAACTATGCCGATCAGTAGTTAGTGCCTGCAGAATTTTGAATTTTTTATTTAGCTGGCAGTAGTGGCGCTCGCTGTATTGCAGTAGTTCGAGTAACGAAGATTTTTGGTGAGGTAAGTGATTTGTGAAAGGTATAGGTTAATGTTAGTTAGGGCCATTCTTGTGTAGAGATTTTTGAAAGTCAGATTGCGTTGCGCTAAAAATATTGTGTGTCAGTTTAGTGTTGATCAGAATAGGTAAAGAGCGAAATGTCTGAGTGCGTTCAGTTCTGCTCAGCTGTTTGAAAATCAAATAATGTAAGAGGTTTATCAGCACAGTAATTAATTAATTACTTATTCAAAGGGGATGTTTCAAACGCAGTTTGACAAAAATATGTAAACACCGCGAGAAATGCATGCTTGAACGTGAATGTTCATTTATGCCGATGATGCAGCAGTGGCCACACATGATAAAATCTTTGAACAAGTGGAGGAGAATCTCACAGGATCCTTAACAGAACTTCCTACCTATTACGAAGGCAATAATCTCAAACCAAACCCTAGTAAATCTCAAGTATCCGCATTCCATCTTAGGAACAAACAAGCCAAACGGACACTCCGAGTCATATGACAAGGGGAAGAGCTGAAGCATACAAATAGCCCAAAATACCTGGGAGTAACTTTGGACAGAGTGCTTACTTTTAAGCAGCACTGTCACAACAATTAAAAAAAAGGTCTGTGCCAGGAACAACATACTGCGGAAGCTAACAGGTTCATCGTGGGGAGCTCAACCACACGTTTTGCGCACCACGGGTCTGGCGCTGAGTATCTCAGCAGCGGAATACGCGGCGCCAGTTTGGAGGAACTCTGCTCACACCAAGCAAGTTGACGTCGCCGTAAACGAAACTGTGCGTATTGCCACAGGATGCCTCAAACCAACTCCCAAAGACGAAATTTATACCATCATAGGCATAGCACCACCCACTGTCTGCAGACAAGAAGTCACCAAGGTCGAAAGATGAAAACAAAAGAATGATCCTCGACACCCGATGCATATGCACCGAAAACAACGTGTCTGGCTGAAATCCCTCAGGAGTTTCATTGAAACTACTGAAGAGCTCGCCAGCAAGCCCGTCGCAAGGCGGCTATCTCTTTGAGAAGAAATGGTGCCACAGTCCACAATGGAACTACTTGTGGACGGATGTGCAGGATTTCAACTACCTTTTACAACTTGGAGGTCATTAAACCGGCTGCGCACTGGAGTAACTGGGCGCAAATCAAACCTATTTAAATGGGGCTACAGTGATAGCGATAGGTGTGAATGCGGAGCAACACAAGACTTGGACCACCCACTGATTTGCCCAGATATGTGTATTTTTTTTTCTTTTTTTTACGGTCATCAGTCTACTGACTGGTTTGATGCGGCCCGCCACGAATTCTTTCCTGTGCTAACCTCTTCATCTCAGAGTAGCACTTGCAACCTACGTCCTCAATTATTTGCTTGACGTATTCCAATCTCTGTCTTCCTCTACAGTTTTTGCCCTCTACCGCTCCCTCTAGTGCCATGGAAGTCATTTCCTCATGTCTTAGCAGATGTCCTATCATCCTGTCCCGTCTCCTTATCAGTGTTTTCCACATATTCCTTTCCTTTCCTTCATGTCTATAACATGCACTAAAGACGATATTTTGAAAGTCAATGACAAGGCAACCTACGTTGCTAATTACTGGGAAGGGAAGATATAATTGGTTCATCCGGATATGGAAGAAGAAGAAGAACGTGGATGCGAATGCTAGCTATGCCTATTTGACTATGACAGGCACCTGTGCAATGTTCTCAATACGTCGCAAGTGTCATTCGTGATTAGAACACTGTTCTTTGTAGTTGTGACTGCAGAATGCCGGAGTGAATTCGAACGTGGGCAAATTTTGCATCCACACTGAGGTCACAAGAGTTATGAGATACTGTTACACACAGATGGCGGTAGTATCGCGTACATAAGGTATAAAAGGGCAGCACCGTTGGCGGAGCTGTCATTTGTGCTCAGGTGATTCACGTGGAAAGGTCGCCGACATGATTATGATTGCACGACGGGAATTAACAGGCTCTGAGCGCGGAATGGTAGTTGGAGCTGGACGCATGGGGCATTCCATACGGTATTCGTTAGGAAATTCAATATTCAGAGATACACAGTGTCAACTGTGTGCCTAGAATAATTTCAGGCATTACCTCTCACCACAGACAGCCTCGTGGCCTACAGCCTTCACTTAGCGACCGAGAGCAGCGATATTTGCTTAGAGTTGTCAGTACTGACAGACAAGAAACATTGCATAAAATAACCGCAGGAATCAATGTGAGACATACGACGAACGTATTCGTTAGGACATTATGGTAAAATTCGACGTTGATGGCCTATGGCAGCAGACGACCGAGGGGAGTGTCCTTGCAAATATCGTGTGCAGCGCCTCTCCTGGGATCGTGACCACATCGGTTTGACCCAAGACGACTGAAAAACCGTGTCCTGGTCAAATGAATGCCGATTTCTGTTGATAAGTGCTGATGGTAGGGTTCGAGCATGGTGCAGACCCCTCGAGGCCATGGAGCCAAGTTGCCAACAAGGCACCGTGCACACTGGTGCCTGGCTTCATAGTGGTATAGGCTGCGTTTACATGGAATGGGCTGGGTCCTCTGGTCCATCTGAACCGATCATTGACTGGAAAGGACTACGGTCGGCTACTTCAAGACCGTTTACAGACGAACTGCTACGGAATTTTTATGAATGACAATGCGCCATGCCACGGAGCCACAGTTGCTCGCGAGTTTTGGACATCCAGATCGCCCGTCATGACTCCCACCCAACATTTGTGGGACATAATCGAAAGGTCAGTTCGTGCTCAACATCCTGCACTGGAAACACTTTCGCTGTTATGAA
Organism: Schistocerca piceifrons; assembly: GCF_021461385.2. Classification (NCBI taxonomy): domain Eukaryota; kingdom Metazoa; phylum Arthropoda; class Insecta; order Orthoptera; family Acrididae; genus Schistocerca; species Schistocerca piceifrons. Next base: position 478,226,140 of record NC_060138.1, on the reverse strand, counting down.
CGGCTATGTAGACAGCGTAGTTAAGTAGGAGGGCTGTTCAATAAAAAATTATCACAATTTTTTTTGACAACATACCTTTACTCATCATCATAATTTTGATGGTCCTTCTCAAAGTAGTCTCACATGAATGTGATGCACTTGTCCCAGGTTTTCTGCCAGTCTTCAAATACATGCTGGAAACCGTTTCTTGAGAGATCCTTCAAAATCGTCTCCGCAGCCTTCACCACTGCTACTGGTGCTTGATAATGCCTCCCAGGAAGGCGTTTCTTCATGTTAGAGAATAGAAAAAAGTCACATGAGGGTAAATCCGGACTATAGGGAGGGTGAGAGATGCACTTCACGTTGATTTTTCCAAGACATTCAGCAACAACATTGGCAATATGCGGCCGCGCAATATCGTGGTGCAGCATCCATCCTGCTTCACAGAAACGTAGTCTTTTGCGCCTGATATGGACTTTTAGTGTTTTCAGGACATACCCGTAGTATTGTCCAGTTACTGATGTGTGAGCAGGTACAACATGCTGATAAACCATTCCATGAATATCAAAGAATGAGATGACCATAACTTTCCCAGCAGAAGCAACCACTTTTTGGGGGTTGGTGATGAAGGAGATTTCCACACTGAGCTTTACTATTTCCTCTCGGAATCAAAATGACGTAGCCATGTTTTATCAGCAGTGATTACACTTGAAAGAAACTCCGGTTCTTCCTCTAACATCAACTTTAACTGCATGCAGACCTACACACGTACGTTCTTTTGTTCGGGAATCAACAGTCTTGGAACGCATCGCGCACAAACACGTGTCATGTGTAATTTTTCTGTCACCAACGTGTGGGTGGCATCCAATGAAATGTTCAGTATTTCAGAAAGTAATCTTAAGATAATTCGTCGATCCTCTCTCACAATGACAGCAGCAGTGGCGGTATTTTCATCCGTGAGAGCAGTAACTGGACCACCGAGTCGACCTTCCATTGAAACTGATAGTCTCCCTTCTTTTACATATTCGTGTAGTACGTAAAGAAATATAAATGTTTTAGTTGGACCACTTTTTTCGCTTTGTGATAGATGGCGCTGTAATAGTCACAAATATATGGCTCACAATTTTAGACGAATAGCTGGTAACAGGTAGGTTTTTTAAATTAAAATACAGAACTTAGGTACGTTCGAACATTTTATTTCGGTTGTTCCAATGCGATACATGTAACTTTGTGAATTTATCGTTTCTGAGAACGCATGCTGTTACACCGTGACTACCTGTAAATACCACATTAATGCAATAAATGTTTAAAATGATGTCCGTCAACCTCATTGCATTTGACAATACGTGTAAGGACATTCCTCTCAACAGCGAGTAGTTCGCCTTCCGTAATGTTCGCACATGCATTGACAATGCGCTGACGCATGATGTCAGGCGTTGTCGGTGGATCACGATACTAAATATCCTTCAATTTTCCCCACAGAAAGAAATCTGGGGACGTCAGATCCGGTGAACGTGCCAGTCATGGTATGGTGCTTCGACGACCAATCCACCTGTCATGAAATATGCTATTCAATACCGCTTCAACCGTACGCGAGATATGTGACGGATATCCATCATTTTGGAAGTACATCGCCATTCTGTCATGCAGTGCAACATCTTGTAGTAACATAAGTAGAACGTTATGTAGGAAATCAGCATACATTGCACCATTTAGATTGCCATCGATAAAATGGGGACCAATTATCCTTCCTCCCATAATGCCGCACCATACATTAACCCGCCAAGGTCGCTGATGTTCCACTTGTCGAAGCCATCGTGGATTTTCCGTTGTCCGATAGTGCATATTATGCCGGTTTACGTTACCACTGTTGGTGAATGACGCTTCATCGTTAAATAGAACGCGTGCAAAAAATCTGTCATAGTCCCGTAATTTCTCTTGTGCTCACCGTCAGTGGCAGAACTGTACACGACGTTCAAAGTCGTCGCCAAGCAATTCCTGGTGCATAGAAATATGATACGGGTGCAATCGATGTTGCTGTAGGATTCTCAACACCGACGTTTCTGTGATTCCCGATTCTCACACAGTTTGTCTGCTACTGATGTTCGGATTAGGCGCGACAGCAGCTAAAACACCTGCTTGGGCATCATCATTTGTTGCAGGTTGCGGCTGACGTTTCACGTGTGGCTGAACACTTTCTGTTTCCTTAAATAACGTAACTACCCGGCGAACGGTCCGGAAACTTGGATGATGTCGTCCAGGATACCGAGCAGCACACATAGCGCACGCCCGTTGGGCATTTTGATCACAATAGCCATGGGGGTTCCTATTTAAAGAAACGCAGTTGATATCCGTTTAACCTATGGCAGCGCCATGTAGCGGGCCAACCATTGCGCCATCTGGTTTCCCCCTTCAGGCTAGACAAGTTTCGTTCTTCGTAGTTTTATAGTTTGGCGCTTATTTCGTGAAATATTTGGCCCGGTCACTATCAATGGACCACGCTGCATACAGAAAAATGCAACCAGTCACTTTTCAAATCGGTTATTTATTCCATAATCAGGTTTTTAAATCTTTTCGGGCTCATCTTCAGATGGTGAGCAGGAGGTTTCAAAGCCGTCCATACTTTCGCAAGCCAGCACCCAGCATTACCCTTTGAAATAGTCATGTAATCTCCCGTACACTATCTGAAGATGCGTCTAAAAAGTTTCGAAAAACGGTTTATGGAATAAATAATAAGCTTAAAAAAGTGACTTGTTGCAATGTTCCACACTTAAATAGAGTAGCTCGAAACAAGAGCGGGGCGTTTCGTAACAGGTTCATTCAGTAAGCATGAAAGCGTCACCGAACTGATCAACCAATTGCAGTGGCATAAGCTGCAACAGAGCCGTTCTGCATCACTGATTGATTTATTGTTAAAATTCCGAAGGCATACGTTCTTAGAAGAGTTAGCGAATAAATTGCTTCCTCCTACGTATCTCTCACTAAAAGACAATGAAGATAAAATTACAGAGATTCTAACCCATACGGAGGCTTACTGGCAATCGTTCTTTCCGGGAACTATTCGCGACTGCAACAAGAAAGGGGGAATGACGGATGTGAAATGTGGTGTCGATAGCTACGATGCCACGGGGTAGGTGCAATTTCATAGGTTGGCACTACGACACCGAGACAGACGACAGCGGCCTCTAGCCGGCGCTGTGCAGCTCTACGAGCGCCGCTCCAGATTCTACCCATTTGATTCCGATGAGACGACCAAGGAACATTGTTTCTACTTCCTAGGTGGCAAGCCATTAAAGACTTTGTTACTTCAGTTACTTCAATGATAGTTTGTCCAACTACTCGTAGCTGTTAGCGTTGATACCTGTATGGCTTCGCATCTACGTACTCATCTGTACGCAATGCGGCCGCTGAGGTCGCAGGTTCGAATCCTGCCTCGGGCATGGATGTGTGTGATGTCCTTAGGTTAGTTAGGTTTAAGTAGTACTAAGTTCTAGAGGACTGATGACCTCAGTAGTTAAGTCCCATAGTGTTCAGAACCATTTTTGTACGCAAAGTTAAGTAATATTGTCAGTTGTATATGTACATACCCCAGTAAAAGAGATATAACCCATACGCAGTATCGAATCATTTCAGCCTTTCCTGCTCCTACTCACTTCCTACATTCGGCCTACCCCTCAGTTTACAGGAGCAGACCCACGCGCCGCCTTCCAGGCGGGATACAAAATAAACAAAGTACGCCTCGCCATACACCGCAAGGTCGCTTGCAGAGTAGAGATTTAGAAGTACGCTAAGGTGACCAATATCGTGTCGGACCTCCTTTTGACCGGCGTACTGCAGCAACTGGACGTGGCGTGGACTCAACAAGTCGCATGGCGTGGACTCAACAAGTCGCGTGGCGTGTACTCAACAAGTCGTTTGAAGGTCTCTGCAGAAATACGAGGGCTGTTTAATAATGAATGTCCATAATTTTTTATGGTCATAATTTCTCGAGCTGAAAGTTAATCGTTTGATATTCTGTTAGCTTAATGTGCAACAAACACGCCGTAGTAGTTTCATCGTTGGGACTCCTGGTTCCCGCCTGTGAGAGGCGGGAAAGGTCAGATATGTTCAGTATCGCCTGCCGCTGCAATGGAGGTAACACGCGAGGAACAAGATGCAGCTTTGAAATTCTGATGTCGTCTCAACGAATCTTCACGTGAGGCCTATACAATGTTACAGGAGGTCTATGGAGAGTCTGTTCTTCCCTACAGCACAGTTCGAAGGTCATTTAAAACTTCTGGCCACACTCACAAGGTATTTCTTAGCCTCCATGGAGTTCGAGGACTATGATATGAAGGTCTGTGCGCCATGAACTGAAGATACTTATCGGAAGCTCCCACGCGACCCGACATCAAAAATAGAAAAACATCAGAACTTCTTAAGTGATCTTCAATGGAAGACAGTGTGGTTAAGAATCTTCTCCCACAGGTGCCTAGACCACCTACTGCTTATGGTTTACCAAAGATACACAAGGACGGGACGCCATTTCGCCTTCTTGTGTCCAAAATTGGTTTTCCAACATACAAGCTGGCGAAGCACTTGGCCAAGCTCCTCGCTCCACATGTGGGACACTGCGAACATCATATAAAAAACTCAGCAGAATCAACCGTCTACGCCTTAGTAAGGACGATATTATGGTCAGTTTTGATGTAGTGGCGCTGTTTACGAATGTGCCTATCAAAGACGCTTTGGACCTAATTTCCCAGTACTTTGTAAGTGACGTGGTCGAGCTATTTAGGCACACTCTTACGTCCTCCTATTTCGTGTACAACGGCCGGTATTACGATCAGACAGACGGCGTAGCATTGGGTAGCCCGTTGGCTCCAGATGTTGCAAACCTCTTCATGGAGAATCTTGAGGATATTGCCATAGATACTGCGCCACTGAAGCCGAAGTGTTTCTTTCGATACGTTGACGACACGTTCGTCATTTGGCCACATGGATGCGAGAAATTAGACGAGTTTTTGGAACACCTCAATGGCATCAACAGTAATATCCAGTTCACCATGGAGGTGGAAAAAGATAATGTATTGCACTTCCTCGACGTCCTTGTCCACCGCAAACGAAATGGGTGCCTTGGCCACAGCGTCTACAGAAAACCCACCCACACAGACCTGTACCTGCACGCCATCAGCCATCTTCATCCAGCACAGATGCGCACAGTATTACAAACATTGGTGCATCGTGCAAGAGTAATATCAGACGACGACAACCTGCCCCAGGAACTGAGCCACCTAAGCAAGGTTTTCAGGAATAGCGGCTACAGCGCCCTTCAAGTGAAAGAAGTGACCTCTGGGAAATATCAGAATAAGACCACCGACGAAGTGCAGGAAAAGAAACTTGCTTTGCTGCCATTCTGTGGCTCTGTGTCGGGCAAGGTAAGCCGCCTGTTGAAAAGACACAAGATCAAATCCATCTTCAGGCCTCCAACGAAAATCCGTCAATTACTGAGACCAGTTAAAGACGCAGTAGCTCTCAGAACACCTGGAGTCTACAAAATACCTTGTGAGTGTGGCCAGAAGTACGTCGGACAAACAGTGCGCACTGTGGAACAACGCAGGAAAGAACATGAGAGGTATTATCGCCTACGCTATGCAGAGAAATCTGCGTTAGCTGAGCATGCGTTAGAAAACGGTCACCACATAAAATTTGACGATACCTCTGTCGTGGCTCGTACTAACGGCTTCTGGGACAGTTTAATAGAGGAAGCTATTGAAATAAAAATTACCGCAAGCACCTTGACTAGAGACGGTGGCTTGCAGCTCAGTGCTGCGTGGGATCCAACGATCGCGCGGTTGAAGAGGGCACCACGAACGCCGATTCAAAATATGGCCATATATGGCAATGTCACGGGCACCAGTGACGTCACAGCCGGCAGCCAGCGTATATAAGGGCGCACCAACAGCCCACTGTCAGTCATAACACTTGACAATGGCCAAGGACTGCTTGGCCGAAAGCTCGTGTAGTTTTAACCAATCGACGCGGTTGGAAACGCGAGAACATTTTATTCAATGTTATCGCCGCGAAACTCTGCGTTCATACATCTCTCTCCCTGTTCTCCATCCTCTCCACTACGACCTCTCGGGCACAAGTTCTCTACAGGCTACACACGCAGTTATATGAACATTCTGTCCACAATAGCCTCAAGCAAAAAAAGTCATAAACCACACATACCAGATGTAGTACAGGGGAACACTGAGATCATGGCCCAAAATAAAAACATTAATCTGACTAATAGTGTTGTTATAGCATGAGAGTGGCGTGCCACATCTCATCCTTTTGGCCAGCGTAATATAAAAACAATACTCTTGTGGTCCTGTTGAACAGTGATGCACGCCAATGAAAAATGCACTAATGAAAAACTAGGATTTCGCTCCCTCTCTCCCCACGAAGAAGCACGTGACACTTGTTAAGGAGGCAAAATAATGTAGTAGCCTAAATGCGAGAAGAGAATATCTGCTGACACATTTACCTTAACCCACATTGTTTTTCCAGTAACAAACGTGACATTTGTGCGATCCAGTGAGTCATTTTCCTGTAACATAAGCTTGCGCTATTCGCTATTTAAAAGTGATAGGAGTCAGTTATAGTGAGGAAAGGTATGTGACGATGTTATGACGAACACAAAAGGACCAGTGTACATCTTAGCAGGAGGGTGTATCTTATCCGGGCAGTATTGGAGTGGGATAGTGGTCGGATTTATTCAACTCTATTTGCGTGGTCAGCGAGGGACATAATCGAGAGGTCAGTTCATGTACAAAATGCTGCACTGGCAACACTTTCGCAATTATGGACAGCTATAGAGGCAGTATGGGTTGTATTTCTGCAGGGGACTACAAACGACTTGATGTGTCCATGTCACATCGAGTTGCTACACTATGCCGGGCAGAAGAAGGTCCGACACGGTATTTGTCACCATAGTGTACATCTACAACTCTACTCCGCGAGCCACCTTACGTTGTATGGCGAGGGGGTCTTCGTGTCCTCCGTCACTCCCCCCCCCCCCCCCTCCCTCCCCCATTTCTTGTTGCAGTTGTGAATGGTTTGCGGGAAGAACGATTGCCGGTAAACCTGCAGTCTCTGTAATTTTATCTTCATGGTCTTTTAGAGAGAGATACCTAGGAGGAAGCACTATATTCGTTAACTCTTCTGCGAACGTGGAACAGATCATCTTCAAGTGAAGTATGGCTATTTCTGAGTTCATGAGCTCAGCCCATAACTTTTCATAAACTTTGTATGAAATCCTTGAGAAATGTTCGTTAGCTCTCTCTGAATTTTTATTGGTCTAAGTTGTTCACAATAAAGATTTTAATAGCTGCACACTGTAATATTTTATCAGTTTGATCGAAAGACACACATAATACGGCCACTTCATCAAGCTGTATACGCAAAACTTTACTGCACATCACATAGACACTTGACTCGTGGCGTTTGGTATCATCTGTAATTGTGTACCATAAAGAGAAATATTTAACTGAATTAAGTAACATGTTTTTTCTAGGAACCACAGTGTGGCCCATCAGAGGTCAGTGCCCCAGCGATCGTTAGATTTTTTTCGACCGGTGGAAGGAGAGTGCTTTTCCAGTCTCAGTGATACTAAATTTACTCTTCCCTCACACAGACGCCATGTTCAAATTCTGTGGTCATACATGAGCTTTGTCTGGGTTGGATATTGCAGCCACTGGCACTGTGTTTATAATAAAGTCTTTGGAAACTTACTTCGGCATTACAGTTGGTAGTTGTTCGCTGTGGCATTAGGAGGGGCGGGTGACCTGCCCAGCGCCTCAGTCGTACTTTACCCGTGGCAAAGATCCCCGGTGCTCACTGGATAGCAGGCTGCGTTGACCAGGGGCTGTCCTGGAGGTACCGTAACAAGGAAGAATCGCCGCCCCTAGCCGGGATCTAAGCCGCTAATGCTATCTCCGTAGCGCCACCACTAGTACGTAAATAAAATCGTCTCACGTTGAATGGAAATGTTTCTCTCCCAGTATAAGATAGCAGACTCAGCTGCATGAAAAGTAGCTTTTTATGAAATAAATGCAAGGAGAGATCGGTCGGGGAACAGTGCCCAATGATTGTCCCATTTTAAGTGCTTTACTGCTGTGTGCAAGTGTTCCATTAGCGTACTCCACCAATTGGTTACCATACGCTGAAGACAAAGGGCGTCTTTCAGATGGAGCGTGAGATCGCGATGGGTTTCTGGTGTTAATACATTTGGAATTTATGGACAACTTTGATTTCATCGGGAAACACGTAAGTCAGCATATTCTGTCACTTAAATGTAGTAGCTTAAAACAATTTTTAATATTTTTAAATGTAGCCTACATTTCTTTTGGTGAGCCGTTGTCGAGTCATGGTCTGGATAGTGAGACATTGCGTGCTTTTATTCTAGGCTGATTCCAGTGGTGACCTGATATGCTAACGTTCACTATTCATGAACTTCCATGTGGTGGTTGCCTTGGTTGGGTCCACAGCCGTTTTATTCACTGTACAGGAAAAGATTCCACCAAACACCTACACTTTTTTTCTAACATTATTACGCAGTATGGTTCCGAAAGTTTTGCATTCTCGCTGTCGTACAGTTCTCCAGTACGACGTCGCACCACACACGAGAGAACTTTTAGCTGTGCCATGCATACACCATTCAGAATGGAAAGAAACTTTCTTCCCAGACGTGCAGCTCTTCGTCCAATGCGGATCGACGGTCACAAATGTCTTTCTTCGGGGTTGAAAAAATATGGAAATGTCATGGGGAGAGACTGGGATTGCATCGAGGATGTGTGAGGCTCGCTTACCAGCTAAACTCCTGCAGAGTACTCGAAACAGCCTTGCCAACATGTGGGCGAGCATTTAGCTGGCAGGTTGTTTCAGTTATGCTGCTAAAGTTTCACTGGAATGCCCTTACAAAGGCTTCATACAGTCCCGATCTTTCCACAGGCGCTTTCCACACTTTTGGAGCAATGAAGAAAAACAATCGTGGCTCGATTTGCTTCGAATAGGTGCACACCTACGTAGAATCATGGTCCCGTAGGACGCAGACATTTTTATATGAAGGCATTGACCGTTTTGTTTCACGGTGGAATGAATGTATTGACAGTTACTACGATTATTTTTCAAATAATAAACGGCGGATCTACTTTTTTCCATCTGTCTCGTTTTCATTTGACTGTCTCTTACAAAATATAGTTTCTAGACAGCACCATTTGCTCTTCCTGTGGATATTGTTTCCGACAGGGTCGACTTCTGTAGGAATGAGACTTTTATAAACTTGGTGCTGATTGGCCAGTCTTTCCGCAATCGACTCAAACGGCTGGGAATATGAGGTCGCCTCAAGGTCACGTGATTTCCCCATGATGGTTGGTGTTTTCCACGGCAGAGAAACATTAGAAGGTCCTGGCAGGAAGCAGCATCTTGCAGAAGCACAATAAGAGCTAGCAGGAAATGGCCGCTACAAATGCCCACATCCTGTTACTGATTCTAACTGGGCGAAAGTATTAAATGTTAAATAATTTCGTGGGAAGGTCTGGGGTGAACATGGCGTTTTCGTAGTGTATTTAAGAACTCGGCAGATGGTCGTTCTTCGTGATCAGCTGAGGGATACCGAAAGAGCATTATCGTGCGTGGATAAGGATTTCTGGTTGAGCCATCGCGGTTTTCTGGGTGATTGTTGCCATTTAATGAGGTTGCAGACGCTCACATTAAGTTGCGAGCCGGAGTAGCTAGCTGGACTGTGGTGTTTAACGAACGAGTCGAACTTGCCAAGATTTTCATTAGCCGCGTGAAGTGGCCGCGCGGCCAGGGACGCCATGGTTGGTTGGTTTGTGGGGGTTGAAGGGACCAGACTACAAAGGCCATCGGTCCCTGAGACGCCATGTCACGGATTGATGGCTCCTCTCGTCAGAGGTTCGAGTCCTTCCTCGGGTAAGGGTATGTGTGTGTTGTTCTTAGCATACGTTAGTTTAAGTAGTGTATAGGGACCTATGACCTCAACAGTTTGGTCCCTTAGGAATTCCCACACTTTCAAACAACAAGATTTTCACTGGAGCCAATAAACTCTGTTCGTTTACCTGGAAATTAGAATCTGGTGTTTTTGTGTCATTCTTTCCCTGTCAACTTTGAAATGTATTTCTGTTCGTATGAAGATGGTATCTGTTCTTTCGGACACGTCCGAAGAAACAAATACCATCTTCATGTAGATAAGGCTTACCGGCCAATGATCTTCTTCAGTGCAGATGCACTCACATTGCTCAGCTCTTACGGGAATCGGTAGATTGACTACTGCGAGTAATGAGTATAGTAGGCAGGGGCACTACAAATGTAGTGCGTGGACAGTAAATTGGAAATGTGGTTCCCACGGGGAGCGTGCCAGAGATAAGTCCCTGCAGTCGCACTATCTCCTGTGTCCTCGATGACTCATTCGAATACAATGTCTGCCATGTAAGCAGCAGATCGCGGGTTCAAGTCCCGGTTGGGGCTTACATTTTCAACTCTCCCCGTTGATATTTATCAACGCCTGTAATCATCTAATGGTCTGGATTTTTAGTATTTATCTTCTGTTGTTGCAAAGATTATCGACGGAGTTTCTAGAAGCAGCTTGGAAGTGGAGTATTAGCTGTCACCGGTGTTGATATTCCAGAACAGTGGCCGAATACCGGAATCTTTCCCGATTCCAGTTAGCCACAAGGCTTTTAATTGTTGGTTTTTTATGGTGAGTAATTCGACCTTGTCTCGCAGTTCGAAGCGACGTTGATGATGGTTATCCAGACTGGATTTACGTTTATAGCAGTTCAGAGAATTACTGTGTCCACAAACTACCGTTTCCGACTACATTTGTGGAGTAACACGCGGTGTAATTTGTCTCGCGCTCTACACACTTCCCTGAGTGCACGGATTCCGATCGCGTCCTTTTTGAAAATTTACAAAAAAAAATGTTTTTTGGCTTAAGATTTTTTGTGGGATATGTACTGTTAGTTCTAAGTTTGCCAGTTAAAGACAATTTGTGAAAAAATGTCTCCAAAAACCGTTCACTGCGGGAAAAAGACACTCGACGTTGCGGGCAATGTGGCAGCATGTAATTTCAACGACTACGGCCTAGCAACCATAACGGAAATTATGAAACTGTTCGTACTTGACACTGAACCAGCCTGTTACAACTTCTGCACAAAAGCGGGCGATAAGCGTATCGAGCGAGCGGAGCAGCGGATGACAGGTGCTGCCACAGAGACTCGTAAAGTTGCCATGGCCACGAAGAACATTGAGGAGGACCAGCTTTTGTTTCTCGAAAGAATGCTGTATGGTCCAGGCGTCGCTACCTAGAGGTATCTTTAACAAACTACGAAAAATTTAACCCAAACCTTTAAACGTGTTTTTCTCGAAACAGTAGTTTTCATATTGTCGGCAAACGTTACTTGAGAAAGGTACATACGATTTTGAATGGAATTTGATGCCGACATTCTAAATTGAATTCCTTATCAGCATACGTAGCCGTTTAGCGATAGCTTAAAATCTGTATTTTTCAATGCACGCTTTTGTCTCGATTTATTGCGAGAAGAAAAATGGCATTTTTTCAACACGTTACCATTTTGTTAGAAATTAGTATTTTTCTGTTTTCCTAAGAATGCGAATACAAAATGTACTGAAGATGACCTATACAAAATTATTTTGTTACAAGTCCAATAAGATCGCTGATGACCAACTTTCCGTCGGGAAGTGGTGCTTCAGTCTAGTGCAGCGGTTAGAGGGAGCGCCCGATAGGGACACAAAAATTATATCCTAACCCTCCTAATACTAGGTGGGTCAATATTACTCCGTAAGGACTTTAGAAATAAGTGTTTCCTTCATTTTATAAACTATTATTTTCAAAATGTATGACTTCCTCTCTCTGCGTAAACTGTATCCAATGAAGTTTCATTCATTTTTATATTGACAACATATTAATTTATTCGTGGTTTTCGCACTGAGCGTCACTGGGGTAAATATAACCCCAACTTAAATTGTTTGTTTGTTTCTTGAAGGGAACATTTATGAAAATAGAATAATGGATATTATGTTGAACGGTCGTCATACGGTCCTATTTTTGAATCCGTTGTTGTGGTTTCTTGCATCAGCTGTTGTTGTACACTTCGTAGTATCACTGTTGTCAACATATGGCTTTCTCTCCCTGAGCCAACTGTATTCAGAGATGTTTTGTTCAGTTTTATGTTTACAACACTTCAAACTTTATACTTTTTTTTTTCACTGGGTACCACAGGGGTGATGTGAGCGGAAATTAAATTTCATTTTGTTTCTTGAATGTAATATTTATGAAAATAGGATCATTACTCTTACTTTGAACAATTGTAAAGCATGTTTATATGCACGTTCATTAAAGTAGTGCCAATATAATGCGTGTAAATTACGTGTGTTTTATATGATCCCAGTGATGGTCAATGGCACAAAAATCCTTATAGTGGAAGGGTTAAAGACAAAACGCTATGGAATAAAATTCAAGCATCCCCAACTCTCTTGTGGTTCCCTTTTTAGGTACTCCACGTCGACGTCTGCTTGTAGATACATATCGTTGGTAGGTTTTCCGGCTTCACTTCCCGACGTGACAGCGACGACTCTCCGATGAGGTGTGGGCCTTGTGTTTTGCTATTACTGCTTGTCTTGTAAATATCGCTTTTATTTAGTAATTTGCCAGCTAAAACTCTCCCCTTTTAAGATTAAGACAGCCTGCGCCACCTTTCGGAGGGAGTGGGGACGTCAAAGAGTCACAAAAGTTCATATTAAGCAGTCCGTAAAACACGTAAACGTTCACTTCAGTTAGAGTGTTTGTTAATGCCTACGCTTTCCGCTAGATGGTGCTGACTTACTGCTGAATAGCTTTGGTTCCGTAAAACCTTCACTGATTAGTACTAGGTAAATGAAATAAGTACAATACCCTTGTATTTCACTTTCATTCTATATTCAAGGATTAAGATGGTGATGAATGATGTTCTATTTAAACGGTTCCTATCCTGGAGGAATCTAAATAGTCCGCAAATACCGATACGCACGCGCTCTACGTCCAGATTCGCAACTAACGGCACACGACACTTTCAAAAGTCCACACGTTAATATCTGAATACGGGTACCTCTCAATTCACTCGTATCAGCAGATAATTTGAGTCTGTCGTTTATGTGACCGTAAAGTTCCAATCTAGCTCTAAAGTCCTAAAATCCCCTTAATACTCCGTTGCTACCAACAGTCAGAGATCGTACGCTACATCACTTTTAATCTCCGTAATATTCTAACAGAAATCGTGAATCTTAACACGATAAAGTCCAATCTAATTATTGTCTCGCTGACTGACACGGGTTCCCCGCCCTTTAACGAAACAATCAAGAAAAAAAGGCGGCAATAATGACGATCAGGCCTTTTTATAGGTTTTTCATCACAAGAGTTTAATGTCACTGCCTTCTCCATGACGGAGCTTCCGTGGCTTTGCTGTACTTAGAAGATAACTACTTGCTGATATACTGTAATTTTGATCTGCAATTACCGAACTCTGATTCTACACTATTTTCCCCTCTAAAAATTCTATTCTTAATTTTAAATTATTCTTTATATAGCTTTCATCACTGTAAACTGAACCGAGGTGTTACAAACTGTATCATCAGATTACCATTTCTTTGCATTTGACATTAAAAAAAAATCACGAAAATCATCTATTTTCCGTGTTTAAAGAAGACTACCGCTTTTAAGCGGCTGACCATATTGTTTCTTTGAGGTCTTGTGGGTAGTGGTGATCGGGACCCTCTTAAGGGGGGACCTGAGTTGTTATAGAGTCAGGGCGGCAGGCCTTGCGATTGGGAGCCGCTTTCTCTCACAACAAGCAGCGGCGGCGCGCTGGCTCAGCTTTCAGACTGCGATGCGGGGGGCGGTGTGAAGACCTGTGCCGCTGTCCAGACTGAAGCGGCCTTCCGGTGTGCGGTGCCAGGACAGGGGCGCACACGTGCCGGCGGTCGGCACGTCGTTAGCCGCGGCGCACTTGCCGCCTCATTTGGCGGTGGCCGGCGCTAACGAGGGTCACGGGGCACATGGCTCGCAAGCCGACACCGCAGGCCGCGCCGCCCACCCCGGCGCCCTTTGAACCGCCGCGAACGGCGCCCTGACCTCCCTCACCCTGTCAGAACTTTTCGGACAGGGTGTCCCGAAACTGTTAAGGTCAGAATTGTTGCGGCGGTACAACTTCTTGAACTGTATAATTTAAGACAAGGAATCAACGACCGTAAATAAATATGTTGTTGTTGTTGTTGTGGTCTTCAGTCCAGAGACTGGTTTGATGCAGCTCTCCATGCTACTCTATCCTGTGCAAGCTTCTTCATCTCCCAGTACCTACTGCAACCTACGTCCTTCTGTATCTGTTAAGTGTATTCATCTATTAGTCTGCCTCTACGATTTTTACCCTCCACGCTGCCCTCCAGTACTAAACTAGTGATCCCTTGATGCCTCACAACATGTCCTACCAACCGGTCGCTTCTTCTAGTCAAGTTGTGCCACAAACTCCTCTTCTCCCCAATTCTTTTCAATACCTCCTCATTAGTTATATGATCTACCCATCTAATCTTCAGCATGCTTCTGTAGCACCATATTTCGAAAGCTTCTATTCTCTACACTCCATACTAATACTATCAGAAACGAATTCCTGACGCTTAAATCAATACTAGATGTTAACAAATTTCTCTTCTTCAGAAATGCTTTCCTTGCCATTGCCAGTCTACATTTTATATCCTCTCTACCTTCATCAGTCATTTTGCTCCCCAAATAGCAAAACTCCTTTACTACTTTAAGTGTCTCATTTCCTGATCTAATTCCCTCCGCATCACCCGACTTAATTCGACTACATTCCATTATCCTCGTTTTGCTTTTGTTGATGTTCAGCTTATATCCTCCTTTCAAGATACTGTCCATTCCGTTCATTTGCCATTCCAAATCCTTTGCTGTCTCTGACAGAATTACAATGTCATTGTAAACCTCAAAGTTTTTATTTCTTCTCCACGGATTTTAGTACCTACTCCGAATTTTTCTTTTGTTTCCTTTACTGCTTGCTCAATATACAGATTGAATAACATCGGGGAGAGGCTACAACCCTGTCTCACTCCTTTCCCAACCACTGCTTCCCTTTCATGCCCCTCGACTCTTGTAACTGCCATCTGGTTTCTGTGCAAATTGTAAATAGCCTTTCGCTCCCTGTATTTTATCCCTGTGGAAATAAATATACTCTAAGACAAATTTATAAGTAAATAAATACGACGCACCACAAAGGAATCATTAGAATGGGACGGAAATCGGTAGGTGTGATTTACATGTACAGACAAATAAATGCTTACAATTCCAGAAAAACTGAATGAGTTATTCAGCAGAATGAGCTTCACAAATTGAGCAAGTCAGTAAAGCGTTGGTCCGCCTCTGTCCCTTATGCGAGCAATCATTCGGCTTGGCATAAATTGATAGAGTTGTTGGATGCCCTACTGAGCGATATCGTGCCATATACTATCCAAGTCGCCCGTTATATCGTCAAAATCCCATGCTGATTGGCGGGGCCTGCCCGTAATGCTCCAAACATTCGCAGTTAGGGAGAGATGCAATGACCTTGTTGGAGAAGTACGGGTTTGGCAAGCACAAAGACAAGCAGCAGAAACTCACGCCGTGTGCGAGCGATTTTAATCTTGCTGAAATGTAAGCCCAGGATGGCTTGCCACGATGAGCAACGAAACGTGACGTAGAATATCGTCGACGTGCCGCTGTGCTGCAAGGATGCCGCGGGTAACAACCAAAGGGGTCCTACTATGAAAAGAAACGGCGGCACACCAGACCATCACTCCTGGCTGGCGGGCTCTATGGCGAGCGACAGTCAGGCTGGTGTCCCAAGACTGCCCGGAACGTCTCCTGATAAGTCTTCGCTGGTCATCGGGGCTCAATTCGAAGCTCGTCACTGGAGACAGTTCTACTCCAGTTAGTGAGATTCCCGGCCCAAGACCTGCTTGGAGCATGATGGGCAAGGTGCTCCTCCCAGCTCGGGATTTTGGTGGTCTAACACATCCAACAGCTCTGTCAACCAATGCCAAGCCCAATAACTGCTTGCGTAAGGGACAAAGATGGACCAACGCGTTACTGACTTGCACTATTTGTGAACCTCCTTCTCTTGAATAAATAATTTTTCAGAGATTGTAATTATTTGTTTGTCCGAGCTTGATCATCACAGCTGCCGATTTCACTCCCATCCGGATAATTCCTTCGTGGTGTGTCGTCTTTTTTTGTGTTATTGAAGGTGGCAGGGCCGCATTTGCGCTGTATACTACCTCGGCTGCAGTCTACGTTCGGCATCAGGGGATAGAAACCTCGTAAGTCATTTTTCGTTAAGAAATGAGTTCGAATGGACATTACATTCTCCATCGAAAATATCATCTTTTGCAGGTATAAACAGAACGAGAAACAGACTGGTCGTGGTTTTATTTACCATTAAAGTTTCGGCGTACAAGTACACCGTCATAAGCCGATCAGTCAGCCATTGCAACGAAAAAGCAGTTACGTCATCTGCACTACTGTAGATGGCAGTACGATCGCTACAATTAAAAAAAAAATCAAGAATCAAATCACTGCATTTCCCTGTGGAAAGGGTCTGGCAGAAAATGGTGTACGATTACAAATACCTTTTAAATTACAAATATTTACTGACATGTCAGGTTAAGGCCCAACCTGTACAGGAAATTGAGGCCTCGTCCGTTCATCGTCGTGTGCTGAACTGGAGAGATAAAAATAGCAGAGCCGTACTATTCAGTATCACAAAAAAGCCAGCCATGGTACTGCAACACAAAAAATACAGGAGAATTCCAGGTATCTAATTGTCTTCTTCAACGAGCATTAATGCCATCTTTGAAATTTTACGTTGAAGTTTCGAGAACACACCTTCACCGAGAAGTCAAGCAGTATATTGCTCCTTTCTGCGTATATCTCGCGAAGAGACCATGAGGATAAAATCAGAGAGATTAGAGACCACACAGAGGAATACCGACAATCTTTATTTCCACGAACAATACGAGACTGGAATAGAAGAGAGAACCGATAGAGGTACTCAATCTACCCTCCACCACACACTGACAGGTGGCTTGCGGAGTATGGATGTAGATGTAGAAAACTGGCCATCTGCAAAAATATGTTATGAATCTCTCTATTGCCCTCTGGTCGCCTAAGTAGCTCCACACCAGAGTACCAGGATTTGAGTCTCAAGGAGTTTTGTGATCAGTCAGCAGTGAAATTTTCGCATGAATTGCCACATTAGTGATAACCTATGAGGCAATTATGAGTTACCTGCAGTTATAATAATAGTTATATTAAAATGATAATAATCTGATCTTACATTTTTGAGGGATCAACGCACGGCTTTTCCACTGTGTTGTGGATATTTTTATTGGTATGTTTTTTCTGGCTTGCTATGATCTTCGTTTTCATCGGAAGATTATGCATCTGGATAGAAAAGCAAATATACTATTGAAGCATCGATATAAAGCAGATATCTACATAAAAATCAGTTCCATACCTAAAATTCCCAAAATAATCTCGTCGTTTTGGTGAATGTAATTGTGTTAAAGCAATGCTAACGTACCTCAAAGATGTTAAGCATTTCAGTGACGTAC
This sequence comes from Schistocerca piceifrons, assembly GCF_021461385.2. NCBI lineage: Eukaryota > Metazoa > Arthropoda > Insecta > Orthoptera > Acrididae > Schistocerca > Schistocerca piceifrons. Next base: position 478,208,461 of record NC_060138.1, on the reverse strand, counting down.
CGGAACAAGTGGCAATATTTTCGTGACAGTATTTTTCACGAGGATGATAAATTTCTTGAGAGTAAGGTGAAGTTGTTACGCTAGTTTGATGTGTGCTTATATAATAAAAAATAGTTTGCGACATTTCTAATGGCCACAAAAGTCATTGAAAATTTCAAAACAAAACCTTACGTAGTCACTAAAACATTACATAAAATGCTTTAATTTTAGTTACCTTGAACCGGAACATAATCTTCGTCTGCGACTGAATCATCATCTGATAAATCTTCATCAGTCGTTTCTGAACGACACTGAATACCTTGAAATGTAGAACTACTTATTTATGATCGATATTTCGTCAGTAATTGAGAGCCTAAATCGCGATTCTTTGCAGCGTCCGCCATGTTGTTGCTTGTACCATGCTGACACTGCCTATCGATTGTGATTCGATAAATGTAGTTATACCACATGCCGATAGATGTCAGACTTTAGTAGTAGGCACCTGGATCTTTGTGACATTGACAAGTAACTCTTGTTTCGTGGTCGACAGTGCACTTAACCCAAGTTTTTCAAAAAATGTCACTTATACGGTTATGGTTTTCACCTATTCATCTAATATTAGACCTGGCAACAACACAACACCAACAACGCTAATGCATTCCAGGGGCCATTCTACCTGTCCTAGAGAACTGCAACATCATCGAAGTGATGCTGATATCCAAGCATCTCTTCAGGGTGCTTCAATGTTTTCTGATTATTTTGTATGGGCTTAGTCAAATGGATATTTGGGTGGGCAGCTGATATAAAGGAAATCAGCAGTCACCTCACAAACTCTGTGCTCCCTCGCATAAAATTCACAGTGACCGTCTGAAGTGGAAAGGCGATTTCTTCTCTACATAATTTCATCCAACTCAGAGACCAGATTTTTCTATGTTGATTCGGCGTGACTCGTTCTGATGAGCTTTAGCAGCTGGAGAAAACTTTATTTCTTCGTGAGACACTGCGAGAAAGATATAAAATCTCTTACGACCAATAGCATCTAACCAACAGTTGGCTGACTTAATAAAAGGGTTACGTGATAACTGTTAGTATATTAGCTAGAAATTCGTAAGTGAAATAAACAAATGCCATTAAAACGGATAGAAGCGTGTTTTATACAAAAATAATATTGACTGAGACTAACTGAAGACAATTCCAAAAATTTGATAACAACTGACTTGCAGAATTGTGATGCCTGGATCGTTTATGAAGAAACAACTGCTGAAAGGTGGCAGGGGTAAAATACAGGGAGTGAAATGCCATTTACAATTTGTACAGAAACCAGATGGCAGTTATAAAAGTCGAGGAGCACGAAAGGGAAGCAGTGGTTGAGAAGGGCGTGAGACAAGGTTGTAGCCTATCCTCAACGTTATTCAACTCGTATATTGAGCAAGACGTAAAGGAAACAAAAGAAAAATTTGGAGTAGGAATTAAAATCCAGGGGGAAGACATAAAAACTTTGCGGTTTGCCGATGACATTGTAATTCTGTCAGAGACAGCAAAGGACTTGGAAGACAATTTAATGGAATGATTAGTGTCTTGAAAAGAGGATATAAGATGACCATCAACAAACGCAAAACGAGGATAATGGAATGCAATCGAATTAAATCAGATGTTGCTGAGGGAATTAGATTAGGAAATGAGACAAAGTACAAAGACAAACAACGTAGAAGCAATTATTCACCCCCGTCATCCTGGGGGGCTTTTCATTGGTCGTTGAGAGCTTGATTAATGTGTATGCCTTCCGTGGGCATTTATCACTGGCAGACACCTGCGAGGTATGTTCCGTATAAGTCTACGGGGGTCAGCGTGTGGTATTTATTCACATACTTCAATGGGAACCAATGAGAGTTCTTGGAGAATCTGTGATGGAACAGGACGACTGCGAAAACGCCTGCCAAACATGTCCCACATACGCACGATAGGGTTTAGGTCGCGACTCACCACCAGTCATTTTCAGTGTCCAGGCTTTGCAAGACATCCCTGCTGAAGCCTGTCGCATAGGCCCTGGGATTAGAGGGCCACTACCATATGCAGCAGCTGCAACATCGTCCGACAGAATTTGTTCGCTGCACTGGCTGGCGGTAAGGCGACCGTGGACAACGACAAGATCCATATAGCTGTCAACGCTGAAGCACCGCAACATCAGAGACCCTTGGAAATGTACCGATTTCTTGGATAACATCTGTCAGGCACCACTCACCACTGATCTGCGCACGCGAACACGACTGTCACCTTGCGTCGGATGACATCTGAACTGGTCTGTGATTAATACGCTGCACCAGAGACGAAGTTGCCAGTCGACGTGGGAACAGCAGAACAGAAAGCGAGGAGCAAGATGTTGATATGTTAAGTGGGGTGTTCTAACAGGACGACTTATTATAATCTTATCGGATACAGCGGTTTCAGTGGCATTTCTGAGACCGTCTTGCAGTGCTCTGGCGGTATCTGTTCGACACCGCAACGCGGAGGTGGTCAGATACCGGTCTTCACGTGGGGTTTGTAATGCATCGGCGACATTATCCAACTCGTCTTGTGTACTGGCCTGTCTCCATGGATGACACATGGAGAGGCATTTGCATCTGCAGTAACACGACCGAAAGTCTGTCCCTTTTTTCCTTTTTTTTTATCACACTGCCCTTGCAGCTAGTGCTACGTTAACATATCGCATTGCATATGTTTGTTTGAGTGCAACGTGCACAGATAACATCTATCTTCTGTACATCTCACTGGAAAATACTGAGACTCTGGTGGTCACTTCCATCCGGGGGTTATCTGACACTGTAACGCACAACACAGCCAATGGGTGGTGAATGATCTTAATTGTTGCCTACTCTGAAAGCGAGGATCTAAAGTCATGCGTTAATACCACAAGCACTGCTTGTATCAAAATAGATTTAACGTAGCGGACGTTGATACACGTGTTGCCCCAAATATTTTGAACAGTGTAGTTTCTTGGTCCGTCTTCGGAAGGCAACACAGCAACGATTTTGCTTGGCATAGACTGAAGGAACCCTACGTACGTTTCCGCATGTAGTTGGCACCAGATACCTACTCATAATTCACTCAGTCTACGTAAGTTATGTGCCCGTGATTTGTGGGGATGGATTTGAAGCCCGATAACGCTTGAGATGTGTTTCAACGGGTTCACGACGGACGAATTTAGTGGCTAGACATCAACGTGACTTCAGTATCACGCAATTCAAACCATTGAAGGACGATTCTGCCCTTGTGACACAGACAGTTAATGTCCTAGAGGTTGCTATCATCGTCAGGGAAGAAGTTAGGCATGAATGGATGTGGTGGGCCACAGTATTGTTCAGTCAGTTTACAGCGGTTACGGTGTGTGAGATTACTAACACAGGTCCCATGTAAGACCATGTGAAAGCCCCCCCCCCCCATATCACAATAGAGAATCAACATTGGAAGTCGCAGGGGTTACCTGCTGCGGAGCACCATCTCCGACAATGTGAGTTGAACGGTGTGTACTGAAACACTTCTGCCTGCACCGGCACTGTACCCGGACTTCAGATCTACCACAGAGGTCCCTTATCCTGCTTTACAGAGCGGGCAAACATCTGGCTTTAGCGCTCTGCAATGAGTCGTGGTCTTCTCACACTTTGTCGCCAGGTAGTGCGTTCACCGTCCTTCAACCACTTTCTGCATGTGCCCGCGATGTGGCCCATTATGCTGCTGAGGGAAGAAATTATCAATGCAGTGAAACGTCCTGGCAGATTAAAACTGTGTGCCGGACCGAGACTCGAACTCCGGACCTTCGCTTTTCACGGGCATGCGCTCTACCGTCTGAGCTACGCAACAACGACTCACGCACCGTCCTCACAGCTTTACTTCCGCCAGTACCTCGTCTCCAACCTTCCAAACTTCACAGAAACTCTCCTGCAAACTTCGCAGAACTAAGACTCCTGAAAGAAAGGATATAGCGGAACATGGCTTAGCCACAACCTGAGGGATGTTTCCGGAATGAGATTTTCACTCCAAGGAAGTTTCATATTGGCGCACACTCCTCTGTTGAGTGAAAATCTCATTCTGGAAACATCCCCCAGTCTATGGCTAAGTCATGTCTCCGCAATATCCTTTCTTCTAGGTGAGCTAGTTCAGCGAGGTTTGCAGGAGAACTTCTGTAAAGCCGGCCGCTGTGGCCGAGCGGTTCTAGGCGCTTCAGTCTGGAACCACGTGACTGCTATGGTTGCAGTTTCGAATCCTGCGTCGGACATGGATGTGTGTGATGTCCTTCGGTTATTTAGGTTTAAGTATTTCTAAGTTCTAGGGGACAGATGACCTCAGACGTTAAGTCCCATACTGCTCAGAGCCATTTGAACAATTTGAACTTCTGTAAAGTTTCGAAGGTAGGAGATGAGGTAGTGCGATAAGTCAGGCTGTGAGGGCAGGTCGTGAGTCGTGTTTGGGTATCCCAGACGGTGCGAACACTGTAGCTCAGCGTGTTCGATCATCGGGTTAGCCGCTCTCTGAAAAAAAAAAAAAAAAAATGTTCAAGGAACTACATGAATTTGAACAGGTGTGATGGGACGCCCGCTCTGAACAAATAGAACGAACAATCACGAACAAAATAAGATCAATAAAAAGAATACGGTAGAGCACTTGCCTAAGATAGGCGGAAGTCACGAGTTCGAGTCTCGGTCTGGCACACGGTTTTAATCTGCTAGGAAGTTTTTCATATCAGCGTACACTCCGCTGTAGAGTGAAGATCTCATTCTGGTGTCAATACAGTGTCGACCCCTCTCCTCACCATCAGTAAAAAAAAAAAAAAAAATTCAAAGTCGTTATTTCGGGCCGGAAAATCACGGCCCTTATCTTTTGCGACCGCAAAGTGATTCTTCTCATTGACCGCAACAGGCGGAAACAGTCAGAGCTGCGCGGTACTGCGAAACCCCAAAAAACTACGGAGGGCGGTACAGAACAAAAGAAGGGGAATGTTAACGAAAAAAGGTGAATTTGTTTCATGTCAATATACGTCCCCACACAGCCAAAGACACAAATTAGCGCCCGCAGCTCGTGGTCGTGCGGTAGCGTTCTCGCTTCCTACGCCCGGGTTCCCGGGTTCGATTCCCGGCGGGGTCAGGGATTTTCTCTGCCTCGTGATGGCTGGGTGTTGTGTGATGTCCTTAGGTTAGTTAGGTTTAAGTAGTTCTAAGTTCTAGGGGACTGATGACCATAGATGTTAAGTCCCATAGTGCTCAGAGCCATCTGAACCATCTGAACACAAATTAGCTGTTGGATCCACTTGGTCGTGACATCAGCCACCACCCCCGTCCACAACCCTTATCTGTCATCTTCATATATTTATTTTTTCACCTGCCTAAAATTGTGCTTGAGTGGAAGAGCTCTGTGATTGGCTGACGCGATCTAGTATTCTGTGCTGTGTTTGCCTGATAGACAACCCGAGCAACCAGCTGTCATTATGAGTTTGATGGTTGCGAAACTATCATGCCTATTTGGTGGCTATCGTATTTATACTTGCGTATTTCGAAAATATGAAATTTCAGTGATACCGCATTACATATCTCTCAAAAAAACGTCATTTTCTATACTGTTTGTTGTGATAAAGCGTTGGGAAATGTGACGTCGATCTGTAAAACCTTTGACGGTTTTCCTCTAGGTTTTCAGGTAAATTCCCGGTGAGATCTTCTCACCTATCAGCTCGTCAGGTATTTGAAAGAAAAGAGCTGTGTTCTGCGATAAAGTGGCTCTCCAAAAGCACGCTTTGTCCTTCGATAAATAAGTGGAGCACCGATTACTGACTACTTTCTTGATTTTTTATTACAAATGAAGGTATCTGAAAAGGGACACAGTACGACCGCGTACGATTCCAAAGCTAAATTCAGAAAAGGATAAGGGACCAAAAGACTGAGCTTTGTCCTTAACAGAGTCATTCAATAACTGAAGATACATCGTCAACAATTAACAAATCACATCTTATGGATTCTTATTAGTTGTGTCTTGATGTATAACATTAAGCGCATCGCCAATTTCATAACACAAACTAGTGCACAAGGGAAATTCCTCATCGAAATCACAGTTGCATGCATACTCCTCTCTCTGTGTCTCTCTCCCTTACACACACACACACACACACACAGACACACATACACGCACACTCACTCACTCTCTCTGTACTCTCTCTGTCTCCCTCTCGCACACACGCGCGCTCGCGCACTCTCTCTCTCTCTCTCACACGCACACACACACACACACACACACACACACACACACACACACACAGAGTACGCATACACTACTTTTGTCCGTTGGGGAGAACAGATATGTCAGCAGCCAGGAGAAGAAAAGAAGATGGATGTTTCCAACGGATTCGTAGGGGGCAGAGCGAACCATTCAGACGAATAATACCGCAAACTGAATGAAATGATAGAAACCGGCGTGTTTCTGCCACGGGGCAATAACTGCTACACGGGTGATAAAACTCTCATTGTACCATTTATTGATTCGTCATCACATCTGCAATTCCCTTCCGTTCCTATTCAATACAGAGGGGTCCAAAAAAATGTATCCACTGTTTAAAAGTCCATAACTGGCAAACTAATTGACGGAGTTGTCTCATCTTTGGCAGTGTAATAGTTTGTAGTTCCGGCAATCGCCACGCAAGCGTTGTATTGCGTTGTTTTGTTTTGTCAGATGACAGTCGCCAGATAGTCAGCGTTTTGTTCTTAGTTGCACCTAGTTACTCGAGTAACTTGGCTGTCGCAAGGCTTACATTCGATGAAAGCAAGTCAGTTTCGAAGTGGTATTTTAAGTACGAAATCATTAATGAGGTCCAACGGCAAAATGAGTATCAAACAGAGCCACCGACACGTTTAACGATTCGTCGCATTCGAGACAAATTTGAAGCCAAAGGCTATGTTAAAGATGTACACAAACAACGATCTGGACGACCTGTAACAGTAACAAGTCCAGCTAACTCCCGTCATGTGTTACAACAATTCACTCGCTCACCACAGAAGTCTGTGAGACAGAGTGCCCGTGAAACTGGAGTGAGTGGGTCAAGTGTTCGGCGAATTTGGAAGACAGCAAAGTGGAGGTGCCACTCCCACGATTGGTACACGCAATGAATGAGGACGAACCAGATCTTAGAATGGAGTACTGCAAGTGGCTTACTAACATGGTGCGCAACAATGAAGTGTTTGCAGAGATGATTGTGTGGTCTGACGAGGCACAGTTCAAACTCAATGGTACAGTAAATCGCCACAATTCCGTCTATTAGGCCCCAGAAAGTCCGAACGTCCATGTAGACAAAGCCGTAAATTTTCCAGGAGTAAATGTGTGGTGTGGGTTGTCTTACCGGAGCTTGGTTGGGCCATTCTTCTTTGACGGCACAGTTACCGGTGAGGTGTACCTCCAGAAGCTTCAGACATCCATTTCACCTGCCATCCGAGAGTTGTATAGAAACGGAAGAGTTTACTTTCAACAAGATTGTGCCCCAGACCAGTACCAAAATCGTGTTAGGGCGTATCTCGACGAAAATCTACCAGGAAGATGGATAGGCCGTAGAGGTGCTGTAGAGTGTCCACCACGTTCCCCACACCTAACTCCTCTGGACTTTTACCTGTGGGGAACACTAAAGGACGTCGTTTATCGACAAAAGCCACGCACACTTGATGAACTTCGAGAATCCATCGTACATTCATGTGCAAACATCCAACTGAACACGTTGCAGTCAGTAGTTCGTGCTGCAGTCTGGCGACATCGTTTGTATGTGGATGTTAATGGCGACCATTTCGAACACCTACAGTGATATCTTTAAGTTGGACTTTAAGCTACACTTCCACCAAAAATGAGACAACTCCGTCAATTGGTTTGCAAATTATGAACTTTTAAACAGTGGATACATTTTTTTTACCCCTCTGTATAGCTCCTCCAAATTTTTATGAAGGATAACTTTTTTTTCAGAGCACCCATTCTTAAACTGATTTCCACCGACAAGTTTAAGAGAATTGGTCATAGATGTTCTAACTGATATGCAGTACGCCTCCATCACATTATGTAACTGTATGCTGCGGTTTCTGCACCTAACTTTAGACAAATGACGAGGCGATTTTGCGACGATGGCTGGGACGCACATTATCTGAACAAAAGTATCCGGACACCCCGATGTAATGACCACTACATATCACGGGAGGTGGACCAGCATGTACGAAAGGACGTAGGAAGTAGTGTTTTGTCAGTAGCGAAGGCTTAACACCAGAGTTGGTCAGTCAAGAGAGCCCAGTAACTTTGAACGTGGGTTAGTCATTGGATGTCTCCTGGGTAACAAATCCATCAGGGACACTTCAACCCTTCTACAGCAGCCCAGGTCGACTGTGGTTAATGTGATTGTGACGTGGAAACCCGAAGGAAGAACCACAGTTAAACAAAGACTATGCTGACCTGATATACTGACGGGCACGGAACATCGAGCATTGCAGAGGGTGACTGTAAGAAATCGCATTAAACCGGCGGAAGGGATCGCTCGTGAGTTCTGAAGCGGTATCAGAAGTGCAGCTAGCACAACACACTGAAAATCCACGATCTACCAAACTGAAGCACAACGTACTGAAAATCCACAATCAACCACACTGAAGCACAATATACTGAAAATCCGCAATCTACCAAACTGAAGCACAACATACTGAAAATCCACAATCTACCAAACTGAGGCACAACATACTGAAAATTCACGATCTACCAAAATGAAGCACAACATACTGAAAATCCACAATCTACCACACTGAAGCACAACATACCGAAAATCCGCAATCTACCAAACTGAGGGACAACATACTGAAAATCCACAATCTGCCAAATTGAAAAAAGTCGTTGTGAAGGACAACCCCACTTGTAGTGACTAGGATACCCGAGATTCCATTTCCAGCTCAGTTCTTCTTTCACATTACCTGATTTGAGTTCGCGACACCGGAGTTTATCTGAAGCTGTTTAAAATTAGAGAAACAAGGCAAGTTTAGCAAGTAGCCTGCAAACTGACACGGTAGCGTGATCGTCTTGCGGCCAAAATTTACGCTTCGTTCCAGGCGTTTGGAGACCCCTACCAATTAGCCTATTCGGTAAGTAAGTTCCGATCGGTTGCGAATCAAAAATGTTTTATTTGCAACTGTTAGCTACCTTTTTCAGCTACTTCTCTACATAGTCGCCGCTCCCACGTAGACATTTATCGAAGGGCTGTACCAACTTTCCAATATCCTTGTCATAGAAGGCAGTCGCCAGTACTTTCTTCCAAATCTATACGCTGGTCTGTGCCAGAATGCTATCATCATAGCCAGAGGTTTATGTGAGCAGAGATGAAACTAAGAAAAGTCATTTACGGGCTTTATTGTGGGTGGTTAAATACTTCCCATCGAAAACGCTGCAGGAGCATCTTCATTACCCCCTGCAGAATTCGGCCGAGAGCTGTGATGAAGAAGAAATGCGTAATAGTTACGTTACGTGGGCTGCATGACATCAGGTAAATCTCTCATCAAGACCACATACTTGACGAGACACACAATTTTCTAGACATTTTTATGTGCTCACTGTGCGCTCAGAACTGAAAAGAGCGACTTGAGGAGATTGACCGGCGTACTAGAGACGCTGCCCGACACATTTATGCAAAGTTTCGTCCGATTTCCACTGTGCCTTACATTTCGCGTCCGATCTGAAATTGCTTTTAAATAGCTCTCGTAGTGCGCCGATGCAATAACTCCATTTGTAGCTATTAATACAACCGCTTGCTAGACTGGAGATCCGGATCTGAAGAGGAGAAACTTGGATGAGTGAGAGTAAAAAAATCTACTGGTGGGAACTAAGCGATGTTGTGGAACACAGCCACAAATAACGAATGCTAACTACAACGGATCTCATGTTTAGCCCATATTTCTAGAATCTTAGAAGGTTTCTGAAATTGTTTGCAGAGGATGCTGTCCGTTTACTGTCTAATAAAGTTGAAACGCGCACACACACACACACACACACACACACACACACACACACACACATATATATATATATATATATATATATATATATATATAATGAAAAATATCTGTTTATTTGGTATGTTTGCCGCTAAAAGCATCCTTGCATTCCTGAGCACAAGAATGGTATGTATCCATTGGCTACCAGAGGTTATATAGTTGAATAGAGCTCGGCTCTTTATGATCTGAAAAGTAGCAGCTGGTCCTAAACAGTAAAAAGTGTGAGCTTCTCCAAATGAGTACTAAAAACTATAAACAACACGAATTTAATGCTTACAGATTCAATTAAATGTCTAGGGACCATAAACAACTTAGTTGGAAGTAACACACAGAAAATGATGTGACGAAGGCTAACCAAAGACTGCGTTTTATCGGGAGGACGCTTAGAGGTCGCAAGAAATCGTCTAACAAGATTACCTAAACTACAATTGTTGGTACTTTACTAGAGATTTTCTGCACGGTATGGGATCCTTACCTGATAGGATTGGCGGACGACATCGAAAAATTTCAAAGATAGGTAGCTCGTTTTGTATTTTCGCAGGATAAGGATGTGATAAGCGAGTTAGGGTGGCAATCATTAAAACAAAGACTTTTTCGTTACTCTGAGATCTTTTCACTAAACTTCTATCACCATCTTTCTCCTTCGTACGCGAAAATATTTTTTTTGCCTCTCATACACTTAGGGAGAAATGACTACCGAAATAGAAGGTGAAAAAGAGTTCGCAGGGGAAGAGTTAGGTGTTCATTTTTCCCACGATTTAGTCGAGGGTGGAATGATCGAGAAATAAAAATTGTGTTAATTTTTCCGGCGTTTCAGCCGAGAGTGGAATGATCAAGATATAGTCAAAATTGGTTCCACGAATGCTTTGTACAATATTTAAGTGTGAATTGTGGTGTGATCACACAGGCGAAGATGTGAATTAAGAAGCACGTTCTCTCTATGTATAGCAATAATAAGTCAGTGTCAAACTCATGCAGAAAGCGTTAATTTACGTTTATGACAGCAAGAACAGGTTATCTCTCCCAGTCGATCGAAACATGCTGTTTTGAACACCCCAGTTCTATGCTAGACATGTTCTCCAGGCAGGTGGTAGGAACTTGACTCTATCTACCGGAGAGCCAACCCACCTGTCTAAGTATATAGTGACTTGCTTTTTACGTGACGCTAAATCACAACCCTTTATCATTTTTCACCTATACAAGGTGCTACCTTACGTCATATTAACTTCTAACCCAAAGGTGCTACCAACAGTGGATCGACGTGCGAGCTTTCGTGTTTGTAATTTGACGCTTGACAATTGTGATGCTAGACCACAACGTAGCATCATCACAGTAGCCTTCTTTTTTAAACTGTTACGCATCCCTGTCTGGTTGTCATGGTATGCAACAGGGTAGACAGGATGACGTGTACTACGTCAGATGGGTACCAGTTGTCACTTAATGTATACAAAGCGTAATTTACGAGACTCCTGTAGAGACAGAGGAAGATCTGCTAGCACTAGTCCTGGCTGCTGCACTATAAGCTAAAGAGACACGAGGTGGGCTGAAGAGTGTGCAGCAGCACATGCTTTTAGTTATAATGTCTATAACAACGTTAGTGGTCGCCTTGTCGAGCCTCTGCTGTAATGCGTCAGTACCATTCTGATACGTTCAGTTTGCTGGGTTCTTTTTTGTTGTGGAATGATGTAAACACGTAATGTTTGAGTGTTAATGCAAACAGATGTGCTTAAGTTATGTTTGATTCTGAAGTGGCCCCTACTAATGGTCCTGCGTCACGCCTAATTCAGTGGATGAGTTAAACATCTGAAGTGAAACACTCGTAGGACATATATTATTTCTGCAGTTTGATGATCACCTTTAGACACTTTCTGTTAGGTCGTCGTATCGATCTTCTCTAATCTTCTGTATTATAGCTAGGGAGCTACTCCGCCGACCTGCCACGACTCCGTTTGGCTGCATAATCCACTCTCCTCCAATAAATTTTCAGCACAGTTCGAAATACGTCTACCACGGCTCTCTGTTTCCTAGCTTTTTTTTGTTTTTTTTCCTGACTCTGCTAACAGTTCATACATCGCTCCATTGTTTGTTGAACAACAAGTTTCGGGTTTTCGAATGAAAAGTCCATGTCTCATAGTCGTAAGTGAAAAGAGCGTATACAATTGATCAAATGACAACTCGCTTATTGTTCCCCTCAAAAAATCTGTATGCCTGGAGGTAACTTCCTTTGAAGTTACCACGCTTCTATAGAGCCAGAGGTTACAAAACTCCATTCAAAGTTTTATAACTACACTGAAAATTTGTATTCAAAAGTAACGTGGGCGATAACAGAGTTTGAAAATTTGATTGGTGGTATTATTCAAAAGTGTGAATTCCTAAGGGACCAAACTGCTGAAGTCATCGGTCCCTAGACTTACACACTACTTAAACTAACTTAAACTAACTTATGCTAAGACCGAGTGAGGACTCGAACCTCCTGCGGCAGGGGCCGCGCAGTCCGTGCATGGCACCTTAAACCGTGCGGCCACTCCGCGCAGAAGGTTGTATTATTACTTAAAGCCGTGGTATAGTGTAAATATATTAGACATCAGATAAAGAAGACAATTTCTTCTTGTTAAAATGTCTTTTGGTATTTCTGTATCTTCTGCCTTCAACGTAGTAATAAATCTTAGATTTTACCCCCTACCACAAAGTAGGGAAAACGTTCACATTAATTGCTTTGTAATTTTTGACTCCCTCTTTTCTAAAAAGGAGACGATGCCAGAGAAGTTCTAGTTCAGCACTGAGGATGGTAATGCGCTTATTGTAAACTGGTCCGCCATCATCAGACATCCGCAACTACATGATTAGGTACTCGCTGTAGTGTTACGAATCGAGGAAAGTTAAAATCCTAAGGTAATCTGAAAAGTAATTTTTTTGTCCTCTATGGATTATTAATGCAGAAGAACTTTATGTTCTCAGAACAATATTCACACAAGAGCAACGAAGTATTTTGTAGGTGTGGTATTACAAGCGACACGGTACATAACTACGTAAATTGTATAGGACAAATTAGAAAAGAAAAAGACAGGAAGATAGTGACACCATAGCCACTACTACTGCTTACTGAACCATTTAGGTTTTATATCGATTTGTTTTTCGTTTTACTTCCATGCTTTGCAATCTATACAGACAAAAATTTCGTGTTAGTAAATGCATAGCTGTTTTTGTGTGGTTTCCATTGGGACACTCTGCGGATAGTGAATGAAAGAGATCCGTGTATATCACATGTCAGTTTCCAGTTACGAACTTTAAACTGTATTTGCATTCAGGCGCATATTCTGATATTCTAATCGAATATGTGATCACACAACTAGTGAGACTTTCAGAGAGAACTAAGGAGCTTACGGTTGATGTGTCTAGTGATACATTCAGGCAACGTATATTTGTGTCTGAGCTGGACTGGTTTGCCAGTCGTCTTGAACTATATCGGTTCTTGAATGCCATGCAGTAAAGTTAGGTTCGATTCCCGAAATAGTCAGGTTGTCCTCTTGTGGAAGGACATAAATAAGACTTGTCAGACGTCAACAGCATATTGAGTGAGTCACGCAAATTATAAGTATAAATAAAATATAATGTGAAGCCACTACGAAAAACGAAAGTGTTATGAGTTATTTACGCACTTCAAAAAAATTTTGCATCATCTCAGTTTCGAGAGTTCCGGAACCTCTACAGAAAATTGGAATAGAGATCAGCATAAACATCATTTCCGTCCTTTTTATTGGCCATGAAAACCACACATTGCATGCTGTACCACCATACAGCGAGACCTTCAGAAGTGGTGGTCCAGATTGCTGTACACACCGGTACCTCTAATACCCAGTAGCACGTCCTGTTGCATTTTGCATGCCTGTATTCATCGTGGCATGCTATCCACAAGTTCATCAAGGCACTGTTGGTCCAGATTGTCCCACTCCTCAACGGCGATTCTGCGTAGATCCCTCAGAGTGGTTGGTGGGTCACGTTGTCCATAAACGGCTCTCTTCAGTATATCCCAGGCATGTTCGATAGATTTCATGTCTGGAGAACATGCTGGCCACTCTAGTCGAGTGATGTCGTTATCCTGAAGGAAGTCATTCACAAGATGTGCACGTTGGGGGCGCGAATTGTCGTGCATGAAGACTAGTGCCCCGCCAATATGCTGCCGATATGGTTGCACTATCGGTCGTAGGATGGCATTCACGTATTGTACAGATGTTGCGGTCCGTCCATGGTCACCAGCAGCATATGTCGGCCCCACATAATGCCACGCTAAAACAGCAGGGAACCTCCACCTTGCTGCACTCGCTGGACAATGTGTCTAAGGCGTTCAGCCTGACCGGGTTGCCTCCAAACACGTATCCGACGATTGTCTGGTTGAAGGCATATCCGACACTCATCGGTGAAGAGAACGTGACGGCCATCCTGAGCGGTCCATTCGGCTTGTTGTTGGAGGCCCATCTGTATCGTGCTGCATGGTGTCGTGGTTGCAAAGATGGACTTCGCCATGGACGTCGGGAGTGAAATTGCGCATCATGCAGCCAGCTGCGCACAGTTTGAGTTGTAACACGACGTCCTGTGGCTACACGAAAAGCATTATTCAACATGGTGGTGTTGCTGTCCGGGTTCCTCAGAGCCATAATCCGTTGGTAGCGGTCATGCACTGCAGCACTAGCCCTTGAGCGGCCTGAGCGAGGCATGTCATCGACAGTTCCTGTCTCTCTGTATCTCCTCCATGTCCGAATAACATCGCTTTGGTTCACTCCGAGACGCCTGGACACTTCTCTTGTTAAGAGCCCTTCCTGGCATGAAGTAACAATGCAGACGCGATCGAACCGCGGTACTGACCGTCCAGGCATGGCTGAACTACAGACAACACGAGCCGTGTACCTCCTTTCTGGTGGAATGGCTGGAACTGATCGGCTGTCGGTTCCCCTCCGTCTAATAGGCGCTGCTCATACAAAGTTGTATGGGATTTAGTGACATCTCTGAACAGTCAAAGGGACTGTGTCTGTGATTCAATATCCACAGTCAACATCTATCTTCCGGTGTTATGGGAATCGGAGTAATGCAAAACGTTTTTTGATGTGTGTACTATGGTGAAATCTCCTGTTAACTCTGATACTGAAGGTAATGCTAGCCTCTTCTTGAAACGACTTCCTCCTCAGAAGTTAAGGAACGTCATTAAAACGGGGAATAGTGGTGCACTAACCAAATACCTCTGCCTCTTGTAAGGCATATATGTTTCTAACGTGAAACTGCGCTCGGTCTTGAAACTTCCCACTGTTATACATTCTTTCCACTACAACGTTAGTCTGAATCCAAGCACGTTCCAACTCTGAAACTCAGATGTCTATTATCAAATTGTGACAGTAGATAGATTATATTTTCCTGTGGAGATGAGATCTTCACAGCCATGGAAAACGTGTGTAAACGTCAGTGTTGCCTATGAAGAGAATGACTAATAACGGTGCCCGAGAACGAAATGAATTCCACTGCAGATGAACCGGCTCGCATAACATTGTTTTCCCAGGAGCGGTGTCAGTTACACTGGTCGGTCACCACTGTTTCGCATTCCAGCGGTGGCGGGGCCACCCCGGTGTCACTGACTTATGTGGGGCTGCAGGGCAGAGGCTAGCAGCTGGCGCACACTTGCCGCCACCCTACACCCACGACACACACCCACGACACACACACACACACACACACACACACACACACACAGATTCACTGCAAAGCTGGCCTACCGCCTTTGCCGCGTGCCGAAAGCGTGCACCGCCTCTCGAAACACTTTCTACCGTAACATGAGGCAGACAGCCGACAATCGGAGCGCTCCCGAAAAACAAATTCTGTGGTACGGGGTGATGTGGAAGAACAGTTCTTAAAATACCATTTTAAGATCCTGACGCCAAGTGGGGACATACATTTATTCTTCTTAGAGGTTGATCCTACTACGTATAGAAGTCAACGCGTCTGAAAACAAAAAATGGCTCTGAGCACTATGGGACTTAACTGCTGTGGTCATTAGTCCCCTAGAACTTAGAACCACTTAAACCTAACTAACCTGAGGACATCACACACATCCATGCCCGAGGCAGGATTCCAACCTGCGATCGTAGCGGTCGCGCGGTTCCAGACTGTAGCGCCTAGAACCGCTCGGCCACTTCGGCCGGCGTCTGAAAACATTCCTGCCTAATCCAAGGATTTATTCACAGAACGAATCTTTCACTGCGCGTTAAATTTTCTGTTAGATGTGATAGTCCAGTATCCTATGCAGGAAAGCTTTCAAGCTAAGAGAGAGGTAAGACAGTAACTGGTGTTGACAGATGGAATCCGTGAGGGTGTGTGAGCAGGGACATCGGTAGTATCTGGCAAGCGCTGTCTACGAAAGGCAAGCGTCTTGTTGCCAGTTTCAGTTCGGCAAAGGTTTTCTTCTCTCTCCTTTGCTTGAATACTTGAATACACACCCCAGCCTTGATAATCTCATTCATCATGAAATGTAATGAAGATTGAGACAATAAAACACTCGATATGAGCATTTGCACACATTCGCTCAAACGAGTCGTTCCAATCTACTGTAGTGACCTGAGCGTTATTGCTTTCACTATCTTAATATCTCTTTGTTATGTCATGAAGTGTCTTGGGGTTAGACACAGATCAGAATGCCTACTTGTAACACGACTTAATGTAATCATACTTGGATCCAGAGTGATGGGTGCTGGATTGTCATGGCGGTCCTGCCATCAACATTACACGTTTTAGTAAAGGCGTTTATTTTTGTAGGTACATCCAATTCCAAATATAACAGAAGGCTTTAGAGGAATAAAATAACACAAAAACCAAGAGCTTCTGTAAACTGCATGCTATGACAGCTAGACGTTATTACAGTGAAGAAAATTCCGCGACAACTGAATTATTATTCCAATATTTCATATCACAATATATTGTCGAATTTGTCTTTGCAATGGGAACCGGTTGATTTCATATTCTGAACATCTTCCGGTCATATAAAACTAATACTATGTTTGAACGTACGTTACTAACATATGAAAAATACAATACCGTACACGATACCGGTTGTGTGCTATCTGATCAAATGTTTCTGTGCTTCTCTGCGTAACGCGTAATTTATCACTAGACGTTACAAGAGCCGGCTCGCCAGTATCAGTACAAAAGCAGGTAGGGAGTATTGTGCTGCCAGTTGTGAAGTAGTATCAGTACAACAGCTCGGGCAGGAGAGCCCAGTGACTTCGAGCGTGGACTAGTCATTGCATGTCACCTTGGTGACGAAACTCTTCTAAAGCTGCTCAAGTCGACCATCGGCGATGTGATTGCGATGTGGAAACGAGAAGGAACAACGGCAGCTGAACCACGACCAGGCAGGCCTCAGCTTCTGATGCACAGGGACAACCGAGCATTGTGGGGGGTGGTAGTAAAAAGTAGCGTGAAACCAGCGGAAGGAATCACCTGCGAGTTCCAAATTACTGCCACGAGTCCAACTAGCGCAGTGGTTGATCGTAAGGAGTTCAAAAGAATGCGGTACAAAATAATCGAAATGCTGAAATAATATGGTCGAGATGTGAAGTATGGGAATCCCTTGCATCCTGGTTTTAGCTTTACATACATACCACAACATTATCTTTGTCATTGTTTTAACACAATGACATTATCACCTGCATGTAACATACACAGTGGGCGACACCTCGTGCTATGCTTACACACATTCCTTTACAATTCCTGACATTGTAATTTATATGCAGTGGTGTGCAAAACTTTGGGACGGGTTGCGTACGAGCTCATACGTCGAGAGGTGGGAACTCGTACTGAATCCAGGAAGATTGTCGGACTTGATGGTTTTGGTGGTCCAGGCGTTATCATATGGAGAGACATAATGCAGAAGGACATACTGACAGCCTTATCTTCGAACACGGTACCCTAACTGATCAACATTATTGTGATACTGTACTTCTTCGCCACGTACGTCTTTTCAATGGTACATACGGACCTGACTTCATTTTTATGGATGAAAATGGCCGACGGAATCGCAGTTCGCAGGTGGAGGAGCTCTTCGAAATACAGCATATTCGGCGAATGGACTGGTCTGCTCGTTTCTCCGCCTTAAGCAGCACTGAGCACGTATGGAATGCTTACTACAGCACGCCCACTGGCCCCAACGACCATCCAGCAACTGTCAACAGCTCTGCTAAAGGAATCGAAAGCTCTACCACAAGAACTCCTTAACGGTCTTGCGGCCGCGATGGGAGCACGTTGCAGAGCATGCATGGCCTTCCGTGGTGATCACACACCATGTTATGAATCACGTCCCGCCATTTGTGAAGTCCGATCGTCATAACTCTGTGTGGCATTGGTTTAATTATTGTCTTTGAATAAAAGAGTCATTTGTATTCTTCTCATCGTGTATTTCTTTCACTTATCTTCTGTACTATACTGTAGCCGTTCTCTCCACGTATGGTTCAAGTTTCGCTTGGCTATATTGCTTGGCACTGACGCATCAACCGAAAGATACTTTCGTCCTTGAGTTTTGGTCACCAGTGTGCAATAGTGACTTATGGAGACTGCGCACAGTACGAAAAACTAACGGGTTGCCCTGCAGCTTCACTAGATATCGCGTACAGTATTACATTTATCATACGTGTGTTTTAGATTAATCATCTTAAGATCAAACTTAGCAAGTCCTTTATTTACTGTAATAGACCTGAAGATATTCAGAATCCGAACGAAACTGGTTCTCATTATAAAGACAGATTTGGCAACAGACTACACTTTAAAAATGACACAACAAATTTCAAGCTACGTTTAGGACAAGATCCTTGTCGACTGCTTACTTCAGGGTCTACCACAAATTGTGCTTACCGCCTGCTTGATAACAATCCGGCCGATTAAATGTGCAGATCCATAGGCTGACCGTATCTTCCGTGAACAACAAATCCGATGCGATTCATGAGTAAAAAAAAAAAAAAAAAAAAAGTGGTACAAATGGCTGTGAGCACTAGAGGACTTAACATCTGAGGGCGTCAGTCCCCTAGAACTTAGAACTATTTAAACCTAACGAACCTAAGGACATCACACACATCCATGCCCGAGGTAAGATTCGAACGTGCGACAGTAGCAGTCGCACTGTTCCGGACTGAAGCGCCTAGGACCGCTCGGCCACCGCGGCCGGCGATTCAGGAGTCCACTGGCAGAACTGTGGTGGCGATTCTGTCACTTTTTTCGCCCACATTACGTTTTTATTTTACTTCTTCCTGTTATAATTCAGACAGGAACATTCTGTAACAACAAGGAGGGGCTGAGTACTGTGTACTGAGTTGTGTCGCAGTTCGTTTCAGAGCGTGGGAATGCGCGTGCTAGAGGTGACTGTATCGTGCTGCAGTACTGAGCCGACAGCAGGAATCAAATACTGAGCGTGGCGCGAAGCAGTACAACGTTGGTAGTTAATATTTATTATTTGAACAGTGCTGTGCTTCTGTAGGCGTAGCGCCATCATTAGTTGTAGTGATAGAAGATGATAATAATTTGATAAACTCATTAAATACAGTGAAAAGATAATGATAAGTACATTTTAACTTCGTCATTATCAGGCTCACAGTGAATAAGCAGTCGCCAAACTGTTACTGTACCTCATCACGGGTCTTCTACCGGGTAGCAACGAGGCAAGGTGCGTCGGGACGGTCAAGTGGAATGCGACGCCGTTCATTATTGGTCGCAATTAAGAATGCCTCGGTGAACGTTTGTGTGTAACAACTCATTAGAAATTTTATATCAAGTATGGAGAAATGCAACACTCGCTTTGCACGGTATAGTGTAACAGGTTATCGAAAATGTTATGTCGTGTTGGACAGTGTCTTTGTGAATCGTTGTGTGAAGTTTCGAACGTCTTGGAATACTGTGAATCATTACGCTGTGTCCTGTTGCGATGTTCTGAAGTTATTTAGCTTACACGGAATTTGATTTAATGAATTAACATGATCAGTCTCTTACTTGGCTGGTTCAAATGGTCCTGAGCACTATGGGACTTAACATCTGAGGTCATCAGTCCCCTAGAACTTTGACCTGCTTAAACCTAACTAACCTAAGGACATCACACAGAGCCATGCTCGAGGCAGGATTCGAACCTGCCACCGTAGCGGTCACGCGGTTCCAGACTGAAGCGCCTAGAACCGCTCGGCCACACCGGCCGGCCAGTCTATTACTTACGTTTTTTAATTACCGCTAAACGTTAATGAATAAAAATCAATAACTTTATTTCGTAACACTGGATTTTCTCGCAAACCACCAGTTCAATTCAGCACAGTTTCTTGTTAGCAAGTCTCGAATTCTGAGTCTATATCCAGAAGAAGCCAAGCGAGACGACATCTACGAGACAGCTTTAAAAGACGCGAGGTAAACAAATGGCAGCCAGTGATGTTAGGAAACTGAAAAAACGTCCCTCTTAAACTGTAGTATTGATAGACCTTGGCATTTCCGCAGATTTAAGTAAGGAGTTTTATGAAAACTGACGTGTAACGGATAGGTATGCGAACAATATAATAATAATCCACAGTCGCCATTCTTCTGTTTCTTTTTCTTTCTTTTTTTTAATTTGACGCTGACTGGGATGGGACATATAACAATCACACTGTGTTCTGGTGTAGTGAAAAAGTGTTTTACTACGTTATTTGTGGAAAATACTTGTTATAGTATGCATCACAACATCTTAGCATGATGCGGAGAATGGAAGTGCTTGCCACACCAAAACGAAAGTAAATACGAAAATACTCGCGAACACATCGCGAAAATCTAAATTACATTTTAGAAGATAGGTTAACTCCCAGCAAAAAAGTTTCTCCTCAACATCGTTTGGTTGCAGATGACAAGCTACCTGTAGTAATTAACACAAAAGTGATCCAGAAAATTCATGCACACCAAATGTAAAGGTATTTACAAAAAGGAATGATCTGTTGTTTGAACTAAAAATGCACATAATTTTATAATCGTTTAACAAAATGTTCACATTTCAGAACAAATAAAAACGAAAACCCACTGATTATGGCACGGTGGTGCCGAAACATGTTTGGGTACTGAGAAGAACGGTGTTTTGCATAACTGGCGGACCTCACATTCAAAAAATTTAATTGCACACACGGCCAATACAAGGAGCTGCTAATCAAAAAGATGGAGTTACTAGGACGTAGGAACGAGACCATAATCGCCCGCGTGACAAGCGAGTTCCCTATAGTTGCAGCAATTTCGCTGTGCTGCGATATCTGATGCACTGACTGGTATATGAGCTACGCGTAAAACTATCGAGCCCTATTTCTCGGCATCTTCCGCCTAGTGCGCTTTAACTAACCTGCGGAGTCTCATCCCGGATTGAATTTCCGAGACCGTAAGGTCACCTTGCAAGTATGATAGGCACCCGCTACCCACTTCTTCAACAAAAGCAATTATCGTTCATACGTTCAAAGTCACATCGGGTCACGGAAGTACGAGACAAACATCAACGGTTGCTGCAGCTTCAGCTTCAGCGGCAAGTGTCGGCAGGTGCCAGTATGTGAAATAACATACACTGCTCTATTGTCCCTTTCGTCGTTCGGTGGAGTGAGAGAAAATCGGACACATAGGTAGCTCTTTACAGACGAATGGAAAAACTGGTAGAAGCTGACCTCGGGGATGATCAGTTTGGATTCCGTAGAGATCTTGGAACACGTGAGACAGTACTGACCCAACGACTTATCTTAGAAAATAGTTAAGGGAAGGCAAACCTACGTTTCTAGCATTTTTAGACTTAGAGAAAGCTTTTGACAATGTTGATTGGAATACTCTCTTTCAAATTCTGAAGGTGGCAGGGGTAAAATACAGGGAGCGAAAGGCCATTTACAATTTTTACAGAAACCAGATGGCAGTTATAAGAGTAGAGGGACATCAAAGGGAAGCAGTGGTTGGGAAGGGAGTGAGACAGGGTTGTAGCCCCACCCCGATGTTATTCAATCTCTATATTGAGCAAGCAGTGAAGGAAACAACAGAAAAATTCGGAGTAGGTATTAAAATCCATGGAGCAGAAATAAAAACTTTGAGGTTCGCCGATGACATTGTAATTCTGTCAGAGGCAGCAAAGGACTTGGGAAAGCAGCTGAACGCAATGGACAGTGTCTTGAAAGGAGGATATAAGATGAATATTAACAAAAGCAAAACGAGGATAATGGAATGTAGTCGAATTAAGTCGGGTGATGCTGCTGGAATTAGATTAGGAAATGAGACGCTTAAAGTAGTAAATGAGTTTTGCTATTTGGGGTGCAAAATAACTGGTGATGGTCGAAGTAGAGAAGTTATAAAATGTAGACAGGCAGTAACGTTTCTGAAGAAGAGAAATTTGTTAACATCGAGTATAGATTTAAGTGTCAGGAAGTCGGTTCTGAAAGTATTTGTATGGAGTGTAGCCATGTATGGAAGTGAAACGTGGTCGATAAATAGTTTAGACAAAAAGAGAATAGAAGCTTTCGAAAAGTGGTGCTACAGAAGAATTCTGAAGATTAGATGGGTAGATCACATAACTAATGAGGAGGTATTGAATAGAATTGGAGAGAAGAGAAATTTGTGGCACAACTTGACTAGAAGAAGGAATGGGTTGGTAGGGCATATTCTCAGACATCAAGGGATCACCAATTTAGTATTGGAGGGCAGCGTGGAGGGTAAAAATCGTAGAGGGAGAACAAGAGATGTATACAGTAAACAGATTCAGAAGGATGTAGGTTGCAGTAGGTACTGGGAGACGAAGAAGCTTGCACAGGATAGAGTAGCATGGAGAGCTGCATCAAACCAGTCTCTGGACTGAAGACCACAATAACAACAGGTAGTAGCTTTTGCATAAAGGAATGATAGAATCAGCGTGTAACCTTGCGAGGTACTAGGAACTTTAGATGTGGCGTCCAACAGACAGGGTCCGTTTAGCTCCTACGGGTAGTGTTACCGAGCTCTAGGCATCAGTATGCCCGTGCTCCCGTGTGAAAGAGCTGTAAAGGTTAGAGGCAGTCTGTATGGCGAACGCAGGCTCGGGTGAGAAGCCCCCGCGACAGCCATAGGGGCCGGCGTCAAAGGAGTCGGCGGCTTTGCGACACGCCGTCGCTATTGACGGACGGATTAGAGCGGCGCAACTCGCGAAATGAAACCGGCGCCGGCGCAGCGTTCATTTCCAAGGCAGAGCAGCCGCGCCGCGCCGGCAATCACATTGTAAATTCGCAGCGACAAAGGAGCCGCCCACGCCTCTGATGAGGCTCGCCCCAACACGACTGTAGGGTGTGCTTTGACGACGGCCCAGTGCGAGCAGACTGCGCCAGCGCGTTTGTGTGCCTGTGTGTGTCTGTGTGTGTCTGTGTGTGTCTGTGTGTGTCTGTGTGTGTCTGTGTGTGTCTGTGTGTGTCTGTGTGCGACACGGCTCGCCCCTCCGAAATTCTCCGCTATTACGGGTCTCTGAGTGACACCGACATTTCATTGCCTCGTTTCTGACGAACTGCGAGCTTCTAATATGCAAATTCTCTGCCTGGAGCCATGTTTACTCTAACGCTGACTCATGAAACTCTTCCTGGCGTATCCGTTTCTCATAAGAGGAACCTCGAGCATCTTATTACTTATCATATTTTGTTTCATTTCGAGCATTGTGTAATAAAGTGACTGAGATCAGTAGTGGTAAGTGGAGGCACAATATTAATCATCACCGTTACATAGTCCGCTCGCCTCATAGCTCAGTGGGCGGTGCACGTGACTGTTACGCGAGGGTTCGATTCCTGGTAGTACCAGGGATTTTTCCCTGGTGGCAGGAGTGGAATGGGGTGCACTCAACTTCATGATGCCTACTGAGGAGCTACTTGACCGAGTAGTAGCTGCTCCAGGTCACGAAAACTGACAACTGTGGGAAGAGCACTGCGCTGGAGCTTCGACCCTCCGTACCACATCGAAGGGCGCACTGGCGGAAGATCAGACGGCGGTCGGTCGGTACCGATGGGCCCACCAGGACCAGTGGACGGAGTTTTAGACAGGGTGGTCCTCTGATCGTGACCGGGCCAAATGTCTCACGAAATAAGCGTCAAACGAAAAAACTACTAACAACGAAACTTGTCTAGCTTGAAGGGGGAAACCAGATGGTGCTATGGTTGGCACGCTAGATGGTGCTGCCATAGGTCAAACGGATATCAATTGCGTTTTTTTAAAATAGGAACCCCCATTTTTATTACATATTCGTGTAGTACGTAAAGAACTATGAATGTTTTAGTTAGACCACTTTTTTCCCTTTGTGATAGATGGCGCTGTAATAGTCACAAACATATGGCTCACAATTTTAGACGAACAGTTGGTAACACGTAGGTTTTTTAAATTAAAATACAGAACGTAGGTACGTTTGAACATTTTATTTCGGTTGTTCCAATGTGATACATGCACCTTTGTGAACTTATCATTTCTGAGAACGCATGCTGTTACAGCGTGATTACCTGTAAATACCACATTAATGCATTAAATGCTCAAAATGATGTCCGTCAACCTCGATGCATTTGGCAATACGTGTAACGACATTCCTCTCAACAGCGAGTAGTTCGCCTTCCGTAATGTTCGCACATGCATTGACTATGCGCTGACGCATGTTGTCAGGCGTTGTCGGTGGATCACGATAGCAAATATCCTTCAACTGTCCCCACAGAAAGAAATCCGGGGACGTCAGATCCGGTGAACGTGCGGACCATGGTACGGTGCTTCGACGACCAATCCACCTGTGATGAAATATGCTATTTAATACCGCTTCAACCGCACGCGAGCTATCTGCCGGACATCCATCATGTTGGAAGTACATCGCCATTCTGTAATGCAGTGAAACATCTTGTTGTATCATCGGTAGAACATTACGTAGGAAATCAGCATACATTGCACCATTTAGATTGCCGTCGATAAAATGGGGGCCAATTATCCTTCCTCCCATAATGCCGCACCATACATTAACCCGCCCAGGCTGTTGATGTTCCACTTGTCTCAGCCATCGTGGATTTTCCGTTGCCCGATAGTGCATATTGTGCCGGTTTACGTTACCGCTGTTGGTGAATGACGGTTCGTCGCTAAATAGAACGCGTGCAAAAAATCTGTCATCGTCCCATAATTTCTCTTGTGCCCAGTGGCAGAACTGTATATGATGTTCAAAGTCGTCGCCATGCAATTCCTCGTGCAAAGAAATATGGTACGGGTGCAATCGTTGTTAATGTAGCACTCTCAACACCGAGGTTTTTGAGATTCCCGATTCTCGCGCAATATGTATACTACTGATGTGCAGATTAGCGGTGACAGCAGCTAAAACACCTACTTGCACATCATTATTTGTTGCATGTCGTGGGTGACGTTTCACGTGTGGCTGAACACTTCCTGTTTCCTTAAATAACGTAACTATCCGGCGAACGGTCCAGACACTTAGATGATGTCGTCCAGGATACCGAGCAGCAGACACAGCACGTGCCTATGGGCATTTTGATCACAATACCCATACATGAACACGATATCGACCTTTTCCGCAACTGGTAAACGGTCCATTATAATACGGGTAATGTATCACGAAGCAAATACCGTCCGCACTGCCGGAATGTTACGTGATACCACGTACTTATACGTTTGTGACTATTACAGCGCCATCTATCACAAAGCGAAAAAAGTGGTCCAACTAAAACATTCATATTTCTTTACGTACTACACGAATATGTAACAAAAATTGGGGGTTCCTATCTAAAAAATCGCAGTTGATGTCCGTTTGACCTATGGCAGCGCCATGTAGCGGAACAACCATAGCGCCATCTGGTTTCCCCCTTCAAGCTATACGAGTTTCGTTCTTTGTAGTTTTCTCGTATGCTGCTTATTTCGCGAGATATTTGGCCCGGTCACTATCAATGGACCACCCTGTATAGTTCGATTCTTTAGCTTAGGCAACTACACGTACTGTTCGATCTTTACGGTAGTTAGTTGTTACAGGATGTTGTCCTCGACGGGGAGTGTTTATCAGTGACAAGGAAATTTTTTGAAATTTGTGGTAAGGTCTTATGTGACCAAACTGCTGAGGTCATCGGTCCCTAGGCTTACACACTACTTAATCTAACTTACGCTATGGACAACACATACATTCATGCCAGAGGGAAGACTCGAACCTCCGACGGGGGGAGCCGCACGTAACGTGAGAAGGCGCCTGAGACCGCTTGGCTACCCCTCGCGGCAGAGACAAGGGTTCCGTCAGGAGTGCCCAGGGAAGTGTGATAAGACCGCTCTTGTTCTCTATACACATAAATGATTTGGCGGGTAGGCTGGGCAGCGATCTGCGGTTGTTTGTAGATATGCCGCGGTGTACGGTAAGGTGCCGAAGTTGAGTGACTGTAGAAAGATACAAGACTACTAGGACAAAATTTCCAGTTGGTAAGATAAATGGTAGGTAGCGCTAAATGTGGAAAATTGTAATTTAATGCGTTTGAGTAGGATGATCAAACATGTAATGTTAGGATACAGTATTGCTAGTGTCCTGCTTGACACAATCAAGTCGTTTAAATATCTGGGCGTAACATTGCAAAGCGAACTGCGGCGGAACGAGCATGAGTGAATTGCAGCCGGGAAGGCGTATTGTCGACTTCGGTTTATAAGGCGAATTTTAGGAAAGAGTGGTTCACCCATAAAGGAGACCGCAAATAGGACACTGATGCGACTTATTCTTCAGTACTGGTCGAGTGTTTGGGATCCGTACCGGGTCAGACTGATGGAAGACATCGAAGCAATTCAGAGGGGAGCTGCTATATTTGTTACCGGTAAATTCGAACAACACCAAGCGTTACGGAGATGCTACGGGAAATCAAATGGGAATCCCTGGAGGGAAGGTGGCCTCCTTTTCGAGAAACACTATTGAGAAAATTTAGAGGATCGGCATTTGAAGCTGACTGCCGAACGGTTCTACTGCCGCCGGCATACATTGCGCATAAGGACCACGAAGATAAGATACGATAAATTAGGGCTCATGTGGAGGCATATAGATAGTCGTTTTTTCTCTCGCTCTATTTTCGAGTGGAAGAGGAAGGAAAGTGAGAAGTAGTGATACAGTGTGCCCTCCGCCACGCACCGTACAGTGGCTTGCAGAGTATCTATGTAGATGTAGATATAGATGTAGATGCACATGCTCCTTAGAACATTCAAATGACTTTTTTTATCGAAATGAAGCCGAATGAGACAGCTTTCTTGATATGTATGCCTGATTAGATTTAATATTATTGGTTTTAATTTTAATGGACGTATTATTTTCAGTCATATTCACGAACGTACGCTTAAAACTAGCATTATGTTATTTACAGTGTGTCATTTTTTAATAAAAATATGGCTGTTGAATAGAAGGAGAAATATTGGTTAGACACAAAACGTGATTTTGCTAGTACTCAGGCATATTATCTGATTGGGAACATGGGCAAAAATTTATGTTGGTGGATATTAAACTCCTTTGTAAGGGACTGACAGCTTTAATAATGAGTTATAAAGATGAGTTTATCTACGAGATTTGTAGGTTGTTCTCAAATTGCCATGGATTATTGAAGACAAAGTTTCATTTCGTTATCACCTCCCCTTCTTGGCGTATCATTTTTTGTCAGACCATGTACATATTACATTTGACTTATAGTCACGTAATTGTACCAAAAATTTAAAGTTGCTCTAGTTTTTATACAGAATTCCAAGAAAACATCCGTACCGCCAATTTTCTCCCTTTTTCTGAATGGAAATGTGATGTTCGCAAAGAAATGCTCATTTTCCATATTCAGCGTGCAGTCGAGCACCACAAACGATTTTCTGTTATTTTATCGATAATGAAATAATGATACCAGAGCTTTGAGGCTGTAGGTGGTGTGTGACTGAAAGGAAAGTCGGCAACGAGGGATTGTGAATCATTCAGTTTGTTCACAACGACGGTAACCGTGCACTATCTGTCTTTGTCTCTCTCTCCCCCTTATCTCGGCGTAATGGATTCACTTGTTCCACAATTTAGAAAATTTATTTTAAGTTTTTTCCCAGCTGCTCTTTCTGTCGCCATCTACGGGTGAGAAATCATGTGAGCAACTGTTCTATGATTCGTGTTTTGTGCGTTCTGGTAATTAAATTGTTTTTGTATCGAGGATCACTCCAGAATTTACCTAAACGACCTCGGAAACAATCCTAAAAGCCACAGTTCAGGCTCGACGGCGTACCAGACCAAATGTCGATAATGCTCTACTCGGATTCGATCTGGGTCTGGCCCACTTTTCTGTCTCGCAAGCTAGGGGTTAAGTCGACAGCGACTCTATTTTTAGTATACAGACCAATTACCAGTGATTGTTTGCAGTTTTTACTTTCGGTACTAATCAATTTTGTGACAACAACTGCTAATAAAGCCGTGTATGTCGCAACCCAAACACTGAGTGGGCTAAACTAGTTGCACGAACGTAAAACATATTTTTGTCCTGTCGCAAGCTATTACGTGTTACAGCACTCTCCTGTTGATAACGGTTTATCGTTTGACAAAAGTTGCACTGAGGTGCCAGTCGTCCGCCTGAATATTATCATAATTTCCTGCTGTTCTTTACCGACTTGATTAGTTGCTTGCGAGGTCTTATCCGTCGCTAAGTGGTAAAAGTCGTTCGTTACTTGGCACGTCTTGGGCTTTTAAGTGAACGTGGCTTCCTCCGAGGTTCACCAAAACAGTGGAATTCTTCACGTCTCATTCAGGGCACGATTCGTCTTCTGCAAATTAACTGATTGTTTCCTTCAGTCAAAGTACTTACAATAAAATCAAAGGGTTTAATTTGGACACGGAACACTCAGTTACTTCCTACTTAAGTTGATGGAAAATGTCCTCATTTGACACCAGAAGAGTAAAAGATGGCGATAGTTAAACTTTAGCTATTTGAGCAAGTGCAGTTAGAAAATTATTTACCGTATGAGTACCCAACTCCAGAGGAATGATGCTCAGTTTCTGAGCTGTAAGATTTGCGTTGTTAGTAGGTTACTGTATGCTTGGCGTTTGGTACGGCGACGTAGGGCAGAAACACAAACACTAGTGCGCATTACTATTGCAGACAGTCAACATGGGTCTAGTCAAGTATTCTACCTCAAAGCTTCACACAGTGCACTAACTGGGCGACACCCCTACGGAACATCGAGTTTAAGACCTTGTTACAGTGTGGTCAAATTGCCTCTCTGTGATGTCCGTTCCCTACTGGGAATACATACGGGACGAAATTTTGTTAGGATGTAAGGAACCGCGCTGTGGCGTCCGTGTGTGGATGGTTCGACTCAAGTCAATATACACAGCAAGATCAGCACAGCACAACAAGACAACGATGTCCATTCCATTCTGTGGAGCAACATCAAGTGAAACTAGGTGGAGCTGCTTATTCGATCCGGTTACAAGATGTGTGTCTTACATCAGTGATACGTAATGTTCCGTAATCTAGAATTGTCTGCTATTACAGAACAGCCTTAAGCCGCCCTCTTACGGTATATGAAAACGCATGTGGACGAGAAGCTAATGTTGTCACAACATGTAATTCCACTTTCCACTACACAGCGGAGCATGAAATAAAGAATTTTGTTTGTCAGATTTTCGCCTCGTGGAGAGGAATTAGCCAATGAGATGAGACATCGGTTTACGTCACAAGCAGGAGATAGGAGCAGCCGTATCAATGGCATTAAACATCGTATTTCAGTGGTTTTTTTTATCACAGAGTACATGGTACGCACTTAAGCTATTTCACAGCATCAGAAAACTGAGGATCTATCGAAAACGCTTCGTTTTAGCTACGATTTGTTATAATGAATTGACAAGAAACTACATATCGGTAGATAAAGGCTTCCTGCACTTGATGTTTTTACTGTTACAACTTGGGTGTTACGACAGTATACGGTTCCAATGCTACAACACAAAGCTCATACACTGAAGAGAAAAAGAAACTGATACAGCTGCCTAATTTCGTGTAGGGCCCCCGTGAGCGCGCAGAAGTGCCGCAACACGACGTGGCTTCCACTCGACTAGAGCCTGAAGTAGTGATGGAGGGAACTTACACCATGAATCCTGCAAGGCTGTTCATAAGTCAGTAAGAGTACGAGGGGGTGGAGATCTCTTCGGGACAACACGTTGCAAGGCATCACAGATATGCTCAGTAATGTTCATATCTTGGGAATTTGGAGCACAGTGGAAGCGTTTAAACTTAGAAGAGTGTTCCTGTAGGCACTCTGTAGCAATTCTGGACATGTGGGGTGTCACATTGTACTGCTGGTATTGCCCAAGTCCGTCGGAATGCACAGTGGACATGAATGGATGCAGGTTATCAGACAGAATACTCACGTACATGTCACCTGTCAGAGTCGTATCTAGACGTATCAGGGTTCCCATATCACTCCAACTGCACAGGCCCCACACCATTACAAAATCTCCATCAGCTTGAACAGTCCATGGCTGACATGTAGGGTCCATGGATTCATGAGGTCGTCTGCATACCCGTACATGTCCATCCGCTCGATACAATTTGAAACGAGACTCGTCCGTCCAAACAACATGTTGCCAGTCATGAACAGTCTAATATCGATTCTGACGCGCCTTGGAGAGGCAGAAAGCTTTGTGTCGTACAGTCATCAAGGGTATACGAGCGGGCCTTCGGCTCCGAAAGCCGATATCGATGATTTCGTTGAATAGTTCGCATACTGACACTTGTTGATGGCTCAGCATTGAAATCTGCAGCAATTTGCAGAAGGGTTGTACTTCTGTATGTTGAACGGTTCTCTTCAATCCTCGTTGGTCCCGTTCTTGCAGGATCTTTTTCCAGCCTCGTCGATGTCGGAGATTTGATGTTTCACGGGGTTCCTGATATTCACGGTACACTCGGGAACGGGAAAATCACCACTTCATCGCTGCCTCAGAAATGCTGTGTCCCAGCCGCTCGTGCGCCGTCTGTAACACCACGTTCAAATTCACTTAAATCTTGATAACCTGCCATCGTAGCTAACAACCGCGCCAGACACTTGTCGGGCAGCAGCGCCGTATTCTACCCGTTTAGATACCTCTGTATTTAAATACGCGTGCCTATACCAGTTTCTTTGGAGCTTCATTGTATATCAAAAGCAGATTTTTTGGTACAGTTCGCATATTAAATATCAAATAATGAGATTTTTAGGAACCGTCTTTAAACATCAGTACGCATTTGATAGCGTCGTGACCACCTAAGTTTTTAAGTAAAAAGTAGCAGGTTCGTGTCCACATCCTTCCTAATGATTTTTATCTCCTGTTTTTTTTTTTTTTTTTTTTTTTTAATATTCTGTCTTCCTTATTCATTTCATACAGGTATTGTCTCAAAAGTCGATGTTATTTATTACGAAATATTTGTTGCAGTTTTTAGTTTTTGCTGCAAAGGCCAACGACTGGAATGTTTCCCCCGAAGCCATATATCTTAATGTGACTGCCATTCTGTGTCTGACAGTAAGTTTTTGCTATTATGAAACTATCTGTAAATATATGTACCTGTCTCTAGGTTTATGGACTAGCTGGTGTGTGCATCTTGCCGGCAAACACCTTTTTCAGAGACGGTGAGCAGCTAAAAAAAATAACCTCTTCCATTCGAATAAAATTACGAAACGAATCTCGATCTTGAAATCTATGTGATGAAGTAAGTTATTTCACAGTGTTTGTACTGGTATGCATGCTCTAACTACCGTTAAACACTATACCGTAATTACATTCAAATTAAAATCGAAAAGGGGATGAAAATTCAATAGATCTAACGAATAACTTCTGCCATTATCAGTCTCAGATCGATGTACAATATTTGTAGTGTTCCTCTGCCAACAATTCGCTGTTCAAGCCATCATCGGGTCTCGAATCTTCTTCGCGATTTTCTCCGCTCTTCTTCGACAATTGCTACCAGATTTAACACAGCCATTTTACGGCGTCAATTTTCGTAAAGAAGTAAGCCGCGCTGGGTGGCCGCGAGGTTTGAGGCGTCTTGCCACGGTCCGCGCGGCTCTCCCCGTCGGAGGTTCGAGTCCTCCCTCGGGCATGGGTGTGTGTGTTGTCCTAAGCATAAGTTAGTTTAAGTTAGATTAAGTAGTGTATAAGCCGAGGGGCCGATGATCTCAGCAGTTTGGTCCTATAGGAACTTAGCACAAATTTTCGAAGTGTGTGGTTTGCGAGCCAAAGCCGACAACGGCCTCCGGAGAGCGCTGAGATCACAAATCCCGCTAGCCAACTCGTCTCGAGTGTCGACGGCCGTGTCTCTTGTGAGGTCGGATGTCCCATCCACGTCCACGTCAACGTTAACTGCCTCGCCCCGTGTGAGGGATAAGAACAAGATCTTATTTTACCAGTACAAATTCTAGCCGCGGAAGAGTTGTGTTGTCGAGTGGTGATTCCCGAAGCCGAATAGCTCCGGCCTCAGTAGAGGTCGTGCCATATGCTCAGCGACTCAGGGAGCTCAGCCTCCATTGGTTGGGTGAGGGTTTGGTGAATCTGGGGACTGGTGAGCACTGCCAGCGCTCTAGTAGTCTATTGTAATTTCTGAACATACTTCAGCGATTACCGTGCGGCGCGGCTGTGGAACGTTGTGCGCCGCAGAGAATGGGGTCAAAATGGTTCAAATGGCTCTGAGCACTATGGGACTCAACTGCTGTGGTCATCAGTCCCCTAGATCTTAGAACTACTTAAACCTAACTAACCTAAGGACATCACATACACCCATGCCCGAGGCAGGATTCGAACCTGCGACCGTAGTAACAGCGCGGCTCCGGACTCGGGCGCCTAGAACCGTACGGCCACTGCGGCCGGCCAGAATGGGGTCAAAAATGGCTCTAAGCACTATGGGACTTAACATCTGAGGTCATCAGTCCCCTAGAATTAGAACTACTTAAACCTAACTAACCTAAGGACATCACACACATCCATGCCCGAGGCAGGAATCGAACCTGCGACCGTAGCAGCAGCGCGTTTCCGAACAGAAGCTCCTAGAACCGCTCGGTCACAGCGGTCGGCCAGGGAATTGGGATCCTGGATTAAAAGGAGGGTGGTAGAAATCTCAATGTTACGTGCCAATGTGATAGATGGTGTTGAGGTGGAACAGTCGTTAGCGGGCAGCTTAAAGGTATGAGGAAACTGACGCACCTCAGTTGTATAAGGCTTGCACAGGCAAACGGGTCTCTGCCTGTATGGACCTTTTATACCTCTAGCTGATCATGGGGCACCATGGCGAAGGCCGGCTGGAATGGCCGTGTGGTTCTAGGCGCTACAGTCTGGAACCGCGCGACCGCTACGGTCGCAGGTTCCAATCCTGCCTCGGACATGGCTGTGTGTGATGTCCTTAGGTTAGTTAGGTTTAAGTAGTTCTAAGTTCTAGGGGACTGATGACCTCAGAAGTGAAGTCCAATAGTGCTCAGAGCCATTTGAACCATCTGAACCATGGCGAAGTCACGCGCGTAATCACTCCCCACGGGATGGGTGTACCGTCTGCGAGTATTCCCACCTACTCGACGAAAAAACCAAGGGGAGCTAATCCTCAAAGTCTGATTAAAGTTGAAAAATGTATCATGAATGAACGAATCAAAATATAATTCTGCCTAGAACTTTTTGAGAGTCTTGCTGGTAACTTAAAACGTATAAAAAGATTACAAAATATTTCCTTCTTCAAGACGACGCTACCAATAAATGATGAAAAATGAAGTGAATTTGGCGCAGCTGTTCATCAAGAATGTAGTAACATGTTGTGGTATTATGGCAATGGATTCCTTGGAGCTTAAACAAGACTAGGTGTCAAGGGGAATAGCCGACGTGACACAAATAACATGAAGAAATAAGGGAGAGATAGATAATACTGCCTCCTTTGTTGTGACCTTCAGTTCTCCGTCGCTGTCTGAGTAAAGCACGATAGCGTTCCTCCGACTTGGGGTCAGACATTACCGCTATGAAGAGTTATACATTTCGGCGTTTTGGCCACACAACAGTGAGTTGCGACTAATGCACTTGGGGTTGACTACCCGTCGCTAGATACATCCGTCAAATGCTGTGAGAACTGTCCATCATGGAGGCGAGACTGCCAAATATTCACAATAAAACAGATAATCAAAGAAATAAAAGTGGCAAAACGGTTCTCTAATGCTTAAACCAAGAAAAAATATGAGATGATAAAATCTCCGGTCTTTGGTACCTCCTCTGCTTCCTTGATGAATAGACGTGTTACTAATGTTGATATTAAGAATCAAACCACATCCAGTGAAACAAGCACTAACAGTAACACCGGTAACAGCAATTAAACCCGGAAAAGCAAACAAGACAAAAACGCATAAAACCAAGCAGTCACAACACAAACATTAACTGTGCTTACAGAGGAGGCAACCCAAAAACGTAGTGCTTCTCAACCAGTCCTCTCCCTAGCAATCACCAAGGGAAAAAGAACAGAACACGATTTTGAGATGAAAAGCTGTCCCAGGAGCTATCAGATGTAATAGTCCCACGTCACACTTGAAAGTAGGGTGTTTAGGTTTTTATGTTGGTAACGCCACGTAGTGCTCTATATGAAAATCACTGACTGTGCTGTGCGAAGTCTGTGGCGCGTTTGCGTTGTTGGAATGTTCGCTATTGTAGTGTTGGGCAGTTGGATGTGAACAGCGTGTAGCGCTGCGCATTTGGATGTCAGCCACCAGCAGTGGTGGATATGGGGAGAGAGATGGCGGAGTTTTAATAGCGGATGATCTGGACGTGTGTCCATCAGAAAGAATAAATTTGTAATACTGGGTATCATGAACTGATATATTAAACATTATTAAGGTAAATACATTGTTTGTTCTCTATCAAAATCTTTCATTTGCTAACCATGCCTATCAGTAGTTAGTGCCTTCAGTAGTTAGAATCTTTTATTTAGCTGGCAGTATTGGCGCCCGCTATATTGCAGTAGTTAGAGTAACGAAGATTGTTGTGAGGTAAGTGATTCATGAAAGGTATAGGTTATTGTTAATCACGGCCATTGTTTTGTAGGGATTATTGAAAGTCAGATTGCGTTGCGCTAAAAATATTGTGTGTCAGTTTAGTGTTGATCAGAATAAGTAAAGAGCGAAATGTCTGAGTGCGTTCAGTTCTGCTCAGCTGTTTGAAAATCAAATAACGTAGAGGTTTTCCAGCACAGTAAAATATGAAGTTTCCTAAGGGGATGTTTCAAATGGCGTTACCAACGTAGAAACCTAAACAGCCTACTTACACACTGACAAGGACATCATTTATCTTCCAAGGAAACCCTTGAGTGCGAGATCAATGATGTTTCTGGCGTTCGACGCTCCGAATACTGCCTACCATGCGACCGTACAACTGCCTGCTAATGGCAACAGGGGGCGGGTCTCGAGGTATCCAATGGTGAGCACACCATGAGGCTATGGAGTGTAGCTGAACTGCTCAGACGACTAGAAACTCACAGCAGTGTTAAGTGCCAGTGGTGTTGATGCAAAGCAGAGCAATGGCAACAACACAAAAAGCAAAAAATTGCATCATATCTACAACAGCAGTTGGCGAAGTTGACATTTCGTCACAAAGGAACCCATGTAATTTCACAGAGTGAGGAAGAAGTAGCAGATTAAATATTAGCATTTCTACAAAATGAGTCTTTGAACTATATGAAGGGCTTATTTCAATAGTAGTAGAAGTCCATTTTTGTGCATTCTGAGATACAGATTCCTAAAGTTAAATGTGCGCTGAAAAATCTGCAGTTGAGATACCAGAAATATTCCAGTATATGTACTTGAGTATTTCTGGTATATCAACTGCACATTTTTCAGTGCTTATTTAACTTTAG
Organism: Schistocerca piceifrons; assembly: GCF_021461385.2. Taxonomy (NCBI): domain Eukaryota; kingdom Metazoa; phylum Arthropoda; class Insecta; order Orthoptera; family Acrididae; genus Schistocerca; species Schistocerca piceifrons. Next base: position 478,172,580 of record NC_060138.1, on the reverse strand, counting down.
GACTCTGTATCTCAGAATGAACAAAAATGGACTTGTACCACTATTGAAATAAGCCCTTCATATGGTGTCGTATACTCTCGACTGTGCGAACAATGTTCATGAGGAGTACACTGATAACAATACATGCTTAACAAGTGAAAGTGCTACTAAAACAGTTGTCGAGCCTTGTAGCTAACCGTCCTTCTCGGAGTGAGAGCGGATACTAAACATACACTCCTGGAAATGGAAAAAAGAACACATTGACACCGGTGTGTCAGACCCACCATACTTGCTCCGGACACTGCGAGAGGGCTGTACAAGCAATGATCACACGCACGGCACAGCGGACACACCAGGAACCGCGGTGTTGGCCGTCGAATGGCGCTAGCTGCGCAGCATTTGTGCACCGCCGCCGTCAGTGTCAGCCAGTTTGCCGTGGCATACGGAGCTCCATCGCAGTCTTTAACACTGGTAGCATGCCGCGACAGCGTGGACGTGAACCGTATGTGCAGTTGACGGACTTTGAGCGAGGGCGTATAGTGGGCATGCGGGAGGCCGGGTGGACGTACCGCCGAATTGCTCAACACGTGGGGCGTGAGGTCTCCACAGTACATCGATGTTGTCGCCAGTGGTCGGCGGAAGGTGCACGTGCCCGTCGACCTGGGACCGGACCGCAGCGACGCACGGATGCACGCCAAGACCGTAGGATCCTACGCAGTGCCGTAGGGGACCGCACCGCCACTTCCCAGCAAATTAGGGACACTGTTGCTCCTGGGGTATCGGCGAGGACCATTCGCAACCGTCTCCATGAAGCTGGGCTACGGTCCCGCACACCGTTAGGCCGTCTTCCGCTCACGCCCCAACATCGTGCAGCCCGCCTGCAGTGGTGTCGCGACAGGCGTGAATGTAGGTACGAATGGAGGCGTGTCGTCTTCAGCGATGAGAGTCGCTTCTGCCTTGGTGCCAATGATGGTCGTATGCGTGTTTGGCGCCGTGCAGGTGAGCGCCACAATCAGGACTGCATACGACCGAGGCACACAGGGCCAACACCCGGCATCATGGTGTGGGGAGCGATCTCCTACACTGGCCGTACACCACTGGTGATCGTCGAGGGGACACTGAATAGTGCACGGTACATCCAAACCGTCATCGAACCCATCGTTCTACCATTCCTAGACCGGCAAGGGAACTTGCTGTTCCAACAGGACAATGCACGTCCGCATGTATCCCGTGCCACCCAACGTGCTCTAGAAGGTGTAAGTCAACTACCCTGGCCAGCAAGATCTCCGGATCTGTCCCCCATTGAGCATGTTTGGGACTGGATGAAGAGTCGTCTCACGCGGTCTGCACGTCGAGCACGAACGCTGGTCCAACTGAGGCGCCAGGTGGAAATGGCATGGCAAGCCGTTCCACAGGACTACGTCCAGCATCTCTACGATCGTCTCCATGGGAGAATAGCAGCCTGCATTGCTGCTAAAGGTGGATATACACTGTACTAGTGCCGACATTGTGCATGCTCTGTTGCCTGTGTCTATGTGCCTGTGGTTCTGTCAGTGTGATCATGTGATGTATCTGACCCCAGAAATGTGTCAATAAAGTTTCCCCTTCCTGGGACAATGAATTCACGGTGTTCTTATTTCAATTTCCAGGAGTGTAATTACGTACATGGAGGATCATCCATAGCATAGTAAAAAAAAAAAAAATTACGAACAGATTTCGAATAAGTCCGCAGAAATATGACGAAGTAGTACATAATAAAAACTATGGGTAAGGCAGGACAAGCCGCACTTGTTCCAAAAACTGGTTTTTGCGCGTTTGAGGATGCTCGATACAATTAAGAGAATATGCGTAGAAATGACCTACTACGTTATCCACATCAAATTGCGCGCGACGTGAATTGCAGTGATTTCAATGGAAACAGTGGATGGTTGCATAACTTCAAGCACTGCTTCAGAATCGGAAGACATAAGGTCACGAAATTTCAAATAAAGCGTCAACTTGACGAAGCACAACCAATAGCAGAACAGGCTCGAAAATTTGTAGATAAGACAAACAAAGTTGTATCAAGATCAAACACCATCAATACCTTAACACAATCGTACACAATTATTCCGACTGCTAATGTGGATGGTAAATTGGCTGGAAAGTTATTTTTGTGCTGCGAGAAGTTGGCAGTGCTCGGCCCCCTACAATTCTTTTTCGTGCGTGTGATCTTGCAAGGGAGTAGGGATTACTTACGTCACAGTAAGCAATGGTGCGAAAATTGGCGTAAGAGAACTACAACTGTGGTAAGAGCACTGCTTTTGGCCAGTATCTGGTCAAAATAACTTGCTTTTGCTCGATTCCTTGCCTGCATATAAAAATCATATTCCTTTAGATCAAACTACCCCTCCTGAAAAATGTGTGACATTGCATTTCATACCATCTGGAACCTCTGGACAAATTCAGTCCCTGGATGTTAGTTTCTTCCGTGCCTATAACACATATTCTCCCACTATCTGCAGCTACGCCTTAAAGGATAGACAGTCTCACAATAAGCTGCATGACAGACTGTTTCGCATTCGGTTGCATGCCATCACGTTCCACCAGTTCTCGTCACCCCTTTACACTATAAGCATTGTCCACCTGCTTAGCTGGGTCGTAACGTGCTTGCCTCCCACGCACTGGGCCCGGATTCGATTCCCGGAGATTTTCTTCGCCCGTGGACTGGGTGTTGTGTTGTCCTCATCATCATTTCATTCTCATCATCGGCCGCAAATCGTCCGATGTGGTGCCGACTGAAATAAGACTTACACTTTGCTGCCGAACCCGAATGGGACCTCACGGCCAACAATGCCATACGATCATTTCATTTTACTATATGCATTCGTTAAGAGCGGGTACCTATCTGAACGTACTGCGCAATTTGTGGCCCCCAAGGTGTTCGCCTTCGATCTTGGTGGTACGGACTTAATTGATGACTGTGGCGCGCCATTTTTCATTCGGGGCTCATGGTGCAAGCTAGTGTTTTGAACATTTCTTGAATTTCGACGACGACCATTTTGTTAAGTGTAATATATACATCCCATAGTAGGTTCATCTTTGCACCTTCCAGGCACTCATTTTCTGTCGCCCTCCTGATGCATATCTACATCAACTCTGCAAGTCACCAAATGGTGTGTAATCGAGGGTACTTTTCGTACCACTAACTGAGCCCTCCAACCCTGTTCCACTCGCGAACAGCTCGTGGGAAGAATTATTCTGGGTGAGCCTCGAATTTTCTCCTGGTGGTCATTACTCGAGACGAATGTGGAGGGAAGCAAAATGCCGCCCGACTCTTCTCGGAAAGTGCTCTCTCGAAATTTCAATAGTAAATCTCTCCGTAATGCACAACGCCTCTCTTGTTGAGCGTCTCCGTAACGCTCTGGCGACCGCTAAACGACTCCGTGGCGAAACGCGCCGCTCTTCATTGGGTCTCCTCTATCTCTTCTATCGGTCCTACCTGGTAGCGATCCCAGATAAATGAGCAATACTCAAGAACAAGCACCTTATAAGGCTCTTCCTTCGTGAATGAGTTACATTTCCTTAAGATTCTTCCTATGAATCTGAGTCTGGCATCTGCTTTTCCCACTATTTATTTCATGTGGTCATTCCCTTTAAGGTCGCTCTGGATAGTTACTCCTAGCTTTTTACGGTAGATACTGTTTCCACCGGTTTGTCATCGATGTTTTGGCTGCACAGTAGTGTATTTCTTTTTCTATGTATGCGCAATATGTTACATTTACTAATGCTCAGTGTCAACTGTCACAGCCTCCACTGTTTATCAATTCTCAGGAGGTCATTCTGCAAATCATTACTGCCACTTTGGTATAGACAACCGCATCATCTGCAAATAGTCTTAAAGAATATCCGACGCTTTCCACTAAATCATTAACGTAGACTGTAAACAGTAACGTTTCTATCAGGTTTCCTTGGGGTACTCCTGAAATTTACCTTCACATTTGTCGATTTTTTTCCGTTAAGGGCGACGTGTCAAGTTCCATCTGCAAGGAAGTCTTGAATCCAGTCGAAAAAACTGCCTCGATACTGGCTAAGCTAGTACTGTTTTCACTAAACAGCAGGCCGGAACGCTGTCAAATGCCTTCCTGAAGTCAGGGACCACGCAGTCATGAGCGCGATATCCTACGACATGTGGGTCTCATGGAGGAAAATAGCAAGCTGAGTTTCGCAGGGCCTCCGTTTGTGGAATCCATGTTGATTTTTATAGAGCAGATTTTCAGTCTCCAAAAACGTCACCTGACGTCATTGATGTAGGTCTATAATTGTGTGCATCTGTTCTACGGCCCTTATTAGAAATGGGAATGATCTGCGATTTCTTCCAGTCGCTAGGTAGTCTTCGTAGCTCAAGCGATCTACGATAAATTACGGATAGAAGTGGAGCAAGTTCTGTAGTATAATCTTTGTAAAATATTATAGGTATCTCATCTAGTCTCGACGCCTTTCCACTACTAAGCTACTGTAATTGTTTTTCTGTTTCTCGATCGATTATCTCAGTATATGTCATTTGGACGTTCGTACGACGATTGAAAGAAGGAACAGTTTTAGGATCTTTCAAGGTGAAACGATTTCGAAAGAACGAATTCAGTATTTCGGCCTTCTCTCCGTTGTCTTCCGTTTCGGTGCCAGTGTGGTCACTAAGTGAATTAATAGATGATTTTGACCCACATACTGATTTTACTTATGATTTTTGCTCAATCCGGTCGACAAAGTTCTCCTTTCAAAATCATTGTACGCTTCTGCCATTTCTCTCCTTATGCTGATTTTCGCTTCGCTCAGCTCTGGTTTGTCAGCTAGGTTTTTACTTCTCTTGAATCTGAGAAGACGTTCTCTTTGCTTACGTAGCAGTTTTCTAATACGGCTATTAAACCTATCTGTGTTTTTCTCGTCCCTTAAGACCTTACTCAGAACATACTTGTCTAGGGCATGTTGCCTTTGAATTTTTTCCACTTGTTCTCCACAGCTTCGTCCTCATCACCGAATATTTGATGCTGACTGCTGAGGTATTCTGAAATTTGTATCCTGTCACTCTTGCTAAACAAAAATAAGTTCCTACCTTCCTTAATATTCTTTGCAATATCCGATGTCATACCTGCTATCACAGCCTTATGATCGCTGGTACCTTCCTCTACATTAAGTGATTCGATAAGTTCAGGCCTGTTTGTTGCCAGGAGATCTACGATGCTACCCTCCCTAGTTGGCTCTCTATCTGCTCAAAATAACTTTCGGACAAGATATCCAGAACAATGTCACACGGATCCCTGTCTCTGATACCAGTTTTGATAGCATGACACTCTCAATCGCTACCTGGCAAGTTCAGCTTACCCCCTACTACAAAGGCATGATCAGGAAAATTACTAACGATATTCAGAAAATTTTATCTGAAGCGCTCTACCAGTAGAGCTCCTGATCCAGGCGGTCTATAAAAGCATCCGATTACCATTTTTGACCGTTTATACTTAACTTCCCCAGATTAATTCACAATCGGAGTCCGTGATAACCTCGCTAGATTTTATCGAATTCTTTATTGCAGTAAACACGGCGCACCATTGACGACATTCCCGTTTAAGCTTTGGATTTCGTTGTCATTCACGTCTGGTTTCAACCAACTTCCTGTTCCTAACACTATATGTGCATTATAGCCTTCGGTAAGCGATGCTAATTCTGGAACCTTTCCTTGGATGCTCCTGCAGTTTACTAAAATCATATTAACCTTTTCTATCTCTGACCTGCGACGACGAACGATTTATGAGGACATTGTGGCTAATTTATCACACAAACCGTCTTTTATTCCAAGGGGGGATTCCTCTAACCTAACGTCCGGCCATCCTGATTTAGGTTTTCCGTGATTTCCCAAAATCGCTCCAGGCAAATGCCGGGATGGTTCCCCTGAAAGGGCACGGCCGACTTCCGTCCCCGTCTTTCCCTAATCTGATGAGACCAATGACCTCGCTGTCTGGTCTCCTCCTCCAAACAACCCAGTTGTCTAACCTAAAACATGGTGTCATTAGCAGATATTATTTTTCCTGTCATAATGATTAACACAACCCTTTCAAATGAGCGTTAGTGAAGATTGAACTTGCGACCTCGCACTCAAGGGTTTCCTTGTTAGACAGCAGAACCAGAATCCCCTCCACTCCCCATCTCTATCAGTGATTCATCGTCCCAGCTCAAAGACAGAAAAAACTTTAAAGAACAACGCTAATATGGCTCCTATACTTCAAAAGAATCTCAATGCATTCACGACACATGTGATAGAATTAAGATTCCTCGTACAGGGCACGTCTATGTCTACGAATAGACTGCAAAATTCAAAAATGGTCACACAAGTATAAGGCAAGAGGAAGGAGCCGGACGATCGTCCACGGTCACAAATGTTGACAACATTGACTCTGCATGTGACATGATTCTCGTAGAAAGTCAAATGAATGTCGATGAAGTGTCACATTATCTGCAAAATAGTCATCATTCTATCTACGGAATCATCCGCAACCTACTTGGGTTTCCTAAAGTCTGTGCAACATGGATCCCGAAACAATTCACGTGCTTTGACATCTACCAAAAACATTTGGATCGCTATGGTAACGAACGTGACTGATTCTTAGACAGAATCATCATCGCGGTGAAACATGAATCCACCAGAGAGTAAACAGCAGAATATGGAATTAAGACATCTACAATCGTCCAGCAAGAAAAAGTTCAAACCCCAAACATCCTCAGGAAAACTGATGCTTACTGTTTTTTAGGACGCACAATGCCCAGTACTGGAACATAACCAGGAGAGTGGCACGACAATAAACAGAGCGTGCTACAGTGAGATGCTTACTGACAGGTTAATGCTTGAAGTTGAAACAAACGCCGAGGACTATTGTCGAAGGGTGTTATGTTGTCACATATCCCTGTTCACGCTGCTGAAACGCTCTGAAAAATTGAGTTTGAAGTAATGACTCATCCTCCGTATAGTCCTGATCTTGCTCCTTCGACTACCACTTTTTTGGTCCATTCATAGAGGCATAAAAGGGACGTCGATTAACCTCGGACCAAGAAGTGAAGGACACACTGCGTGCTTGGTTCGCCGCTCAGCCGAAAACCACCTTTTCTGAGGGCATCAAGAAGCTTGTGTAACGATGGACCAAGTGCGTTGAAAAGCAAAGGAGGCTACATTGAAAAATGATGTTAACGCACGTGCTCTATTTGTATTGCATAAAAGCTATAGCCACACTGCGGATAATTTTTTATTTATCCTCGTATTTTGTTGCAGCTTCACATTTGGGGTTTCCGTGACGTCTCGCCACTTTCGTACAGTTCTTCCTGTCAGAAAGGTTTTTTAGGTACAGAGTCGGGAATGTTCTGTCTGAACGTTTTAAGCAGGGGCGTCCTTCGAGGGAGTGGTTGCAAATGGAGCTGCGTTCGCCATAACGATAAACAGTATTACGTCAACGGTAAGGCATCCCGTTTAGCACTCCTTACTCGTGAATGGCTTCTCCGTCTTCTGCAAGTCATCATACCTTACAGCAACCACTGGTCAATTGCATTTGATGATCTGAAGCTTGGAGCAATTGGCGAACCCTACAGATTTTAAGTTATCTTCTGAGAGAACTGCTTGTGTTGATTTTAACCGGCCCCACTCTTGTTTCTACTGACTCGTTTTAGACTTGAAGGGTAAGTTTTCCACTTTTAACGAAAACGTGAAATATCTAGGTTTCACATTTTATGGAGCACTAACGTGGCTGCCAAACGTTAGATACCTGAAATTCAGATGCTATGAGATTTTGAAACGCCTCAGTTAGAGGTCTCGTGGGACAGGTTAACTTTGTAAAGCCTTCATGTGAACCCGGCTTGAAAGGCGCGCAAGGTTTTTGGATCAGCTAGAGCACCGTACCGTAAAATGCTTGATGCCGTACACAGTGTATTAAGGTGTCAAAATGGCTTATCGCACAAATACAGTTTCTTGTCTACGTGCGGACGCTGGTGAGCCCCCACTGTCCATTCGACGTCTTCTCCTCATTGTATGCCGAGCATTCAGGACGTTATTTGTTCCGAAATCGCCAGCATCCGCCTCCGTTGCCTGCCCACCGCTTTAAAATCAGTTCAGTAGCCGTTTCTGGGCGACGAGGCCATTTGTGATCTTTGCACTTTTCCTTTTCAGCAACAAAATACAAAAGAAATATTCAGATAAACTGTCGCTCCAATTCTGATTCAGTTACTCGTAGGTATTATGGTTTTCCGCATATGGTTAACATGAAAATAAGAGTCAGTGTAAGTTCCGTGGAAAAGGTATTTGATCTATGCTGAGCTGAAATAGAATCTAATCTAAAGTTCTTTCTAATTGTCTGTCCTGAATTCGAAATATTCGGAAGTCGTAAGGTGTTCTTCATTTCTATCAACAATCCTATAATGCACTATACACAAATCCAACTGGTGCTGCCGTGTCAACTTATGCTCGTCATCTTTCAGATGGACTTTTACACTTGTTGATGTGCTTATAACTAAAAGGCATTTGCTCAGTTGGTAACTTCGCGAGTAACAATTGACATAAAATAATTTACATACTCAGGTATTTTACAACAATAGTACAATTATAAAGACAATGTTCATCACAAAAGATTGAAACAAAGTAATAGGCGTCCTTTTAAAACTGAGAACGGGTTACCCCTTCCGAACAGCATGACTTCAGCTCAGCAAGTAAAAAAAAAAAAAAAAAAGCAAATACAAACATACACTGACATTGTTAAATTGACATAAGGAAAAATATCTTGCCATAGACCAGATTCATTTGAGTCACTAACCCATGGTCATTATGCATTGTGAAACCTGATTGAAATTACTATCTTCTTCTTCTTCTTCTGCTTTTACGGCCTCATTGGACCACTTCAGTCAATCATTTCTGGTCCTCTTCTTTGGTATTTTCCCCTTCCGAGTGGCCCAGTATCTCTTCATTCGTTCCGATGCTTTTCGTCGTTCCTTATCTGTAAATACCCTTTTCATTGTATGTCGTTTGTCAATTTTTGGTTTAAATCTTATTTCTGTGTCCCTCAACTTCTTTAAATTTGGCGTTTTGTTCTGCAAATCATCCAGAGTTATTTCCAGTTCTTCCATATCCTCTCTTATTTCCTTAAGCCATCCTCCTTGTTGTTTCAAATTCCAGAGTTTCTCAATAATTTTCCTTGATAATCTGGTTTCTGGTGTCCTCAGAATGTGACCATAAAAAGAGATCCTTTTCTTTCGTATAGTATCAGTGGTGGGCTCCAGTTCTCTGTATACCACTTCATTTGGAACTATCCGCCATTGCCCAGCTTTTTGATATTTCTTATTTATGCATGTTCTAGCAATTCTTCTCTCTACTTTTAAAATTTTGTCAATTCTGTTTTTCTGGGTGACTTTAAAAAGAGTTTCACTTCCGTATGTAACCTCTGGTTGAACCACCGTCTTGTAATGTTTTAATTTTGTTTCAATTGATAGACATTTTTTATTGTACGTAGACCATGTTAGTTTTTGAGCTTTTATCATTTTATTAGTTCTTGCTCGCCATGCAGGTTTCTCGTCCAATTTATGTGTTATAATTTCACCCAGGTATTTAAATTGTTTCACTATTTTAATTTCCCTATTGTTCACTGTGATGTGATCTATTACAAGTGGATCCGTTACCATTATTTCAGTCTTTTCAAATGATATCTGGAGTCCTAATTTTTGTGCTATATTTTGTAAGCTTGTTATTTGTTTCGTGGCTTCCTGAATATTATTAGCTAGTAATGCTAGGTCATCAGCAAGTCCCAAGCAATTTAGGTTTATTTTATCTTTCTCAGTTCCAGTTTTAATATTCATAGGATTTTCCTTGTACCATTCTCTCATTACATAATCAAGAGCACAATTGAATAGCAATGGTGATACACAATCTCCCTGTCTCAACCCTGTTTTAATCGTAAATGGTTCAGATATTTCTCCTCTAAATTTTACTTTGGATTTGGTGTTTGTTAAGGTTAACTGTATCATTTTTATTAATTTAGGATGAAGTCCAAAATTCCTTAATATTTTCATCATTGAAGATCTATGGATGCAATCATACGCCTTTTTGAAATCTACAAAGGTTATGACTAGTTGTTTTTGCCTTCTTTTGTAGACATCCATAACTAACTTCAAGGTGATTATCTGTTCTGGGCAGCTTCTCCAGGATCTAAATCCTCCTTGATATTTTCCCAGTTCCAGTTCTAGTTGATCTTTACAGCGGTTGTATAGTATTCTTGACATGATCTTATACGTGCAGTCCAAAAGGGAAATTCCTCTATAGTTGTCTGGATTTGATTTTTCTCCTTTCTTATGTAATGGATGTATTATAGCAGTAGTCCAATTTTCTGGTAATTTCTCTTCATTCCACATTTTTACTATGCATTGGTGTAATGCTATCTTTACTGGTTCTGCTGCATATTTCCAAAGTTCAGCAAACGTTTGATCTTCTCCACTTGCTTTGTAGTTTTTGAGTTCTTTCAAAGCTCTGTAGACATCATTTATTGTAGGTGGATTTATATTTTCTGCTGGTGTTTTAATTGGGGTTTCTGTGTTTATCTGAAGAAGTTCTGGGGGATCTTCACAATTTAGTAACTTGTTAAATGTTTCTGCTAGAATTTCTGTATTTTTACTATTGCTATGGGCTAGGTTATTATCTTTATCTTTTAACATTAATGTTGGAGGATCATATCTTTGTAATTGTCTGCCAAATATTTTGTAATAGTCTCTTGAGTTTGTTTTTTCACTATTTGTTTCTATCATTAGAAGTTTATCTTTTTGGTACTGACGTTTAACTCTCCTTATTATTTTTTGTGTTGTCTTCCTTTGTTTTGTGAGTTCCAAATATGATCTTTCTGTTTTTTCATGTTGATGCCTTAACCAGGCTTGGTGTCGATCCAACACTGCTTCATCACGTTCATCGTTCCACCACTGGTGTTTTTTCCTTGGATTTATAGGGGCAACTTGTTCAGCTATTTGTTTCAATTTGGGAATTATTTCTTCCAGATCATCTGTTATTTTTATATCCCTGGTTTGTGCTTCATAATCCTCATTTTGTATCAGTTTATGAGGGTCATAGGTTCTCTTCTTCTTCTGGTGGGATTTTTTCTTTGCTAATGGAGTTAATTTAATTTTAATTTTTATCATGTAATGATCTGATCCGGTATCTGTCCCTCTCAGTACTTTCACATTGTAAATTTCCTTGTGGTAATTCTTATCCATGCAGACATGGTCCAGTTGCCATTCTCCTTTTTTCCAGTCTGGATGTTTCCAAGTTTTTAGTTTACTTGGTCTTCTCTTAAAATACGTCGACTTTGAGATCATGCCATGATTTCTGCAAAATTCCACTAGTCTTATGCCATTTTTGTTTGTTCTTCTTTGTGCTGTCCATTTCCCTATTATGTCTCTATATCTCTTTTCCCTTCCTAACTGGGCATTGAAGTCTCCAATTAAAATTTTGATGTGATTTTTATTAATGTTATTCGTCGTTTGACCTAAGAGCTCCCAAAATTTTTCTACCTCTTCTCTGTGTTCTTTTTTATTATTTTTATCATTTGTCGGGGCATGGGCATTTATTATTGTGTACATTTTATTTGCAGCTTTTAGAGTTAATGTTGAGAGCCTGGGAGATTGTGCTTTAAATTCTATTATGGACTCTATTATTTTCAGACTCATCACGAATCCTGTTCCAAATTGTGGACACTGTTTCATGACTCTTTTCCCTGGTATTCCCTTATAAATCCTATATCCTTGTGATTCTATCGGCTCCTGATCAGTATTTCTCATTTCTTGAAGTCCGGTTATGAGAATCCCTTTGCGATCCATTTCATCCGTCAGAGTTTTGAGTTTGCCTGGTTGTACGAGGGAATTTATATTGTGTGTCGCAATGTAGTTTATTTGTCCTGTCTTGAGTTTTGGTCGTCTGTCCGTTTTGGGTATTTTCAGATGCTCCGACTCATCCAAGTTATCTTTCAGGTGACTGCCCACCGTATCCGAGTGCAGTCTTCCTTGGTTATTGCCAAGCGGTGGATTATTCCTTGAAAGATTTCCTTCCATGTTTGACTTTCAAAGGTAGTCAACCTTGTATGGAGCAAGCTCCGAGTTACAACTACGGTTGTTAGCCGTAGAGGTTGTTTAGTGTTTGGTCCGCGAGAGCTATTTTATTTCGCTCAAGTCCGCCGGTAAACCGGTGAGGACCCCCCTATCCTCCACCTGGGACGCGCCACGTCGGAGTATCACCTCTCCGCCTGCTACGACACCGTAGTAGGTTCGTGGGAAATTACTATCTACTAAATAAAAAATTTTTTAAAAGAAATCATTCATACTATAGCTAAATTCTCTGCATACTGAAAAGAAAACTTATCCTTACAATGGAAAACCTATACATAATGTCTGCATATCTCTCGTACAGTATGCCTGAAAAGAAAAACTAACTACTAAATTGCAAAAAAAAAGAAACTATCCTAAGTATGATTCATAGGTTTAATGAAAATTCTCTAATCAATATTATTTGATAATAATAGTATTTTCAATCTTCAGAATCTTCAGTCATCATGAAATTGCTTTAACAAGTGATGAGGATACATTCCTTTCACCTTTCCATTCTTCACATCCTTCAAAACATAAGTTCCTGGATGGAGTATTTTGGTAATCACAAATGGTCCTTGATACAATAATTGCCATTTTGTGTTCTTCCTCCGTATAAGTGAAGCCTTAGGATGTGTTTTTACTAAAACTTGGTCTTTCACTTTATATGTTTTTATTTTTCCAAGTCGATTGTCAAAATATATTTTCCTTTTTCTTGCCTTGTCCATTATATTGAGTAAGGATTGTCGTACTTTATTTTGTAGGTCTATTTTGTTAATAGCTACTTTAGGAATTGGTCGAATCCAGTCATTCTGTTCCTGTTTTCCAAACATCAGTTCGTATGGGGTGTATTCTGTCGTAGTATGTGGCATATTGTTTACAATTTCCTGAAAATCGTGAAGATAATCGATCCATTTGGGTTGCTGGTTGTGGCAATATGTTCTCATGAACCGGTTTAATTCGCCGAAGGGTGGTACACTGATGTTAGAATTTGTTTTATACCACAACTGGCTAATGTTTGCCTCCAACGAAATCCAGTGAACATTGACCCATTGTCAGAAAGAATAGCCTCTGGTTTGCCTACTTTGACTATATAATCTTTGACCAGCTTCTTGGCTATGGATGCAGCAGTAGCTGATTTTAATGGATAAAGTTTGACATACTTAGTGAATATATCAAGAAAAGCTACAATATATTTGCATCCTCCCCTTGATGATGGTAGAGGACCACAGACGTCGACCGAAATGATTGACAGCGGTTTAGTGGGTATAATAGGATGTAGGAAATCTTTCACACAAAAATTTCCTGGTTTGGCTAGCTGACAAATTTTACATTTCCTTAACTGTCTGTGCACTTTCCTGCGAATGTTTGGCAAGTAGCAATATGCTTGAATCTTCCGAGCACACTTTAATACTCCAAAATGTCCCCAAGTGATGTGCGTGTGCAAAATTAAGTCATTCTCATTCTTCTCGGGAATACACACCTTCCAATTATCTGAATCAAGATGCCCTTTGAAAAATAAGACATCGTCCTCAACTTTGTACAGTCTCTTCAGATCATCGTTTCCAGGCTTTGCTAAAGTTTCCTTTATTGAATGCCAACGAGGATCTTCATTCTGTAGTTTTTCCATGTTCTTACACATGTCAAGAAAATGTTTCCTATATATTCTATCAGTCATTATAAGAACATTAAATTCGGACGGATTGCCGGTGATGTTGATAGTTGACAAATCTCCATCTGGCATTCTAGACAGTGCATCAGCGATGAAATTATCCTGTCCGCTTAGGTATTTAATTTCAAATTGAAACTCTTGGAGTGAGAGCGTCCATCTTGCTAATCTTGGATGTAATAATTTACATGTTTGCAAAAAACTTAACGCTTTGTGGTCACAGTATACTGTTGTCTTCGCTCCATATAAGTAATAGTAAAATTTCTTAAATGACCAGACTACGGCCAATGCTTCCCTTTCGGTAGTCGTATATGTTCTTTCACAAGCAGCTAAGAGTCGGCTAGCAAAAGCTGTTGGACAGAAAGTTGATTTCCTATCTATCATCTTTATTTGGAAGAGGCATGAACCTATTCCAATTTCCGAAGCATCTGCCATTAAACCGAATTCTTGGCTCATATCTGGATGATATAATATTTGTGAATTGACTAAGGCATGTTTTATTGCTTCAAATGCATTCTGACATTGTTGCGTCCACACCCACGGAGTATTTTTGCGCAACAAGCTGTACAACGGTTCTGCATTAATAGAGTGGTCGTGAATGAAACGCCTGAAAAAAGAGACAACCCCAAGGAAGCCCTTTAACTGTCTTTTTGTTGTTGGAACTGCAAAGTTTTTGATTGCCTTTAGTTTCTCGGAGTCCGGTAAGATGTCTTTTCCATTTATAAGATGACCCAAAAATTTGATTTTACCTCGAGCAAAATGGGACTTTTGCAGATTTGCGGCTATGCCTGCTTCCTTGAAACGTTCTAACACTCTTCTCAATAAATCAACGTGCTCCTCCATGTGCTCGTAGCTATGAGCATGTCGTCCACAAATAAAGTTAAATTGCTTCGAAGTGTAGATCCCAATGCATGATCTAGAGCATTTGTAAAAACTCCTGAGCTCACGTTTAGCCCGAAAGGTAAAACCTTAAATTGATAGCTTCTACCTGCATGTACAAATGCGGTGTACTTTTTTGATGGTTCGTCTAGAGCCACCTGCCAAAATGAACTTCTCAAATCAATATTTGTTAAGTATTTCATCCCCTCGAACTTTTGAATTAGCTCATCGATGTTTTCCGGGTGAGTTCGCACGGGCATGATAATCTTATTTATCTGCCGTGCGTCTAGCACGAGACGAACTTTTCCTCCCTTTTTCGAGACAACATTTCGGACTACAGTATGGACTCGTCGAAGGTTCGATCAGATCCCATTCAAGCATCTGGTGGATTTCCGCATCAACTGCCTTTCGTTGGTGCCACGGTACTGGATAAAAAATACGGCAGAAAACTTGGTGTGGTATCACATCTAAATGGCATGTGTATCCCTTGATTACACCAGGTCTTTCATGAAAGACTTCATGATATTCCTGTAGAAGATCATATAATTGCTTTCTTTGGTGTTGCAAATATTCAGGTTCTTGCACCTTTTCAAACACCATAACTTCAGGGTTTAAAACTGGTTGCAAGTAATTAATTTGGTAATACCGTACAGGTTTGGTATGTATCCACTTTATTTGCAGCTTTCGTCCCTGACAATACTTTCCATGGGTACTATATTCCCTGAGAAGATTCAGTTGATGTTTCTGATTCATTATTGTAAAACTGGCACGGCCTAGAGAAAAATCGATATGCCAATTTCTCTCTCTAAATTCATCTATACCCAGGATACAGTCCTCAACCAATTTTTTTATTACAAGGAAGGTGCAGTTTATAGCTACATTTCCTATATCTAACTGGAGTTGAGTCTGCACTTTAACCTGAGAAGACTTATGACCAGTAGGACCTACAATTCTACAACATTGAACAGGAAAAATCGGTGGATTTGCTTTCTGAAGTATTCTTTGAAATAACTTCTCAGAAACGGCATTTACTGCTGCTCCTGTATCTAAAGTAACTTGCACAGTAATGCCTTCAATCGCCGCCTGAATTTTCGCAACAGGTACAGTGATATGTTCCTCTTGACAAGGCATCATATCCTGCTGAAGTTCTTCTATTAATAATCTTCCTTCATTGTACCGGAAAAATTTGACGCTCGAATTTTCGCCCCTGAAAACTTCCTCGACTGCACCGTCGGGGCTTCTGACAGTCGAGTTTAATTTGACGATTGTCCATTATTAGTAGATGTCTGCTCCGTTACGTCGGTTATTATTGGTGGTTGATTTCTCCATTCATTTGCATTATCATTTGGTACCCAACCTGAAGTTTGTGGTTGGTTGTGATATTCATGGGTTGGTTGCTGATATCGGCGTTTTTGCTGATAATTCCCTTCTTGATAGTATCCTTTCCTCTTCTTATTATTGTTCCTCCATTTCCGTTTATATGTTTGTTCACATTGTTGGTCATGATTACACTGGTCGGGATTTTCGTTACCAAATTTCACGTTTTTCTGGAAATAATTCACCTGTGGGTTTGGTGAATTGTGTGCAAAAGGTTTGTTTCCATACTGTTTGTTGTTACTATTGTATTTGTTAGGTTGGTAACTTGGTTGGTTATAGCGTACACGAGATTCTTCGAACAGAATGTCTATTGAATCCAATGTGGCTAGAAAATCATCCACATGTTGTTCAGGCACATGTAGAAGTTTTTCCTTAACTGCAAGTGGAAGTTTGCCCTTTAATATTCGAATGATATCCTGCGTCGGGATTGGTTCATTCCAGTATTTACTTTTATTTATATACTTCTCGAAATACTTTCTTAAAGATCCATTTTTGAAAGAAAAAGGTTGTGGGTCAAAAACTTCCTTACGTAGTCTTTCTTGTACACCTTTATTCCAGTATTTGTGCAAGAAAGCGCGTTCAAATTGGTCATAATCTTGACACCAATCGGATGCTTCTGACGCCCACATCGATCCATCTCCATGTATGAATCCTGCAACGTACATAATTTTTTGTTGCTCAGTCCACATTCGCGGCAATATCCCTTTAAATTGCTTGATAAATACCACGGGATTGATCGACTTTCTTTCGGGAATAAATATCTGGAATTGACGATATTTAAGCATTTTTTCTTCATTCATAGTCACAGGTGTATTCTGGTGGCTACTACGCAGTGAATGATAATCTCGATAATTTGTTTCTGGTTGATTACGTAAATATGCACCAATACATGGATATTGTTGCATGGATTCGGTTTCACTGGTTTCATCAGGAATAATGTCTGCTTTTAATAAACTGCAAGTAGTATGTGCCCCTCTAGTATTAACTAGACCCTGCTGGCATGCTTTTAATGTATTTTCTGTCTTTGCTTTCCAAGCAGGAAATTCATCTCCTATATTCTCCTTAATCTCTTTAACTTCTGCTTTTAAGTTGTTCTTGTGCAGCTTCGTTGTTAACTTGCACGTTAGAAACTGTTTCTTTCAAGGTTTTGTCAACATAATTTCGCACTGTCTCGGTTTGCTCTTTCGCCCAATCTTCAATGTCCTTGGAAAATGCGATCTTATGTTCATTGAAAAGTTTCTCTATGTGTTTCTCGCCTTCGAGACTGAGAGTGTCTATCCTCCGAGTAAGCTCAATGACAGCTTGCTCGTTATCGTGCTTAATTGTATTCACGTCTTGCGCAATAGTGTTCTGTACATGAATAACTTCTTGCACTTGATGATTTAGTGTATCTTGACGACATAAGATGTCTTTGTATTTGTTTGTTAATTCCTGATACTGTTGTTCTTGTGTAACTATGAGTTGTGCCTGACTGGTAATCAAGTGACTCTGCTTTGTTTCCAAACTCTGGAATTTTTCAGTAATCTTATCATTTATTTCTTTTAGTTTATTAGATTGCTCCTGAGCCAAATTAAATTGCGCACTCTCCAATGCCTGGAATCTACGATTCATGTCGTTTGCAAACGTGGATTGTGCCGTTGCAAGATTAGATTGCGTGGTTTCCAATGCCTGGATTCTACGATTCATGTCATTTGCAAACGTGGATTGCGTGGTTTCCAATGCTTTAATCCCTTGTGTTATGACAGTCAAACTTGACATCAGCTGGGATAACAAATCGGTATTCTCAGCAATTGGCGATTGCACTGGGCTTAATGAGGATTGTACCGACACAATTTTCGGTACAGTCATTTCGTTTTCGCACGCGTCTGTGTCAGAGATGAAATTCATGTTATTTGTTGGTTGCTGCATATTTCTCTGGACTTCTTTCGACATATGAATATCGGAACTAGCAACCGTTTGTGTCGACGGCATGAGCGCATTAATTAATGCTGGTTGCTCAGCCGTAATCGACATATCGCTAACTACGGCGGTATTAAATTCTGTGGCACTAGTTGACGATGCATTCACACTATTTAATTCATTTTGTGGCATTGTGATGCGTGCTTGCTTATTGGCTTTAAACATAGATCTCGTTATCACCATGTAAATGAGCAATTGACAGTTTCTCCTCTAAATAAGTCCTTCAAAAGTGACTATTAAACTTTTACACACGCAAAAACGTTAATGCCCTAATGCTGTTAATGTACACTTTACAATGTGACATAAAAACAGTGCATAGATAACACATAAAATGTTGTCTTACTATATCTACTGAAATACTGGAATTCTAGTAAAAGTAATATAGCAACTCTATTTATACTTAGAAAATTTCTACGTGAAGGGTCACTACAATGCATTTGCTCAAGAAAGCTAGTAATTCAAATGTTCTGGCCTTTTTGAAGTTTCTGCTCGGCTGCTGGGACGGCGCACTCGTTCTCTTCACAAGATACTCCCGCACGTTATCGTTAGCATGAAACATACAAAGGACCATAATGTAGTTACTCTATAAGACTAGACATATATACACACAATGAAACATTAATTACTAAATTACTAACATATTTATATTGCAGGTTCACTATGAGTGTTGTATCAGGATCGTGTCCTGTCTAACGGTAGACATTTATAATGACTCCTTTTCTTACTAGGCTAATTACTGTTTAGCTCTACAGGGCCATTATACTGAAATGTTTCCCCACACCACCTAGTATTGTCTTTCTATTTGTATGAGTAACTGTGTGTTCACTGTTGTGGGTAAATACATACAGCGTACACAGGGCGGTGTGTGAAACTGATGGCGATTACACGCTTCCGCTGATATAGAAATCTGCTCCAGGTGCTGCAGATACCGTGTTGAGCTGAAAGTGGTAACCAAAATACGGAGAAATATTCTTCGGGGCTCTGTTGCATAGCAATCAGATTCCTTTCAGTTCTGAGAAATGTCCAGTTACTATTGTGGATTTGAATGATCCATGAAGTGACTTCTTTTCCGAAGAAAACATCGAACTATTTCACTAGAACTGAACGCTCCCGTCGGAACTGTTCTCAACTGGTGTTTATTAGTAAATCACAATAGCAGTACATCGCTGGGTGTATAATAAGACGTACCTTCTTGAAATGAACAATATTTTATTGTTCTATTAACTGATTTCCTTCCATATGCACTTATATTTTACAATGTGAATCAAAAACTCGCAATGGCGTCGATTTTTTACATCACAAGAATGGCTCTCCTCCCCTAAAAAAAATTACTCTTAACAAGAACAAAAGAACTCTATATCCTAAGAATGATTATGTGAGCGCTGACCGCCACAGAGTAATAAACAATATCTTTGTCTCTATCTCGCACTGTCACAGCAAGTTACGCTGCATGATACATCATAATGAGCTAGGGCACCGTACCGTAAAATGCTTGATGCCGTACACAGTGTATTAAGGTGTCAAAATGGCTTATCGCACAAATCCAGTTTCTTGTCTACGTGCGGACGCTGGTGAGCCCCCACTGTCCATTCGACGTCTTCTCCTCATTGTATGCCGAGCATTCAGGACGTTATCCGTTCCGAAATCGCCAGCATCCGCCTCCGTTGCCTGCCCACCGCTTTAAAATCAGTTCAGTAGCCGTTTCTGGGCGACGAGGCCATTTGTGATCTGTGTGAGGGAGAGCACCTTGAACTGTTATGGTAATAAGATCCATAGCCAGGGAGGTAAGTGGAGGTGTGTGGGGGGGGGGGGGGGGGGGAGGAGGGGATGGTGGGGGGGGCGAGAGTGGGATAAGGGACCTTCTGGCGTCTAAAGAAGTCCAGATTAATTACGGAACTGAGGGGATACAGAAAGAATTGTACCCTAAATTACATTAATCGCATTCGGGAGGGTTACAGTTCAAGTCCCTATCCGGCCAATCACATTAAAGTTTTCCGCAATTTCCCTGGCAGCACCATGCAAGTGCCGGGATGGTTCCTTTGAAAACGGCAAAACCGATATCCTTCCAAATTCTTTCGTGATCTGTGTGCTCCATCGCCAGTTTCACAAGATTTTAGGCTGCCATCCAGACTTTATTAATGTTTACATTGATGGGCGTAAGAAAGGGGACTTCATCTGCTACTCAGCCGTGTTACCGAATGTGGCACCCGGATAGGGCTCCAACAACAGTATTCAGTTTACTCTGTAGAACTGTTTGCTATCGTGAAATCAATGGAACAGATGAGACGACATAGTGGTAAGAAATCCATCATTTGCTCTGATTCAGAAAGTGTCCTCATCATTATTGGACAGATGCAGCTAGCGGACAGGGCAGTACAAGAAGTCCAAGACGCTCCTCTCCTGTTGCAAAGGCAGGGAGAGGAAGTAATTTTCTGCTGAGTTCTGGAGCACATAGCGATCCGAGGAAATGAACTTATTGATGCGCCTGCCAAGGAGGTTTGCTCCCTCCAATCTATTACTCGTTGAAAGTTACTGGCAGATTAAAACTGTGTGCCGGACCGAGACTCGAACTCGGGACCTTTGCCTTTCGCGGGCAAGTGCTCTACCAACTGAGCTACCCAAGCACGACTCACGCCCCGTCCGGCACACAGTATTAATCTTCCAGGAAGTTCCATATCAGCTCACACTCCGCTGGAGCGTGAAAATCCCATTCTCGAAACATCCCCCAGGCTGTGGCTAAGCCATGTCTCCGCTATATCCTTTCTTTCAGGAGTCCTAGTTCTGCAAGGTTCGCTGGAGAGCTTCTGTAAAGTTTGGAAGGTAGGAGACGAGGTACTGGCAGAAGTAAAGCTGTGAGGACGGGGCGTGTGCTTGGGTGGCTCAGTTCGTAGATGACGTTCACCGGGAATTCGCCATATCCACACCATCCACACCATCGGATCGCCAAAGTCCTCACAGCTTCAATTCCGGCAGTACCTCGTCTCCTACGTGCCAAACTTCCTTTCCTCCAGAAGTGCTAGTCCAGAAAGGTTCGCTAGAGAGCTTCTGTGAAGTTGTGGAAGGTAGGAGACGAGGTACTGGAGGAATTGAAGCTGTGAGGTCGGGTCCTGAGTAGTGCTTGGGTAGTTCAGATGGTAGAGCACTTGCCGCGAAAGGCAAAGGTCTCGAGTTCGAGTCTCGGTCCGGCACACAGTTTTAATCTGCCAGGAAGTTTCATATCAGCGCACACGCCGCTGCAGAATATTACACGTAAGGTCGTGTGTTGGGGATAGGCTCAGTGACTGGATGTCAGGAACAATAAGCTGGTGTTAGTGAAACCTACAGTGCGGCCCTGGTTTACCTCCTTTCCACCAGGACGACCTGCAGGAGTAGTTCTTATATCGCTAAGAGTGGGACTTGGCCCCTTGTTACATCACCTTCTCTTACAGCGGAAGGACCCACCAGAGCGTCAAAGATAGGGAACACGGCTGTCGATAAAACATATTTTCGTTCAACGTGTTTTAATTTATGACTTAAGGGGAGATCTGTCTCTCCCACAGGACCCGTCGTCTATTTTGAATGACAATGACATAAGTGTGGGACTTGTTTTAAGGCTGTGTATGTTTTCAGGGCTCCCTTCCTAAATACAGGGTGTCAAATTTTATTGCGTTGCAGAGTGGCTCGTTCACTCATCATTTTTAAGTAGTCAAATAGCCATAATACTCTGGCCAATTTAAAAGTATAATCGATTTTACTTACTATTATGCCGCTGTGCTTTTATTTGCATTTCATGGATTGTCTTGCATGATATTACATATGTAGATGTATTTTAAATTCCAGTTTATTGTGCTGTCTTTGTTGACGCAGCTTGGTTTTAGAATTTACCGTTGTTTTAATAGATTTTAGTTGAATTCACCTCTCTGTATCTCATGCTACCTCTCACTGCACTTCTTTCAGATAACTGAAACCGAAAAGCACATATAAGATGTTAGCATCACATAGTCAGTGTATTAGCTCTGTTAAGCCTTCTCCGTTTGGCTTGGACGCTCTCGGTGAACCTCCTGACGTTAAGACAATAGACTAAATTTCACTACTTGATCGAAGAATCCGGACACACTTGTGTCACTAGATATCACGAACAGGGGACCCGCCTGTATAAAGGGGGCGGCGAGTTCTATGTTAGCAGAGAAACAGTGAAGGCAGAATAGGTCGATCAGGGGAGAGTAGTGAATTCGAGCGAGTATTAGACACTGGATGTCTTCTCTATAACAGATTCACAAAGAATGTTTTAACCCTTATAAAGCAGCCCAAGCCGACTGCTGATAATGTGAAGGTGAAGTGGAAAAGCGAAGGGACAACCACTGCTAAATCAAGACCAAGCAGACCTCATGTGCTGCCAGCCTGGGTGCCCGAGCGGTTCTAGGCACTACAGTCTGGAACCGCGCGACCGCTACGGACGCAGGTTCGAATCCTGCCTCGGGCATAGATGTGTGTGGTGTCCTTAGGTTAGTTAGGTTTAAGTAGTTCTAAGTTCTAGGGGACTGATGACCTCAGAAGTTAAGTCCCATAGTGCTCAGAGCCATTTGAACCATTTTGAACCTCATGTGCTGATGGGCACTGGCCGTGGAACATTGCAGAAGGTGGTTTGTACAAAACAGCATAAAATCAGGGGAAAGAACCACTCTTGAGCTCCAAAGTGCTACCAGCAATCCAACTACCATGATTACTGAGCGCAGGAGTTTAAAAAAGGGAAGTAGTGGTCAAAGAGCTCCTTATAAGCTCCAGATTTCTGTAGTCACTGCTGAGCGACTCTAGAAGTAATGTGAAGAGCGACGCCATGGGACAGTGGATGACTGGAAAGAAATGATGTGGAGTCGTGGATCGCGCTGTACTCTGTGGCAATCCGACGGAAGGGTTTAGATTTGGTGAATGTCTGAGCCGTTATCTGCCATCATGCTATGTGCCAACAGTGATGTACATAGGAGGTGGTCTTATGGTGTGGGGTGTTTTCCGTGCTTAGGGTGTAGTCCATTACTGTGCTTAAGGAAACGATAAATGTGGAAGGATTTAGACACTTTTAACAGCGGTGTGCATTGCATACGGAAGAGGAACAATTTGGAGACGATGGTTGTTTGTATCAGCACGGCAGACCAGCCCTATCATAAGTCGGCAGGTGTTAGGTAATGGATTGGGAGATAACATTCTTGAAATGGACTTACCTGCCCAGGATACCACCTGAACCCAGCGGAACACCTTTGAGATGAGTCAGAACGTCGACTTCGCTCCAGACTATAGCGTCCGACATTACGATCTTCTCAGGTTTCTAGTTTTGAGAAAGAAATGGCTGCTCATTCTTTCACATGGAGACACCTCATTGAAAGTGTTTCCAGCAGAGCTCAAACCCTGATAAAGGCGAAGGGTGGTTACACTCCATATTAATGTCCACTAATTTATGACCGGTCACTTCTGACTAGATAGTGTACCAAGAATCAGCCGATGCTTCCCTTTCATTTCCGTAATATTCACTACGACACGAACTGAACACAATACAAGAATACACTGTACAAATAACAATTACAGTCAAATCCTTGACACAGGTGCATATTTTACGAATTTTCCTCAACAAAGAACAGACTATTTACGTCAGTAGACGTAATTACGTTTCTCCTTCGCACAGTCTTGAAAATGGGTCAGCACGTTCTGGTACGAGCTAGTGGCTAGACACTAAATACACCTTATGACAGAATAAATCAATCAGGCAGTAATATCTCTGGCAGTTAGTCAGCTCCCTAATTAGCCTTGTGAACGTCGACTGGTGCGGTCTCTCCTCCAGAGGCCTGTTAGCCAGAGCTACAACAGATAACGATTTCGTATCTGACATCGTTTGACAAGAGGCCTATCTCTGTGTTATTACCACCATGCATCCGTCCAATTAATTTTCTGTGGGAAGAGTATGCTGCATTGGATTGCACGAAAATGACCGGTCGTTCCGCCATTTCGTCATCTGCGTAGAGGACTTGTCCCGTCAGCCATTGTTTTTCATTCTAGCGACAGGACCCAAATGTTAGTGGAGCTTGGGGAGTATGTATTTCAATACAACACGTTGTGCGTGTTATGTTCTGACGAGAGGGTAGCAACAAATTTACGTGGGGACCTGACCTCTGTTTTGGGCAATGACAAGATGTGTGTGGCTCGTGATTTAAAATTTTATGCGTTCTCCAGACTGTAACTTAAA
The DNA here is from genome assembly GCF_021461385.2 of Schistocerca piceifrons. NCBI lineage: Eukaryota > Metazoa > Arthropoda > Insecta > Orthoptera > Acrididae > Schistocerca > Schistocerca piceifrons. Next base: position 478,148,377 of record NC_060138.1, on the reverse strand, counting down.
CTATTAGGTTGAAAGTATCGGTGTCTTACGGAGTGGCTGACACATCTCATTTTTGTTCAGCGGTTAGACAGCCACAAACATTTGTTGTAGTATCCCTTTTTCTTTCCATACCAAGAAGTGTGTGTGTGAGCTCGTGCACGCGTTTGTGTGTGTGTGTGTGTGTGTGTGTGTGTGTGTGTGTGTGTGTTTGACAAGAGGAAGTAACACTTTCGCAGGCAGAACTTTCTAAATTTTGCTATAATTTTCTGGCGTTGCGACTTCTCCTTACGCGCCTTATATTAACTTTTAGTGTCAGGAAGCTGTCTTTGAGGCTAACATTTATCTACGTGCAGTGCTTAATACTTGTCAAGTCAACGGTACATTTCGTGCGGAATTGAGACACTGAAAGCGTTCCATGTCTTGGACTTCACCATAGTCGCATTTATCTTCTGATTCGTCCTTGAACCCCCTTTTAATTTGATTTGTTGTGACTGGTGCTACACCCATTCTGATACGATTCAGTGTTCTCCACATCGTCCAGCTTGTACTGTTGCAGTCGGGCGTCTTTCGTGAGGCAGTGTAGTCCTTTGGGGCCTCAGTTAGCTCAGTCCTATGGAATCTCTTGGGGAGCTGAAGTCTACCAGGTCCGCAGGAAGCAGTGTTACGGGGTAGCGCTCATCTGCTATATGGTCGTGTGGGATACTGCGGGATTTAGGATCGGAGAATCTGGCCGCTTATGTAACTTCCCAAGAGGTGTGGGTTGCATGCATGCTGTGGTTAATACGCATGTGTCATTTAGGCTTGTATTTACTTTTTTTGTCATATGCTGAACTGGACCGTAAGTGACATGGATATTCCGTCGCAGAAAAGCAAAATGGTCTGCCTCCCCATTTACTATTCACTTTTTTCCTCAAGATGTTATTCTTGGCCGGAATCTCCTGGCAGGTCTTCTCGCAGTAATATTTGTTTGTTTGTGGTCTGTCCAGCACGACTCTCAAGTATATTGGTCCGTCTGTATGTTCCAGGTTGCCACCATTCCAGGTGACGATCCACTTTCTGTTTGCCTGCTTTGAGCGAAGATATAAACCACTAACTTGAGTCTTCGCGTGGTTTGATTTGAGGGAATTCTCTTGTAATATTCAGACACGACGTTTAATGAGTTTTCCAGTTTCCCTTCTACTTCTTCAAAGCTCTTTTCTTGTGCGGTAACAATCAGATCACCGCCATACAAGAAATTATAGCAATATGGTCTGGTGTTGGTCATATGTATACAGACTAAATGAAAGGTGGGCCAGGACAGTACCTTGTGTGAGACCATTCTTTGTCGACACCGTCGATTTTTTCCTACTCTACAGCGCGCTGCAGAGCGGGTTGTTCTCTCACTATCCTTTAATGCAGGGGTCTCCACACGTTTTAGTCTGCGGGCCACATTGATTCCTCCACGAAGTCATAAGGGCCAAGATCTACCTAGTGGGACTAAAGAACCCTAGCACTCCATGATCACCGTAATGTAAGGCTAAAGGAAAGATGAAATCGCAAAAATCTAAGGTTGTGGGAATAGCTAGCATTGAAACGAACTACGATTTTTATTTAATTACATAATTTTGATTGGTGCACGTACCTGACCGAATTTCTGGCATATTTTATTCTGGCGAATTTCACCGACAAAAAAGTATGTCACTGCACATTCTTCACGAAAGCGTCCTGCAAAGTTAACGAAATCTCAAAATCATAGTTAGCAACACCATTACTACAAGACGTAACAGAGATAGAGTATGTCAACGCATTGCTGTTTCAAGCAACGCAACAATAAGTTTAGTTATGTAGTCTTGCAGAGAGTAGCAGAGCCAGAGCATATATTTGATAGTTCTGTTGCGTGATTATGTCTATGTTGCGAGTGTCTCACGAGTTTTTTAGTGTTTTATGCGCTGTACTAGTAGGTATGAGACAATTCAAAGTTTGAATTCGAAGAGACAAGGAAAATCTGAAAATCGAAATACGTAAAGAAAGTGAAACCTTGCTTAAGACGAATCTCCCATAATGATTGATTACTAAGGCTAGTCGCCGAAGTGGCGTCCATTTGAAAGATTTGCACCAGACTCTTGCGTAGAATAAAATGCAAAGAATTTTTTTACTTAAAATGTTTTCGACAAACTAGTCTGTTAACTTTTTTTTTTCACTATCGCACGGGGAATGGTCTGTCTGTTTATTGTGGATAGCCACAAGTTTAACCATGACCTTCCGCTTTGTAAAGATAGAGCTCCGACAATGTCGCGGTGTATTGGTCACGATAGGCCTCGAAACTCAACTGTTGGCAGTATAGGCACCACTTCAAATAATTGGTGGGCTGGATACCAGGGATGTCCGGCCAGAAAACGCGGGCCGGTTTGCCGGCCCTCGCGGGCCGGTTTGGCCCGCGTGCCGTAGTTTGGAGACTCCTGCTTTAATACAATGGTAGATATAGGTTTAGCCAACAAAAGCAGCACTGACGAAAATTGGAGTAAATGTCTACCACGCCAAGCCCATATAACTTCAGTCCATGAGTTGTAGCTGAAAGTTAGTTAAACTATCACGCTTCGGGATTCTTGCATGACTCGTTTGAAAAAAATGTCGAAAATTTCTTTTTAGTTGGTTTATTGCCTTTAAAACAAGGAAAACGGCTATCAAGTTCGTATTTAATATCCCGACGTCAATCATGCAATGTTACTGACTGTCTCTGTAACAAGTTCACACCCAAAGCAGCCAGAAGGTAGTTAGTCCCATCCTATATTTTAAACTTCCTAAACAGTCCCTGAGTCACGACTACTTGCAAAGTAACACATTCAGTCGTTCAGTAGGTTTCATGTAAAGAAGATCCGCCATAATGTCTCGTTATCAGCACGAAACACGCCACGTGGAGGTTATGGACGCCTTGAAATGTTCACACGCAAATATCTCCTTAAGCAAACCACTCACAAGGCTCAAGCTTACACAAAATACTCATCACTGTAGTCCGCGACTCAGGAACCAATCAAACGCGCAAATTCCGTCATTTTGGTACAAATTTTATGATTGCGGTTTAATATAGGTGTTTACTAGGAGCCGACTCACTCTCGCCCCTCTCGACTCATAGATCTGAGGCACAAAACGCTACCCAATGTGCGGAAAATGCTGAATTCCTATTGGCTAGTATGTTAAGGAGCCAATCAGATCATCTCGAGCAATTCTATACTCAGGGTATTTATAATGTCTGCCAATTAGAATACCACAAGTAATTTAGAATATAAATCTAATCATTCTGAAATGAAATAAAATTTAATGAAAAACTACGATCCTGTCCACAAAATAAATTAATAACAAATTTAATACTCAGCACCCTTTCGGACTGCCTTTCACACAATCAATCTTGCTCGGACATACGTCACACATTCCCCTATTGTACTACCTTTTCAGACGCACATTTACGTGGTTTTACACAAAATATTATCTTCTCACTTTACGTATCTCCTCCATTCACTCTCTTAGTCTCTCCACAACACGCGCACAAGCAAAAAACGATGAAATAATAATTTTCCAAAGTAATTTTAATTAGGTAAAAATCTGTGGTAACGAAACTAAAGAAAATTCCAGAAAATAGATTATCTGTACCTATCCTCTTAGTTGTAGTTTCAGCTGATGCTATACATGAACACATTACAGTCCATAACTCAAAAAATGGTTCAAATGGCTCTGAGCACTATGGGACTTAACATCTGTGGTCATCAGTCCCCTAGAACTTAGAACTACTTAAACCTAACTAACCTAAGGACATCACACACATCCATGCCCGAGGCAGGATTCGAACCTGCGACCGTAGTGGTCACGCGGTTCCAGACTGAAGCGCCTAGAACCGCACGGCCACACCGGACGGCCCATAACTCAAGTTTCACAATGTCAGCATTGTTATTATGTGAAACTTTCCTGGCAGATTAAAACTGTGCGCCAGACCGAGACTCGAACTCGGGACCTCTGCCTTTCGCGGGCAGGTACTCTACCATCGGAGCTACTCAAGCACGACTCAGGGTGCGTCCTCACAGCTTTATTTCCGCCATTACCTCGTCTCCTGAAAATCTCATTCTGGAAACATCCCCCAGGCTGTGGCTAAACCTGTCTCCGCAATATCCTTTCTTCCAGGAGTGCTAGTTCTGCTAGGTTCGCAGAAGAGCTTCTGTGAAGTTTGAAAAGTAGGAGACGAGGTACTGTCAGAAGTAAAGCTGTGAGGAGAGGTCTTGAGTCGTGCTTGGGTAGCTCAGATGGTAGAGCACTTGGCCGCGAAAGGGAACGGTCCCGAGTTCGAGTCTCGGTCCGGCACAAAGTTTCAATCCGCCAGCAAAGTTTCATGACAGCGCAATTTTAACAGTATGGTTGTGTTATCCATAGAATTTCGTATACTAAGTATGAAAAAGATCCATTAATATTTAACAGTACGTCTTCAGGTTCGTTGAGAGTATGTGTAACATATTGCACGCAGCGTTAATAAAGTACACAGCTCACTCTGCCAAGTAGGCAGCGTCAGGTGTGACAGCATGAGAACGAAAATCTGCTCTCCTTCCGGCTTCACGACAAGCTACGCTTTCAGAGCAAGGTGGCAACTGATAATAATTTGCTACGTCAGCAGCGTTACATAAAATTGTCTGTTTTGTGGTAGAGATTCAGTCATTTTTGTGAACTTGTAGTTCTTAAATGCGCTGTAAAGTTCTTTCATGAGTTCATTTTATGGTTAAAGTTGTCCTATGCAGAACTTAAGTCTACCAGAGCTACACACATTATTTATGCGTTTTAAAATTATTCCTCTAAATATTTTGCTAGGGACTGGATTTGACACATGTGCGATTTTCCGGAACTGAACCCAGTCTGTTGAGGAATAAGTTTTTGGCCTGCATTGTTTGCTATCTGATTTGAAATCATTCGTTCATACAGCTTGTTGCATGGCAGCTTTTTTTTTCCAAAACTGTCCTATAACCTATTTAATAATCCAATATGCAGACGAAACTAGCAAATCAGATCAATCACTAACACCACAAAATTTCAAGCAATGATAACCAATGCCAATAATTGCAACTCTAATTAAGTCTATCTCTTTTCCTTTTGGTATGACGAAGGAGTCTTGTGATGTACTGCAGATTGGGGCTTTTACATGACTGGCGAAAGGAGAGAGACACTAGCGACGATCACAGGTTGTGAACACCTTTTCTGCTGAAAGCCAAAGTCTCAGCCAAGTAGTAGAAGGGAAGCGTCCTCTGGCATCCAAATGCAGCAGGAAGGACTAGCACGGGTGGCCAGCCCATTGTAAAGCTTCATTGTGCGCTAAGCAAAGTGAATCCATTTTAGCAAAGATAAAGCTCTGAAATACAGGAGAAACTACAACGCTGCTAGCCTGGGACCATCCATTACGCCTGCAGAAGGCCAGTTGAAATCTTGCAAGGAGATCTGTAATTGGCTAATAATAATTTCTTTGGCAGCATGGAAGAGTTCCCAGTGCCTGTGTGTGTGGTTTCGTTCTCGTTAGCCTTAATGAGAAATCTCTTACCTAGTGGGGGAGATCTTCTGCCTTCTATCCCACTCCAAGGAAGAAATGTACTTCATCGACTAACGAAGGAGATTCCGTATGAGTGGGAAATTTGTTAGTATGTTTATGAAATTATTATTGATCGGAACTCGTAAGGTCTGTTGCAGTTTGCCAGCAAGATTCTGATGCTCTCAGAATCAGTTACCGCTTGTAGAAGTGAGTAAGCCAATACTTCATCTCTTGAGGTCACAGAGAACACTTGTGGAAAGCATTTTATACCGGGGCATCGTAGAGCTGCAGAGTGAGATGTCTCCAACTTGCAACAGATCCCAGATGCCGGAGTTAAGCTTAGAACTGGTAGCAATTACTGCAGCCATCTTCCACTCTCATACATCATTAGAATGGTAAGCACGGGCGGTATTTGCATTCACCGAGACGAGGCGTGTGCGAAGTCGCTTATTTTGCATCAAAGTATCGTTTTGCTGATTTAGTTTTCAGGGACAGCTAGCTGCACCCACTATGCTCTTAAGCAAGCATATTGGTGTACGTTTATACACATCCGGGTTCTGTCTGTAACTCATTAGCTTATTCCACAGTCATTGGACATATCTGCAACCATAGTTTTATATCTTTTCTACCATGTAGCCACCCACTTTTGCCAGCGCTATTGTATGTATATTCTTTCTCTTGTTTATTTGATAACTCATTATATTTTTAATTCATTGGAGAAAACATTTTTGATCACTCTTAGCAATAAATCAGAATGTTATATTGACCCTTAGTTTATTTTTGTATACTGATGGATCCCATTATCACGGTATCAGTCCGAGGTGCGGTACAGATATCATCACCATTAGCGGGCTACCCCTGGTAACTTATTAGATAAGCCATTATCCATTGTACTATCTTGTTTTCTTTTAATCCGATGAACTCATGAGGAATATACACTACTGGCCATTGAAATTGCTACACCACGAAGATGACGTGCTACAGACGCGAAATTTAACCGACAGGAAAAAGATGCTGTGATATGCAAATGAATAGCTTTTCAGAGCATTCACACAAGGTTGGCGCCGGTGGCGACACTTACAACATGCTGACATGAGGAAAGTTTCCAACCCATTTCTTTGATAAAGGTCGGATTGTAGCCTGGCGCGATTGCGGTTTATCGTATCGCGACATTGCTGCTCGAGTTGGTCGAGATCCAATGACTCTTAGCAGAATATGGAATCGGTGGGTTCAGGAGGGTAATACGGAACTCCGTGCTGGATCCCAACGGCCTCACTAGCAGTCGAGATGACAGGCATCTTATCCGCATGGCTGTAACAGATCGTGCAGCCACGTCTCGATCCCTGAGTCAACAGATGGGGACGTTTGCAAGACAACAACCATCTGCACGAACAGTTCGACGACGTTTGCAGCAGCATGGACTATCAGCTCGGAGACCATGGCTGCGGTTACCCTTGACGCTGCATCACAGAGAGGAGCGCTTGCGAAGCTGTACTCAACGACGAACCTGGGTGCACGAATGGCAAAACGTCATTTTTTCGCCTGAATTCAGGTTCTGTTTACAGCATCATGATGGTCGCATCCGTGTTTGGCGACATCGCGGTGAACGCACTCGGAAGCGTGTATTCGTCATCGCCATTCTGGCGTATCACTCGGCGTGATGGTATGGGGTGCCATTGGTTACACGTCTCGGTCACCTCTTGTTCGCATTGACGGCACTTTGAACAGTGGACGTTACATTTCAGATGTGTTACGACCCGTGACTCTACCCTTCATTCAATCCCTCCGAAACCCTACATTTCAGCGGGATAATGCACGACCGCATGTTGCAGGTCCTGCACGGGCCTTTCTGGATACAGAAAATGTTCGACTGCTGCCCTGGCCAGCACATTCGCCAGATCTCTGACCAATTTAAAACGTCTGGTCAATGGTGGCCGAGCAACTGGCTCGTCACAATACGCCAGTCACTAGTCTTGATGAACTGTGGTATCGTGTTGAACATGCATAGGCAGCTGTACCTGTACACACCATCCAAGCTCTGTTTGACTCAATGCCCAGGCGTATCAAGGGCGCTATGAAGGCCAGAGGTGGTTGTTCTGGGGACTGATTTCTCAGGATCTATGCACCCAAATTGCGTGAAAATGTAATCACATGTCAGTTCTAGTATAATATATTTGTCCAATGAATACCCGTTTATCATCTGCACTTATTCTTCGTGTAGCAATTTTAATGGCCAGTACTGTAGTAAGCAGAATCGGACACGACAAAGAGACACTTGCCAGCCGGCCGAGGTCATCGACAGTGAGCTGCCAAAACCCACGGAAAGACAACAACAGCGATGTACGGACAATGAAGACAACATGGCAGAATGACCAAACTGGACAGTGAGCGAGATCTAGAGTCTAGACGTAGCAATATGAGGACCCGCACAACGACGAGTACAATGAACGGCACGAGAGCACAGTCGGAACACGACCGATGTCCAGGTTCCTGCGCTGCTAGCTTTAAGCATGACCGTGAGCGCCGACAGGTTAGCGTGGGGGGCGTGGCCCTCACATAGCGATGAAGCGGCGACAGCAGCGCTCACAAATTTTAGAAGAGCCGCCTAGCAGCTGTCGTCTAGGTCCATGCATTGTGGCAGGCTTTCAAGCTTGTTGGGCCGGAATACCAGCGGGAGTTATCTATCACTGTAGGTCACTGCTGACGGATCCTGTAGCATCTCAGGGGTACGCTAAACTGTTCAGCCGACACGTCACAAGTTAATACAGATGGCATAGGAGCGCTACTGGGCAGTAGACTTTTCCAGGTTTCGTTGATTCCCTTCACATCTTTGAGATTTTGCACGTATGCAGATAACGGTCAAATAGTTGCAAAATCGATTGTTTGTGAACATATTATTTCTATCGAAAAGCTATACTTGGCCGATGATGTCAGTCTACACTTCAAAATATCACTTTTCACACCATCAAGAGAGCAACTACAATATCCTACATTATAGATTGTTATTCTCTTGGTGTCCCGTATTCAATCACAAGATAAATTTCAGATTTGCTACCTGTAGCAATACTTTTTTTGTGGAACTCAATATTATCGGCTTCCAGCTGAAGATGGCATAGTTGGAGACTGAACAGCCTCATGCCACGTGGACCGACGACACTTCACTCGGTACTCTACATCTGCGTCTATATATCGCAAGCCTCATTACGGTGTTTGATGGAGAGTATATAATGCACCAGTTATTGTTTCCTCCCTCCCTCCCCTTCTATTCCATAACAGATAGTACGCAGGCAGAAGAAGCAGGAAATCCTTTATACAAGTCCGAATTCCTACAATTTCGGCGTCCCATTCACTAGATCGGACGTGTGTTTGAGGAAGCAGTATGTATCTTGACTCAATTTGGGGCGTTAGCAATTGGAATCTATTGTAACTACACTCAGCAAGATGTCATACGATACGTGGTTGGAGTACTTCTGATACCACTATTGTATCTCCCCTTTCCTGTTACTTTCACAAATGACGAGTGGAAAAATTGATTGCATCATGATCATTTCGCGAGACGTGTTTGGGAGGACTTAATGTGCTGTCCTACTCTTCTTGGGACGACAACTCCGAAAATTTCAACATTAAAACTTGAAGCACAACGGCTCCCTTGGTGCGTCCTGCAACTGGAATTTATCGAGCGTCATCGAATAAAGTATTCAGTAACGAAACTTGCCGCTCTTCGTTGTACCTTCCCTGTCTCTTCTATTAACGTCACTTGGTGCGGGTCCCAAGCTGATGAACAGTACTCAAGTACAGGTCGAGGAAGCGTATTGTAAAGCACTTATTTCATAGATGAATTACATATTCTTATGATTCTCCCTATAAGTCTCAGGCTGGCATCAGTTTTTCTTACAATTTATTTTATGCTGTCATTCCACTCTAGATAGCACCGGATGTTTGCTTCTAGATATTTGACTTGAGGCAGTTACCGTTTCAAGCGATTTATTGCCTCTTGTGTAGTCGAACAGTAGTGAATCTCTTCGACTAATTTCGAGCTTAGTGCCTGCTCCTTCCCTCACGTACACTGAACGATCTCCATAGATTTTCTGTAATAGAATTTTTATGTTATTCACAAACTGGAAAGCCCTATAAACTTTTCACTCTAATTAAGACCAAAGAATGTACTCCTAATGTACTTTGAGCTGGAGTCCAAGGTTCTAGTTAATCATGCCTTCTGCGTTCTTGTGAGGATATTTCCGTAGAAATTTTCATCTCCTGACACATTGACACATATTTCTTTACATCTAACCGAGAAGTGAAATACCAGCTTTCACAGATTTAGCTTTAAAATTTTTCTGATATAACGAAATATTTTCTTAAAATTTTTTATCTCCTATTTCACCCCCTTTCCGGTTTAATTTCCAAAAACAGTGGAACACATAATTTTTTTTATCTCTAACAGAGAAGCCAAATGCAAATGTTCACAGATTTAGCTTTGAAAACGCTTTGACAATGAAAGAGTTTCATAAAACGTTTCAGCCCCTATTTCACTCCATTAAGAGGTTGTCTTTCCAAAAACAATTATACACATATTTTTTTTATTTCTGACTCAGGAACCAAATATCTGTTTTCTTTGTTCTAGCTACAAACGCGCCTTCATAGGGCATATTTTCAAAAAAGCTTTCACTCACTATTTCACTTCCTTGGGAATGAAATTTCGAACAATCCCTTCTTAAACTACGCCTACAGTATACCATCCACACCCTCTCAAAATTTCACTTCTCTATCCTTAGCTGTTTGTGTTAGGCGATGATGAGTAGTGGATCAGTCTGGCCTAATTTCACCTCCTGTCACACTGAATTTTCAAAGACAGTGGAACAGGTATTTTTTCATTTGCAACCAAGAAATCATATACCAGTTTTCACAGATTCAGCTTTAACAACCATTTACCTCCTAGTGGTAGTTTTACTGTCCTTCTGTCTCTTTCCGTAGATGCTCATGACACTAGCAAGTGAACATTCGAGCAGATTCGCTGTTTTCAAGATACTCCTTCACAGGCTCTGCGTAATAACAATCTGCCCTCTGTCAAAGTCGGTTATCTCAGTGGATTTCCCCAGTTTCAGCCCATATCTTCGCTAGGGTGATCCACCGTCCTTGTCCGTTCCGGTTATATACTTCCAGCTGCCGTGGGCAGTGGTCATAATGTTGTGGCTCATCATTGTACAATTATTTACGTCCTGGGTCAACCACCAGACCCTTCACCAGTCGTCGTTCCTCTGCAGATCATCACGTATTTCGCTGCAGTCTTCTGCCGTTGCAGCCTACCTACAGACAACAGAATCGTCAACGAATAGCAAGCCGGCCGTTGTTGCCGAGCGGTTCTAGGCGCTTCAGTTCGGAACCGCGGAGCTGGTACTGTCGCAGGTTCGAATCCTGCCTCGGGCATGGATGAGTGTGATGTCCTTAGGTTAGTTAAGTTTAGGTAGTTCTAAGTCTAAGGGACTGATGACCTCAGATGTTAAGTCCAATAGTGCTTGGAGCCATTTTGAACGAATAGTCTCGCGGGGCCTCGAACGTTACCTACTAGATCATTAATATAAATTGTAAATAGTAGCGGCTCCAAAAAGCTCCCTTTGGGTTCTTCCGAGTTAACGTTTTTCTATTTTATTCCACTGAGAGAGTGGTGCTGAGTTCTGTCTGCAAGGGAGTCATATGTAATCAAAAATCTGGTCCGATTCTTGGTAATCTCGTATTTTATTTGCTAACGAGAGTACGAAACTGTGTCGAATGCCTTCCGGAAATCAAGGACCACGGTATCAACTTGTGCTCCATTGCCTGCGGCGCTCTGGGCCTCATGGACGGAGAGAGCGAGCCGAGTTTCGCGAGACCTCTCTGTTTGTCAAATCTATGTTGATTTTTACAAAGGGGATTAGCATACTCACAGAACGTCATAACGCGTGAGCGTACAACATGTTACATAATTCCACAACAGAACGAGGTCAGCGATACAGGTCTATAATTATTAGTGTCTTTCTCGTACAATGGGAATGACCGCGACTTTTCCCAGTCGCTAGGTATCTCTCGTTGCTCCTGTGACCTAAGATAAACTAGTGGGAATTTGGGGTATGATCGGGTATGCGGTGAAACGGGGACCCTTCATATTTCTGTTAACGAGTTGATTACAGTATTTTTTGGCTGTTAGACCCGAAGACAGCCGACAAGTTTAGTACCGGCATGAGACTTGGTAGTGTCAAACGCGCTGTTGTTTGTTGTTAAGCAAAATAATTTGTTAGATTTCTGTGCTTGTGTATCTTACTTTGTGATATTTTTTGTTCAACAAGGAACTTATTCTGTCGTATTACAAGTTGAAACATGTAATATAATGAATAACACTTTTAACAGGCTTTATGAAAATATGCCATGATAAGCGATTCCTCAAATTCATTCTTTACAGATGAGGTACAGTTGGGGTAAAACCGGGTTCAAAGAATCGGGTAGAACCGAAACTTTCTGATGTTACCCCATGTCTTCATTACAAGTAATTTATATGTGTGATAGGTAAGAAGTATATACTTGTAACGGTACGCTACTTATGCATACATATTTTAATAACATTTTAATAATTAGACACCAGATTTACAATTATTTTGAGAGAATGTTTAGATTATTTTTATCGCTAATAATTGTACTAATTATCTCTTACCGAGGAGGTAAATTTTCATTTGTGATGAGACCTTCAAACGCTTTATGCGGTCATGAAATAAAGGCATATATTATCAGCCACCCAGGAAGAGTGGCGGCCAAGTACTACATAGCTCACTTGTTCCGACTTGCATATACTGGAACGGCAACAATTCAAAATGACCTACCTTGGTTTAGAAAACAAAAGACAGACATTTTACAGCTTATGCAACTGCATTTGGTGAAAAGGAGTATCATCATCAGATACGTCAAAAAGTATAATGCAGGATTCCCGGAACACAACAGAGTCAGTTACTGCTTCTTCTCTACTCCCTGATCCCCTGGTCCGTCGAATGAAATGCAGATACTATCTTGACTCACTGTATCGCCGAAGAGTGTATAGACAGTTCCTCATTGCGAGAGACCATCATCAACGTGGTGAGGAGGAAAATGCACCGTGATCACGGAGTCTCCCTGCAGAAATGAACTGAATCTAACAAAACCATCTTCCCGGCAGGAAAAAAAAAGGTTGGAGTCTGGGCCTAAACCATAAAAAACAGTCACCAGAGTCTGAAGAGGAGTGAAACAAATAGCTCTTCTGATGATAAAAATAAAGTGCCTTGTCTTCTTTGCAAAGAGACCTACCCCAAAAGGACATCAATTGATTGGGTAAAGTGTCTGAAATGTCAAGAGTGGGCGCTTTGGGATTGTACAGGGTAGATTGAACATGACTTGCATGAGTATCGGTGTGTTCCATGCCTCAGACGGAAAATGTAACATTGCCCTTCTGTACCCAACATACTACCTGCTTTTTCCCCAAATTATGGGGTACAACCAATTATTGCACAGTGCTGAGTGACGTTAAATATAACGTAAACTATCAACAAGAAGTACTCACAGTTAATATATGTTATTCATGCCTTGTTTATATTTCAACGAAGTAAATTTCCAAAAATGAAAACTGTCATCGTTATCTAGATTTGTCCTTAACTACCCGATTATACCCCAACTTCCTCTACTGTTAAAGGAGAGCAAGCCCTTTCGCACATCTCTGTAGAACCTTACAGGTATCTCATCTAGTCTAGTTGCCTGTCCATTAATGAGCGTTTTCAATTGATTTTCGTTGCCGCAATCTCTTTTCTCAACAACTACGATTCGTGCGACGACTGAGAGAAGGAACCATGTTACGGTCTTCCGCCGAGAAAAAATATCGGATGACCGAACTGAGTATTTCGGCCTTTTCTCTGTCATCTTCTTTTTCGGTGTCCCTGTGATCATTTTTTCGTAACACCCTCAGCTGTGCAGTTCGTTGTGCACTTCCGTGACAGTCTCGCGCTGACTGCAGCACGAATCGTGCAGCTCGGGTGCGATTAACGGTAACGATCATTCGGCGCATGGACGACTCGCTCACACGAGTGGGAATTCGGATGTAAAATGTCACCCCGCCCAATTTGCGTCACTGGCTTCTGCAATCGGACTGGAGCACCAGGCGCAGAGCGTTTGGACGTCCGCGCAAAGGGTCGAGTCGGGAGCGCCGTGGCACAGTGTCGTGTGACGTCAGCGCGCGGGCTGCCCTGTAATTGAAGCGGACGCCTCGGCTCGCGGGCTCCGGTCGCGGCGGCCTCTAATCAGGCGCTGCTGATGAAGTGAACTGTTGCCGCGGATTAATTTGAGGCCGCCACAAGCAGCCGATTGATTGAGTCAATTAGCGGCCTTCTTCGCGGATAGAGACAGCTCGCTGCCCCCGCAATCAGGCCCGTCATTGAGGCAAGATGCGCTGCTGCCTGCACCCACCGAGCCGCCACCTATTAGTTTTACGCGGCTGTGGCCGCCTTTGGGCGCAGCCGACCGGCGCTGATGGCGTTGAGCTGCTGATTAATGGCGCTGCGAGAGAGCCGAGCTGCGAGAGGCGCCCTCCGTGGTTTGCGGATTACAGCGCACGTGTTGCTGCCCGCGCTCGTAACCGACGAATACAGGGATGAGTTTCCCGGAAAGCTCCTGCCGTCATTTTGATGTTTGGGTTAGACGCTGATCTGTCAGATGAATGGTACGTGACGTTTTTAAAATATTTATATCGACCAACTGGGATCATGTAACAATCTGACCTTATCTTTCGTTAAAGTTTCGTATTTTTCCGTACTCTCTCATATTCTTCCCATGTTGTCTTTTCCTTTCCTCTGCCCAAGTTGTTAGTCATTTTATATTCTTTGTGCCAGGAAAGAACTCAGAATTCAATAGCGTATACTTACAAATGTTTCTGTATGTTACTTCACTTTCTTTGATGTTGTTTACTTCTAGTTCTTTTCTTACTTTCATTCAGGTGGCAGAAGTCACGTGATACCTCCTAATATCGTATTGGACCTCCTTTTGCCCGCCATAATGCAACAACTCGACGTGGCGTGGACTCAACAGTATTCAGTAATGCTACCACTACTTTTTTTTTTTTTGAATCATCAGTCTTCTGGTTAGTATGATACGGCCAGCCACGAATTCCTCTCCTGTCCCAACCTCTTCATCTTGCAACCTAGTCCTCAAATATTTGCTGGTTGTATTTCAATCTCTGTTTTCCTCTACAGTTTTTGATTTATGCAGCCCTCTTTAGTACCATGAAGTCATTCCCTGATGTCTTATCAGAGTCTTATCATTCTGTCACCATTCCTTACCTTATTAGTCCACCTAATTTTCAAAATTCGTCTGATATGACTACGAAGTCTTTCGCGACGGAGTCCTTGCATAAAAAGTTCTCGGTTTACTCGCCGCGTCAAATTTGGATAAAATCCCAAGCTTTCGAAGACTACCTCCGTCATCTTCGTCAGGGGTAAAACTGACTGTCGTGGACAGGTGAGGCTTCCGCTTTTATAAGCAGTGGACGGCTTCTCATTGGCTGGATGTTGAACATTTGAATGGTATACATCAGAACATAAGATTTACAGTGGAGGTGGAGAAGGATGGAAAGTTATCCTTCTTAGATGTACTGGTGGAGCGAAAATCAAATGGACGTCTCGGACATTCTGTGCACAGAAAACCGATGCATACAGATTTATATCTAAACGCGCGTAGTTTTCACCACCCAGCTCAGAAGAGAGCTATGCTGAACACCTTGGTACACAGAGCAAGGACTATTTCCGACAAGGATCATCTCGGCTCCGAGATTAACCATCTGACGACGGTATTCATAAAAAATGGTTATTCTGATCGTGATATCAGATCTACTCTGGCGAAGAAACCAAGAAAGGACACTGTTCGAACAGATCAAGAGGACCAACACATCGCGCGGCTACCATTCTGCGGTGCAACGACCAGCAAGATCGGCAGAGTCCTGAGCCGGCAAGGAATCAGACCAGTCTTCCGGCCACCCAGGAAGATTAAGGAAATGCTGCGACCCGTGAAAGATAATCTTGGCCTGAGAGTACCGGGAATTTACAGCATTCCTTGCGAGTGTGGCAAAAGTTATGTGGGCCAGTCTATAAGAACTGTCGCCGACCGCAGTGTGGAACATCAGCGTCACCTGAAATACAGGTATCTAGAAAAATCAGCAGTGGCTGAGCACAGTTTGTTAAATAAACATAAGATTTTATTCGATGAAACAAGACTACTTGCTCACGCTTCAAACTATTGGGACTCTGTCATCAGGGAAGCAGTTGAAATTAGACTCTGTGAAAATAATTTCAACAGAGATTCCGGTTATGCACTCAGCAATGCATGGAAGCGCGCAATTGATATAGAAAGAGCGAGACTTCTTACATTCCTCGCAGTTCTCCGCCTGTTGCGATGGATGGCGCTGCAAGCAACGCTGGATAAAGCGCGCAAACAAAATCTATGGATATAGAGGCCGCCACCTCAGTACGCATCGGTTTCACCGTGACGTCATCCAGCCAATGAGAAGCCGTCCACTGCTTATAAAAGCGGAAGCCTCACCTGTCCACGACAGTCAGTTTTACCCCTGACGAAGATGGCGGAGGTAGTCATCGAAAGCTTGGGATTTTATCCAAATTTGACGCGGCAAGTAAACCGAGAACTTTTTATGCAAAATTCGTCTGTAACAACATATCTCAAATATGTCGATTCACTTCTGTTCTGGTTTTCCAACAGTCCATGTTTCACATCCATACAATGCTGTACTCCAAACGTACATTCTCAAAAAGTTCTTCCTCAAATCAAGTCCTATGTTTGATCTAGTAGACTTCTCTTGGCCAGGAATGGCCTTTTTGAACTTCTTCTACATCGTGACTACCAATCCTGATGTTAAGTTTCCCGCTGTTCTCGTTTCTGCTGCTCGTCATTACTTTCTCTTTCTTCGATTTACTCTCAATCCAAATTCGGCTCTCACTAGGACCATTCATTCCATTCAGCAGATCCTATAATTTTTCTTCACTTTCACCCATGATAGCAATGCCTTCAGCGAATCGTATCATTAATAATCTTTCACATTGAATTTTGATTTCACTCCTGAACCTTTCTTCTATCTCAATGATTGCTTCTTCGATGCACAGATGAACTGTAGGGGCGAAAGACTACATCCCTGTTTTACACCCTTTTTAATCCGAGCACTTCGCTCTTGGCCGTCCAGTCTTATTATTCTCTCTTGGCTCTTGCAAATATTACATATTTTTCTCAGAATTTCAAATACCTTGCACCATTTTACATGGTCGAACGCTTTTCCTAGGTCGACAGATCCTATGAACGTGTCTTGATTTTTCTTTAGTCTTGCTTCCATTATGAACCGCAGCGTCAGAAATGCTTCTCTGGTGCCTTTACCTTTCTTAAAGTGAAACTGATCGTCATCTAACATACTCTCAATTTTCTTTTCCATTATTTTGTATGTTATTCTTGTAAGTAGTTTGGATGCATGAGCTGTTAAGTTGATTGTGCTATAATTCTCGCACTTGTCAGCTCTTGCAGTCATCGGAATTGTGTGGATGATTTTTTCCGAAAATCAGCTGGTGTGTCGCCAAAATCATACATTCTACACACCATCGTGAATAGTCGTTTTGTTTCCATTTTCTCCAATGATTTTAGGAATTCTCATGGAATGTTATATATCCCTTCTGCCTTATTTGATCTGAAGCCCTCCAAAGTTCTCTTAAAGTCTGATGCTAATACTGGACTCTATCTATTTCGAATCCCGTTTCTTCTTCTGTCACACTAGACATATCTTCCCTCTCACAGAGGCCTTCGATGTACTCTTCCCACCTATCCGCTCTCTCCTCTGCAGTTAACAGTAGAATTCCCTTTGCACACGTAGTGCTACCACTCTTGCTTTCAGTTTCACCGAAGGGTGTTTTGACTCTGCTATATGCTGAGTCAGTCCTTCCGACAATCGTTTCTTTTCCGAGTTCTTCACATTTTTCACGCAGCCACTTCATCTTTGCTTCCGTGCACTTCCTATTTATTTGATACCTCACTGACTTGAATTTCTGTATTTCTGAATTTCCCTGAACAATTTTGTAATTCCTTCTTTCATCGTTCAACTGAAGTAATGCCTCTGTTAACCATGGTTTCCTCGCAGTTACCTTCTTTGTACCTATGTTTTTCTTTCCAACTTCTGTGGTTGCCCTTTCTAGAAATGTCCATTACTGTTCAAGTGCCGGACAGGGTGGACGAGCGGTTCAATTCGCTACAGTCTGGAACCACGTGACTGCTACGGTCGCAGGTTCGAATCCTGCCTCGGGCATGGATGTGTATGATGTCCTTAGGTTAGTTAGGTTTAAGAAGTTCTAAGTTCTAGGGGACTGATGACCTCAGAAGTTAAGTCCCATTGTGCTCAGAGCCATTGCTTCAAGCGCAATGCCTACTGAGCAATTCCTTCTGGTGGTATCTATAGCCTTACAGAACTTCAAGCGTATCCCATTATTTCTTAGTACTTCCGTATCCCATTTCTTTGCCTACTGATTCTTCCTGATTAATCTCTTAAACTTCAGCCTACTCTTCATCACTACTGCATTGTGATCTGAGTCTATATCTGCTGCTGGGTACGCCTTACAATCCAGTAACTGATTCCGGAATCTCTGTCTGACCATGATGTAATCTAATTGAAATCTTGCCGTAGCTCCCGGCCTTTTCCAAGTATACCTCCTCGTCTTGTGATTCTTGAAGAGGGTATTCGTTATTACTAGCTGAAACTTGTTACAGAGCTCAATTAGTCTTTCTCCTCTTTCATTCCTTGTCCCAAGCCCACATTCTCCTGTAACCTTTTCTTCTACTCCTTCCCCTACAACTGTATTCCAGTCGCCCATGACTATTAGATTTTTGTCCCCCTTTACATACTGCATTACCCTTTCAGTATCCTCATACACTTTCTCTATCTGTTCATCTTCAGCTTGCGACGTCGGCATGTATACCTGAACTATCGTTGTCGGTGTTGGTCTGCTGTCGATTCTGATAAGAACAATCGTATCACTGAACTGTCACAGTAACATACTCTCTACCTTACCTTGTTACTCATAACACATCGCACTCCTGTTACGCCGTTTCCTACTGCTGTTGATATTGCCCTATACTCAACTGACAAGAAATCCTTGTCTTCTTCTATTTCACTTCTTTGATCCCTACTATATGTAGAGTGAGCCTTTGTATTTCCCTTTTCAGATTTTCTAGCAACCCTATCACGTTCAAACTTCTGATACTCCACGGCCCGACACGTAGAACGTTCCCTTTGGTAGTCCCCTCCCGGATATACGAAAGGGGGACTATTCCGGAATCTTTTACCAATGGAGAGATCATCGGCGCTCGGATTGACCTCACGGAATATGGGGGCCATGTCACGGAAGGCGCGGCTCCTCCCGCCGGAAGTTCGCGTCCTCCCTCGAGCATGGGTGTGTGTGTTGTTCCTAGCATAAGTTAGTTTAAGTAGTGTGCGAGTCTGTGGACCGATGACCTCAGCAGTTTGGTCCCTTAGGAATTCACACACATTTGAACATTTGAGATATCATCAAGACACTTTTTCAATTACGGGCCACATGTACTGTGGATAAACGTTATGTTTCTACAACGCAGTGGTTTCCATTGCCTTCTGCATCCTCTCACCGTTGGTCATTGCTGATTCTTCTGCCTTTAGGAGCAGTTTCCCACACCAACGTCAATAAAGTGCTCTGAACGTCTATCCGCTCTTCCGCCCTCTTTGACAAAGCCATTGCCAGAATGAGAGCGACTTCTTATGCTGGAAGTCTTCGGCCGTCAACGTTGATCAATCAAAATTTAAGCGGTGGCGGGTTTCTAGGACGTTTTGATTACTAATCAAAGACGCTATCCCTACACCACTATAAAAAGACGCTATCCCTACACCACTATAAACGCCTTTAACTAAGTGTTGCCAGTGAAGGATTTCCCGCACGAACTGACATATCGATTACGTCTAAAAAATGTACAATCGGATTCATGTCGGATATTATGGATAGCCAAATCATTCTCTCGAATTGTCTAGAATGTTCGTGAAACTAATGACGAACAATTGCGGTCCGCTGAGATGTTTGGGAACATGCTGTCCATGAATGACGCCGAATCCGCTTCAAGTAACCGAACATGACGATTTCCAGCCAATGATTGGTTCAGTTAGGTCATAGAATCCTGCCCATTCGATGTAAACACAACCCACACCATTATGGAGCCACCACAAGCTTGCGCAATGCCTTGTTGACGACTTCAGTCCATGGCTTCGTGATGTCTGCATCACACCCGAGACCTACCATCAGCTCTTAGCAACTGAAACCGGTACTCGGCTGACCAGGCCACTGTTTTCCAATTAAATAGAATCGAAGTTGGAAAGGAAAACATGGGCAGAATGAAGGTAGCTGCGAAGAAACCATGTGTAACAGAAGAAATACTTCAGTTGAGACATGAAAGAAGGAAGTACAAAAATGTTCAGAGAAATTCAGGAATACAGAAGTGCAAGTCCCTGATGAATGAAATAAATAGGAAGTGTAGGGAAGCGAATACAAAACGACTACATGAAAAATGTGAAGAAATCGAAAACGATATGATTCCAGAATGAGATTTTCACTCTGCAGTGGAGTGTGTGCTGATATGAAACTTCCTGGCAGATTAAAACTGTGTGCCGGACCGAGACTCGAACTCGGGGCCTTTGTCTTTCGCGGGTAAGTGCTCTACCAACTTTTTTTAACTTTATTGGTCATAACATTCCACAGTAGTACATAATTTTCAACTGACATTTAAAAGTAATAAAACAGACTAATATTAATCACAAAAAAATGGGTCAAATGGCTCTGAGCACTATGGGTCTTAACATCTATGGTCATCAGTCCATTAGAACTACTTAAACCTAACTAACCTAAGGACAGCACACAACACCCAGCCATCACGAGGCAGAGAAAATCCCTGACCCCGCCGGGAATCGAACCCGGGAACCCGGGCGTGGGAAGCGAGAACGCTACCGCACGACCACGAGATGCGGGCTATTAATTACAGGTTCCTTGACATTTTAGAAAAAATCCAAGTCTAAACGAGAGAGTGATGTTCGTCACTTGATCGTATTAGTTTTTCAAAGATCAAATTGTCTCTCGTTTCTTCATGTTCTGAATCGCATAATCGAAAATGGAGTTCACATGACTGTTCTTCTGAAGAAGTTGGCGTATGTATCATAATAATTATCCATGCGTAGTAGCGTGTGATACTGGTCGGAGATGTACGTCCAAAAGTCTCCTTCGCTCCTTTCTTTACTGGACAGCAGGTAAAATGCCGCGTGACCCTTCAACCAGTTGACGGCATTTTTCTTCCAGGTGGGGTATAGTTCTTCTTCCGGGTATAAAAGGCACGTTGGCGTTATCAAATACAGCAGTTTTCTCTGCATAGTTGCTAATTTTTTCCTGATTGACGAACATATATTATTTGCATTTCCTGAGCTACCCAAACACGACTCACGCCGCATCCTCACAGCTTTACTTGTGCCAGTACCTCGTCTCCTACCTTCCAAACTTTACAGAAGCTCTCCTGCAAACCTTGCAGAACTAGCACTCCTGAAAGGAAGGATATTGTGGAGACAAGGCTTAGCCACAGCCTGGGGGATGTTTCCAGAATGAGGTTTTCTCTTTTGGCTTTAGGAAATATAAAGGCACCAGAGAGGCAATTCTGACGTTGCGGTTCATAATGGAAGCAAGACTAAGAAAAATCAAGAGATCTTCATAGGATCTGTCAACCTGGAAAAAGCGTTCGAAAATGTGGAATGGAGAAAATGTTCAAAATTCTTAGAAATGTAGGTGTTAGCTACAAGGAGAAGTATATAATATGGAGCAGTATATAATATATACAATATGTAGAAGAGCTAAGACGGGACAATAACAGTGGACGACCAAGGACGAAGCGCTCGGATTAAAAATGGTGTAAGACAGAGATGTAGTCTTTCGCCCTATTATTGAATCTGTACATCGTAGAAGCAATGATGGAGAGAAGAAAAAGGGTTAGGAGTGGATTTAAAATTCAAGGTGAAAGGATATCAATGATACGATTCGCTGATGACATTGCTATTTTGAATGAAAGTGAAGAAAAATTACATGATATGCTAAATGGATTGAACAATCTTACAAGCACAAAATACGGATTGAGGGTAAATCGAAGAAAGACGAAAGTAATAAGTAGCAGAAATGAGAATAGTGAGAATCTTGACATCAGGGTTGATGGTCACGAAGTAGATGAATTTAAGGAATTCTGCTGCCTAGGTAGCAAAATGACCAATGAAGGACGGAGCAAGGAGGACATCAAAAAGAGACTACTCCTGGCGAAAAGGGAATTTATGGCCAGCGGAATTCTTCTAGTATCAAACATAGGCCTTAATTTGAGGAAGAAATTTCTGAGAATGTACGTCTGGAGCACAGCAGTGTATGATAGTGAAACATGGACTGTGGGAAAGCCGGAGTAGAAGAGAATCGAATAGTTTGAGATGTGCTATAGACGAATGTCGAAAATTAGGTGGACTGATAAGGTAAGGAATGAGGATGTTCTGAGCAGAGTGGGAGAGGAAAGGAATGGGTGGAAAATACTGACAAGGCGAAGGGACAGGATGATAGGACATCGGTTAAGACATTAGGGTATGACTTCCATGGTACTAGAGGGTGCTGTAGAGGGCAAAGACTGTAGAGGAAGACAGAGATTGGAATACATCCAGTAAATAATTGAGGACGTAGGTTGCAAGTGCAGCGCTGAGAGGAAGAGGTTGGTAGAGGAGAGAAACTCGTGGCGGGCCGCTTCAAAGCAGTCAGAAGACGGATGACCAAAAAAATCCAGTCGATATGGTCACGAGCCCACGAGTCGCGCTGCAAGCGATGTCGTTCTGTTAGCAAAGGCACCCGCGTCGGTCGTCTGCAGTCATAGCCCATTAACGCAAAATTACGTCGCACTCTTCTAACGGATACGTTCTTCATACGAATCACAATGATTTCCGTAGTTCTTTCAAGCATTGTTGTTTGTCTTTTAGCACTGACAACTCTACGCAAACTCCGTTGATCTCGGTCGTTAAGTGAAGGTCGTCGGCCAATGCATTGTTCGTGGTGAGAGGTAATGCCTGAAATTTGGAATTCTTGCGACATTCTTGACACTGCAGATCTCGGAATATTGAATTCCCTAACGATTTCTGAAGTGAAATGTCCCATGTGTCTATCTACAATTACCGTTCCGCGTTAAAAGTCTGTTATTTCTAGTCGTGCGGCCAGAATGACGTCGGAAACTTTTTCTCGTGAATCACCTGAGTGCAAATGACGGCTCCGCCGACTCACTGCCCTTTGTGCGCGCCATAACACCGCCATCTGTATGTGTGCACATCGCTATCCCTTGACTTTTGTTACCTCAGTGTATTTAGTTCGTGCTTTTAGTGACTACTTTTACTAGAAATACAGAAATATTTTTGTTTCTTTAGCTTGTTCTCAGTCATTCCTTGGGGTGTCCGAAGAGGATTAACCTTCTCTTTGCCATTACTTCTGATATTTTCTGTATTTTTTGGTAGATGTCTTCTTTACTTCCACCAGCCCAGATAGCCGTGTGCCTTAAGACACTTCTTTGATGGGCCCTATTACCTCATTGTTATCAGTTACTATTTCTTTCAGGCAGTCTTGCCGCGACCTTTTACTGCTGACAAATCGTAATACGTTAAATTTTCAGGAAATTTCCTCGTGCTCAGTCCGTTGCTTTGTAGTCATCAACACAAAGTGACAGACCTGCGAGGTAGAACGTGAAGAGGAGGAGCAAGATCTAGGACAATCAAAAATGGTTCAAATGGCTCTGAGCACTATGGGACTCAACTGCTGAGGTCATTAGTCCCCTAGAACATAGAACTAGTTAAACCTAACTAACCTAAGGACATCACACACATCCATGCCCGAGGCAGGATTCGAACCTGCGACCGTAGCGGTCTCGCGGTTCCAGACTGCAGCGCCAGAACCGCGCGGCCACTTCGGCCGGCCTCTAGGACAATCCACGTAGAAAGTTTCGTAGCCGTGCACTGGCAGATTAAAACTGTACCCTGTAGTCCAGAATCTTTAGAGACTGATTAATCAAAAATAGAAAAACGTTAAGATGGTGGTTTTAGTGCTTTAGTTGTTCTAGATAATCTATCCTCACTTAAATGCAACGCACAGAGTGTTCATACAACCAAGTGAAACTGTCTGAAATGTTCTTCTTCGAGTTGTTGTTCAATTCACTCGTCAGGTGCTCTGGAATGGCAGTTATCTAGTCAAAGCATTGACCCTTCAAGTGACTTTCTGTGCGTTTGTCGCTTTGTGATAGAGGCGTATTGATAACATTATGTCTCACCATTCGTGATGAATTTTCCGCAGCGGAACTGTCTGCTTATTGCATTTCAATCACTTAGAGGCAGGCGTCCACGCGTTGTTGTTTTAGGTCGGGAGTCAACGTGTGCGGCACAATCTCTGCACACAATTCCCTGTTCTTCAAAACATTCTGGAGAATGTCTTGAACACTTGAGTTAGAGACATTGCTCCATTGCGATTTGTGGCACAACAAAGCTGAGACACTACGGCCCCACATCCGCTACTTAACACAGTTTGCTCTCAGCTGATTGGTCGAATGTACGCTGTTGTTTACAGTTGTTAGTTCATGCTACCATCGTAGTTTCTGCACTGACGTCTCATATGCGCAAAGAATAAAATCAATCTCGGAGGTTTTTAGACGAACGGTGTATGCTGAAGGACTGGGACACGAACCCAGAAGCTCACCTTTAGTGGCCATTGCTCTTACCGGCTAAGCTATCCAGGCACGACTCACCTCTGACCTCACAGTTTCAATCCTATCAGTAACTCTCTCTTACTTTCCAAACTTCGTAGAAGTTCTCCTGCAGACTTTAGTAGACGAGCATTCTGGGAAGGAAAGATATTAGGGAGAAATGGCTTCGTTGTGGCGTATGTCCGCTTCTCGTGGTCTAGTGGCTAGCGTTTCTGCCTCTGGATCACGGGGTCCCGGGTTCGATTCGCGGCCGGGTAGAGGATTATCTCCTCCAGGACACTGGATGTTTGTATTGTCCTCTTCATCTCATCATCATTCGGGTAGTGGCGAGACTGGAAATGGAAAGAATGGAACTTGTAGCGACGCTGTTTACCACGTTGTTGAGCGCCCCACAAACCAAAGTCGTCATCATCATCATCGCTCTGGGTATGAGGTGTTTTCGAGAATAACTCTTTCACAATGCAGCAAAAGGTGTGAAGCTCTGCAAATTCTTGCCACATTAAAACTGTATGCTGAAGCAGGAACCTTGCCTTCCTTTTCTGTGCACGTCAAGCAATGCTAAATTTTGAAAACAACAGGCAAGGGCTGTCAGAAGCGAAGCTGTTACCGCGGGCCAAGACTCGTCCTTAGATACCTAAGCAGGTGAATCTACTGCCTGTGAACGGTAAGTTTAGAGGCTCGCTTTACCGTTAAACGCCAGTGCAGGACACAGCTTTAATCTGTCAAGATGTTTCAAAACAGCAGAAACTACTCTTCAGAGTATAATTATTCATCCCGAAAATAATCCCTTAGGCTATTCCTAAGCCATTCCTCCTCAGTATCTTGTCTTGCAAGATTGCCAGTTACGCTAGGTAAGCAGGATGGCTACTGTGAAGTTTCGGTACGCAGTGCTGTTTTAATTTGCCAATAACTTTCAAACACTTTATTTGTGTGAGAAATGCACGCATTCGCCTGAAGGGATTAATAGAGATGCACAACGTAGCATAGGAAACATTATTCTGCAACACATTTTCTGCTGTGGCCAGTCGAGTGTAGTGAAGAGTGAAGATTCGTGTCATAGTGCAGTCGGTCAATGCAGAGAGGAAGGAGTTTTAGGCTTCAAGAATCCGCTGATGACCAGGCACTTACAGAATAATGGGGAAAGATGTCGGCTGCCGTATTTCGAAGGATACATCCCGGCATTGACGTTAACGAACCTCTACATCCCAATCTAAGCATACAGTTCCCGAACCACTGTGTAGTGTGTTTGGTTCCCCAACTTCATTTGTTCAGTACACCACTTCTGCCTGTAAACACCACTACTTAACAATCGCGAGGTGATATTGCTAGCCAGTTTTTTTTTTTTATCAGCCGACCGGTGAGTAATATGGCAGCAAAAGCTTATCTACAAGTTATCCTGGATAGCTGTGGCCCCGACGTACAAGCTTTTATCGTCTACATGTTATACTAATTTAAAAACGAGTGTAAGAGAAGTTTCGTTAACAGTGTTGTATGTGGTACATAATATTCGGTTGAGGACCGCCGCTTCAGGGAGATCTAACGATATTCTTCGTGAATCAAGCGTCTCATTGCTTAACGGAATGTGTGGCCGTCTAGTGTAAAGCATCCAGTATTTACCTATAAATGACATATCTTGAATTCTACATATGTGGTGGTATACTCATATAGAAATTTGTACTTTGTCATGTGCCGCTGAGATGTCGAAGAAAACTACCTCGAGTAAACTACACCGAACTACCCGGGCCGGCCGGGGTGGCTGAGCGGTTCTAGGCGCTTCAGTCTGGAACCGCGCGACCGCTACGGTCGCAGGTTCGAATCCTGCCTCGGGCATGGATGTGTGTATTGTCCTTAGGTTAATTAGGTTTAAGTAGTTCTAAGTTCTAGAGGACTGATGACCTCAGATGTTAAGTCCCATAGTGCTTATAGCCATTTGAACCATTTTTTTGAACTACCCGGTCAGTAGCCCGCATCTCGTGGTCGTGCGGTAGCGTTCTCGCTTCCCACGCACGGGTTCCCGGGTTCGATTCCCGGCGGGGTCAGGGATTTTCTCTGCCTCGTGATGACTGGGTGTTGTGTGATGTCCTTAGGTTCGTTAGGTTTAAGTAGTTCTAAGTTCTAGGGGACTGATGACCATAGATGTTAAGTCCCATAGTGCTCAGAGCCGGTCAGTATGTTAGCAGTTAACACTGCATAATTGTCATCTCTTCCCTTCCATTCCTGATGTCAGTCAGGATGCTTGACAGTAAGTAATGGTTTGACAGCTACCATTCCCGTCTTGTTTTAACGATCCACTGCAGTGTTTTGCTGACGCATGCGTTGAGCACGACTGAGCTTTCTGAGCCAAAGAGCCGGAATTTTCGTTCGCTTCAGAATAAGCTCAGTTTTCTATGAGAGAAATGCTGTTGGGAGACATGTCATAAGCCACTCTTCAATGAAGATGCGTAGATGACTTTGTAACGTCTGCATGGCAGATATGCAGACAGCTGACAACTGAAACTGGCAGTCTCGCGGTCGGTATTGTAGTGTAGCACGACCACCCATCGCTCATTGTTCGTTAGATTAGATTAGATTGGATTAGATTAGATTCAGTTTTCGTTCCGTATTCACGAACTAGTTGATTCGCGTGGTGTAGAACGTGTCAGAAAGTATAACACAAAAAAGTAGAACATCTGAATGTAATACTTACCTCCTTGGCCATTTGTCAGGAGATTATCAGTGTATGAGAGTACATTACTGTAAACTGGAACTGCTAATATTTACAAAATAAGTACGGTCTCAGAATGAAACAAAATTACGCACTTTTAATAAATTTATCATGTACAAAATACTGTGTCTTGACTGTTGTGCCTAAATGCTATCAAATCTGAAATCTAGCAGACGTTTTTACTTAAGCTGGTCTACCAGTCCCTGTAAACACATTCATGTATAGAGTAGGAGGAGTTCCCTACCAAAAAGTCTTTCATACTTTGTTAAACCTGTGCCTTATCTCAAATCTAGTTTTTAGTGGATGCTAGCAATTTATCGAGAACGTGTATTCCTGAATATTGGACAGGGTTTTGGGCTAAGGTAAGTGATTTTATATCTTTAAGTATATTGTTATTCTCATTGTTGATACTATATATTGAGCTATTGGTTGCAAATAGATATATATTACACTCCTGGAAATTGAAATAAGAACACCGTGAATTCATTGTCCCAGGAAGGGGAAACTTTATTGACACATTCCTGGGGTCAGATACATCACATGATCACACTGACAGAACCACAGGCACATAGACACAGGCAACAGAGCATGCACAATGTCGGCACTAGTACAGTGTATATCCACCTTTCGCAGCAATGCAGGCTGCTATTCTCCCATGGAGACGATCGTAGAGATGCTGGATGTAGTCCTGTGGAACGGCTTGCCATGCCATTTCCACCTGGCGCCTCAGTTGGACCAGTGTTCGTGCTGGACGTGCAGACCGCGTGAGACGACGCTTCATCCAGTCCCAAACATGCTCAATGGGGGACAGATCCGGAGATCTTGCTGGCCAGGGTAGTTGACTTACACCTTCTAGAGCACGTTGGGTGGCACGGGGTACATGCGGACGTGCATTGTCCTGTTGGAACAGCAAGTTCCCTTTCCGGTCTAGGAATGGTAGAACGATGGGTTCGATGACGGTTTGGATGTACCGTGCACTATTCAGTGTCCCCTCGACGATCACCAGTGGTGTACGGCCAGTGTAGGAGATCGCTCCCCACACCATGATGCCGGGTGTTGGCCCTGTGTGCCTCGGTCGTATGCAGTCCTGATTGTGGCGCTCACCTGCACGGCGCCAAACACGCATACGACCATCATTGGCACCAAGGCAGAAGCGACTCTCTTCGCTGAAGACGACACGTCTCCATTCGTCCCCCCATTCACGCCTGTCGCGACACCACTGGAGGCGGGCTGCACGATGTTGGGGCGTGAGCGGAAGACGGCCTAACGGTGTGCGGGACCGTAGCCCAGCTTCATGGAGACGGTTGCGAATGGTCCTCGCCGATACCCCAGGAGCAACAGTGTCCCTAATTTGCTGGGAAGTGGCGGTGCGGTCCCCTACGGCACTGCGTAGGATCCTACGGTCTTGGCGTGCATCCGTGCGTCGCTGCGGTCCGGTCCCAGGTCGACGGGCACGTGCACCTTCCGCCGACCACTGGCGACAACATCGATGTACTGTGGAGACCTCACGCCCCACGTGTTGAGCAATTCGGCGGTACGTCCACCCGGCCTCCCGCATGCCCACTATACGCCCTCGCTCAAAGTCCGTCAACTGCACATACGGTTCACGTCCACGCTGTCGCGGCATGCTACCAGTGTTAAAGACTGCGATGGAGCTCCGTATGCCACGGCAAACTGGCTGACACTGACGGCGGCGGTGCACAAATGCTGCGCAGCTAGCGCCATTCGACGGGCAACACCGCGGTTCCTGGTGTGTCCGCAGTGCCGTGCGTGTGATCATTGCTTGTACAGCCCTCTCGCAGTGTCCGGAGCAAGTATGGTGGGTCTGACACACCAGTGTCAATGTGTTCTTTTTTCCATTTCCAGGAGTGTATTTGCAACAAATTTCATTAAGGAATACTTATACTGAGAAACAGTGGTTAGAATACCCATTTCCTTGAGCACGTTTCTACATAACATTCTTGTGTTCACACAACAAATGAGTCTTATTACACGCGTTTTCACTATAAAAGGTTTTTCTCGGTTTGACGAGTTACCTCATAATATGATTCGAATAACATAATAGGATGAAAGTAAGCAAAGCATGCAAGTTTTTTATATTTATATCTCCTACATGTGACATCATTCACATTACAAATACACACTTGTTTAAGCACTTCAATAATTCTGTGGTATGTCCACCCCAATTGAATTTATTATCGAGCTGTATCCCAGAAATTTAATTGTCAACCTTTTCTATCTTCATGTTTTCATATGTTATACACATACTGGAAGGAAATCTCTTAAAAGTTCTGAACTTCATATAGCTGGTCTTTTTAAACTGTGATGACAATGAATTATTATTAGGTCATTTACTAATGTCAGTGAAAATTTGATTAGCAGCCATTTTTAAATATGTACTAGACTGAAAAATTACCTCGTGAGAAAAAGTGAGAGATTTGATGTAAACTGACGTATAATTCAAAACTGATGAAAATGTGTACAAATGTCTTCCTACCGACCACGTGGTCTTACAAAACAATGCGTTTACAAATGACAGAGAGATAACTCTATATTCATAAGAGTTCACGTAACATTATTTAATGAGAGGTGAAAGAATGTGGTAAGCGACTGGTATGCTTGGATGACTCACTGAAAAGCAGATATATATCCCACACATTATAAAAAAGACGTTCACATGAAAGCAAACAGCAAACCACGTCCCGTAGATAAACATGAAAAATCACGCAAAACGTAGTTACGACAGCGTAGCGGGAGCAAGCAGCAGGCGGAAGAAGTTCATAGCTCCAGGCGGAAGTCAAGAGTAAGTGTCCGGCCGACCATTCTTTCCTTCCGAACTCAAAATCAATCAGCAGTATCAGCTGACTAGACTTAATGTTCAAAGTACTGGTTAGAGACCAAAGGCTTACTAAAAATAAGTAGAATGTTCACGGGCGCTAGTGTAGCATTCCTATATTAAAACCGTTATTTGCAGAGAAATGCTGTTTTTACACTAAATGAACGATGGCAAATATCTGATAAAACGTTGTATGCACAGTGACGTAACAAAGGCAAATAACGTTCATAAGTACTCTGTATGCCTGTTGGTACAAGAAAGCGTGATAATGAAGTGGCTAGTTCAAGTGATATTGGAGATTACAATTACTAAAGTCCAAGCTAGTTGAAGGAAAAACACAAAGAAATTGTAAAAAGGAAGGTACTCTTAGATAAAATGATGTCATACAAAAGTAAATTAAAGGCTGAAACATAAGCGGAAAAGACAGGAACAAAGTATGTTCCAGGAAATATTAAACAGGAACCTAAAGTGAAAAACTTAGTGAATCATAAAACAATCTCACAATCTGCCATTTCTTAAGTTCAGTGCAACTACCTTGAGTCAATAACTTGAGACATTTTCGCTCCTATTTGTAAGCAATGAACCCTACATTCTTGATTAGATATCTATTACTTCCCTTGTTTTGATGGAGATCTAATGCAGAAAACTAGGAAACTACATTCCTTTAAGACAGACTTTATTACTCAGAAGCAATTCTGAAGTAAACATCTTTTTATTTTATTCTTTGGTCTCCTTCATTTGTCATTCGTATCCTGTAAATCACTGGCCAGTATGCATATTTATCCCCGCAAATGACGGCCTTCAGTTGCCTCATTTCTCCGTAGTGCCGTGGTAGGGGGTTGGAAAAGACGTACTTTGCTGTACCCAACCAAAGATGGTGCTATTCCCGCAGACTGAAATATTTACTAAGAGATCTTTGAAACACATCAGTGCTCATCAGCTCGTGAATGAGTACGTGACGTGGATGTCGTTAATAGCAGGTGGCTTTCACACCACCGCTGGTAACACCACGTTCGGTATATGAAATATTGTATTTCTACGATGATAGGAAGAATTCCGCTTACTTCTTCCTAACATTACGCCTTTCAACAGCTGCGGTTGAACGGAATATAAAATATTTTGTGATAATTTTTATAATTTTCTTTAGCGACCAGCCTTTGTCTAATAAAATTTGGAGTGTTTCTAAATTGATTAGCAGTAGCCACTTTCTTCTCTTTGGGACATTTCGAGATGATTGTTAGTGAAAAAAGTTGTGTTATGTTACGGGTACGCAGGAAAGAGTGTGGGGGCGGTCGGTGCGTGCGGAGTGGGTTTATCATTCTGTGGAACGTATATTTACCGGAGACTGTTGGTCAAAGGGCCGCTGCTTACCACTGATCCCGGCCATCAGCTTCTCAAAGGAGCGGCATTAGCAGTCCTGGCTCGCGCCCACTTCCGATTCCAAGTTATTCCACCGCAGCTGTCCCTTCGTCGCTTGGCGTGTGCTTTGCTGGTTACGTCGGTAGGATTACAGTCTGAAAAGCAGATGAAAGTTAGCTAGTGGGCAAGTGGCGGTGAGGTTCAAACACGGCTCCCGTTGCCGATCCACATTTAACAGCATAAAGGAGGACTTATGTCTCCTGACGTCCAGCTGGAAACATCTTTGGAGTGTTCTGGTAGTACAAAAGTAACTGGTTACTCTAGCATATACTGGGACCCAAGGCTCTAGCAGTGTCGAACTAGTATAAAAGAGAAATTTGTAAAAGACACATGTTGACGTAAATATTCTAGTAGACAATAATCACACCACTTTCTCCCCTCCCCCCCCCCCTTTCCCTCTTCATTCCTTGTGTTTCCATCAGATTCCTCTTCCCCTCCTTTCCCTCCATCTGCCATCCCTCCTCTCACCCTCATTGCAGCCAGAGAATTCAGTGAAAATCTAGATGAGTGTAATCTCCATTATTGTTCTAATTTTCATGAATAATATAAAATTTACCGCTTCTCTAGCATAGCTACTACAGCTTTTCACTATTTATGCTATAGTTTATTTGTGCTGTCTTTCATATTAAGTCTATGTCTTTTGCATTATCTGTACATAACGTAAAATACGGGGTCTGCGCTTAATGGCCCTCATCTTGACAGAATAAAGAGTTCAATACATAAAAAAATAAGAAAATATATATTGGCTATACAGAGATGGCCTAATTCAAAGGAAATAGAATTTTATTTCCTCTTTTGCGCTATGTGTTCGAAGGCTGGAAGCTCAGACGTGCAGAAACGACATCATTTTGCTACACTCCGACTTTCTAAACGTATTAAAATGATATCGCAAAAACCGAAGAAGCCACGAGGCTCATTAAACTGAAAATAAACATTAGCATCGAACGTAAGGAAAATTCCATGTGGTTTACTCACTTACTTACCTTCCCAGGTGGCCTACCTTTTCTCTTTTACAAAATATGAGCAGAATGACCTTTAGTTGTAAGAAGTAGCAATGGATTCAGTAATATGTATACGTAGGCTAGTTGTTATAATCGTTTCTCATTTAAGTAAAGATAACTTTGCAGTTCAATAGCTGCTACGTTACTCTACTGGATACACAGTTTTGTTTAAGGCCTGCAGTTTTAATAAATATCAGGCTTATTCTCAACTGATTCAGAGATGGTTAAAACAATCCAGAGACAACAAACTGATTGTCGAGTAGTGATTTTACAGTAATAAAATTTACAAAGAGTTTCCAATATGGACGGGCCGGGGTGGCCGAGCGGTTCTAGGCGCTTCAGTCTGGAACCGCGCGACCGCTACGGTCGCAGGTTCGAATCCTGCCTCGGGCATGGATGTGTGTGATCTCCTTAGGTTAGTTAAGTTTAAGTAGTTCTAAGTTCTAGGGAACTGATGACCTCAGAAGTTAAGTCCCATAGTGCTCAGAGCCACTTGAACCATTTTTCCAATATCTCACACAATAAGAACAATTGCTTTTACCTCGATTACATGCTTACATCGATTCGGTGATTATTTGAAAAATAAAGATGCGAAAAAATAAAACGACTACAAACACACTGCACACCTGTCGCTTACCAGTATCTTTTGATTTTTTTGAATCAACTTGTTTACTGCACAGTTTACAAATACCATAGACTATTCCAGTTAGGCAGGTAGATATACAGGGGTTGGCTAAAAATATGGAAACACTACGGGAAATGCATGCTTGATCATAATTGCTGATGTTGACCAAGCCTGCAGATTTCGCTGTTGTATCTGACCACGAATGGCGTCCGTGCAATGACGTCAATACGTTGCAAGTGTCAGTTGTGGTCAGATCATCGTTCTGTGTAGCTCTGAGTGCATTATCTCGGAGCTAAGCGAATTCGAATTTGGGAAAGCTGTCGGTGCTCGTATGGCTACTTCCGTATCCAAGGGAGCCGGCGTGTCTGGTGCTTCAAGTGACACTCTACCGAAGATTTATGCCGCAGACAGTGAAAGCGGAAAAACTTCATCCTTTAAGTTACAACGCGGGCGAAACAGTAAGTTCAGTGATAGTGCAAAAGCCACTGCAGAACTGAATGTCGCTCTCGCGAGCATTGTCGGCTCCAAAACAAGACGAAGGGAGCTCCATAAGCAAGCAATTGTAGGGCGAGCCGGGATTCGAAGACCACTTATCAGTGATCGAATGCCCGTGGAAAAGTGCTGCCGGAGCCATAAAACTTGGACTGTGAAGCAACGGAAGGAAGCCGTAGCTGCTGAGACTTGTTTCACACTGTTTCCAATTTCTGGCAGTGTTTACACTCCAAGAGTAAAACGTAGCGGGGGTTCGGTGATAGTCCGGGCAGCCATATCGTGCTATTGCGTGGGCCCCATGGCTACTCTGAAGTGTCTCATTACTGCCGAGGATGATTTGTTTTTGATGTTTCCGTATTTTTGGACAAACCCTGTAATTTCCCATTAACGATAATAAAATTAAAAATATTGTGATAACTTACATGATCACGTAAAAGTGTTACCGACATAGAAGCCGCGCTCAACTTTTGTAATGCCCTACGCTCTTCTTTGATTTAATACACTACCGGCCATTAAAATTACTGAACAACGAAGATGACGTGCGAGAGATGCGAAATTTTAACCGACAGGAAGAAGATGCTGGGGTCTGCAAATGATTAGCTTATCAGAGCATTCACACAAGGGTGGCGCCGGTGGCGACACCTACAACGTTCTGACATGAGGACAGTTTCCAACCGATTTCTCATACACAAACAGCAGTTGACCGGCGTTGCCTGGTGAAACGTTGTTGTGATGCCTCGTGTACGGAGGAGTAATGCGTACCAGCAAGTGTCCGACTCTGATAAAGGTCGGATTGTAGCCTATCGCGATTGCGGTTTATCGTATCACGACATTGCTACTCGCGTAGGTCGAGATCCAATGACTGTTAGCAGAATATGGAATCGGTGGGTTCAGGAGGGTAATACGGAACGCCGTGCTGGATCCCAACGGCCTCGTATCACTAGCAGTCGGGATGACAGGCATGTTATCCGCATGGCTGTAACGGATCGTGCAGCCACGAATCGATCCCTGAGTCAACAGATGGGGACGTTTGCAAGACAACAAGCATCTGCACGAACAGTTAGACGACGTTTGCAGCTGCATGGACTGTCAGCTCGGAGATCATAGATGCCGTTACCCTTGACGCTGCATCACAGACAGGAGCGCCTGCGATGGTGTACTCAACGACGAACCTGGATGCACGAATGGCAAAACGTCATTTTTTCGTATGAATCTATGCTCGGTTTACAGCATCATCATGGTCACCATCGCCATAATGGAGAATCACCCGGCGTGATGGTATGGGGTGCCATTGGTTACACGTCTCGGTCACCTCTTGTTCGCATTGACGGCGCTTTGGACAGTGGACGCTACATTTCAGATGTGTTACGACCCGTGGCTCTACCGTTTATTTTATCCCTGCGAAACCCTACATTTCAGCAGGGTAATGCACGATCGCATGTTGCAGCTCCTGTACGGGCCTTTTTTGGATACAGAAAATGTTCGACT
Organism: Schistocerca piceifrons; assembly: GCF_021461385.2. Lineage (NCBI taxonomy): Eukaryota > Metazoa > Arthropoda > Insecta > Orthoptera > Acrididae > Schistocerca > Schistocerca piceifrons. Next base: position 478,113,448 of record NC_060138.1, on the reverse strand, counting down.
GCTGCCCCGGCCAGCACATTCTCCAGATCTCTCACCAATTGAAACGCCTCGTCAATGGTGGCCGAGCAACTAGCTCGTCACAATACGCCAGTCACTACTCTTGATGAACTGTAGTATAGTGCTGAATCTGCATGAGCAGCTGTATCTGTACACGCCATCCAAGCTCTGTTTGACTCAATGCCCAGGCGTACCAAGGCAGTTTTTACGGCCAGAGTTGGTTGTTCTGGGTACTGATTTCTCAGGATCTGTGCATCCAAATTGCGTGAAAATGTAATCACATGTCACTTTTAGTATAACATATTTGTCCAGTGAATACCCGATTATCATCTGCATTTCTTCTTCGTGTAGCAATTTTAATGGCCAGTAGTGTACATGAGCAGTTGTTCTCGATGAGACGAAAGCTTGCGCTGTTAAGAACTCCCAACATGAATGCTAATTTTAAGTGTCGTAATGATAAATCTGTTAGTAGTCGGAAACATAGATTGTCGATCCGCTTATACAAACATCAGTCGCTTGTTCACATCCATACCACGATACAATAGACTAGCCACACAAGCGCTTCACACTAAGTGCCTTTCCCTTACGCATATTCGCGAAGAAAGGCAATATTCACTTATTCTTCCAATTGTTAGTACTCTACATTTGCATCGATACTCTGTAATCCACTATGAAGTGCGTGGCAGAGGGTTCCTTCTGCGCTACTATGTATTAGGGTTTGCTCCTGTTCCATCAGCGTGTGGAGTGCATCGAGAATTTCTCTCGCTCAGCGCTAAGTGCTATGCGACTTCAAAAAGGCACAGGTGATACCTGTATATAAGAAGGCTAAAAAAGCGGCCCAGTGAAGTTACAGACCAGTATACTTGGCACGGATTTGTTGCAGAATTCTTGACAACATTCTCGGTACGAAGATAATAAATTTTCTTGACACGCAAAAGCTTCTGTCCGCAAATCAGCTCATGCGAACTCAGATTGTCCTTTTCTCACATGATATACTGCGAACCATGGATGTAGGGCAACAGGTACATTCCATATTCTTAAATTTCCGAAAAACGTTTGACATGGTGCCCCATTGCAGCGTGTTAATGAAGATTCGAACACTCGGAATAGGTGACACACAGTCCACATGAGTTTAGAAAACATCGTTCTTGTGAAACACAACCAGCTCTTTATTCGCATGAAGTGCCGAGTGCTGTTGACAAGGGATTTCAGATCGATTCCTGTGGTGAAATTGCGTGCTTATGGAATATCGTTTCAGTTACGTGACTGGATTTGTGATTTCCTGTCAGAGAGGTCACAGTAGATAGTAATTGACGGTAAGTCATCGAATAAAACAGAAGTGACTTCTGGCGTTCCCCAGGGTAGTGTTATAGGCCCTTTGCTGTGTAAACGATATGGGAGACAATCTGAAAAGCCGTCTTCGGTTGTTTCCAGATGACGCTGTGCTTTGCCGACTAATAAACTCATCAGAAGATCAAACCAAATTGCAAAACTATTTAGAAAAGATATCTGAATTGTGCCAAAATTGGCAGTTGACCCTAAATAACGAAAAGTGTGAGGTCATCCAAATGAGTGCTAAAAGGAATTCGTTAAGCTTCGATTACACGAAAAATCATTCAAATTTAAAGACCGTAAATTCAACAAAATACCTAGGAATTACTATTACGAACAACTTAAATTGAAAGGAACACATACAAAATGTTGTGGGGAAGGCTAACCAAAGACTGCGTTTTATTGGCAGGACACTTAGAAAATGTAACAGATTTACTAAGGAGACTGCCTACACCACGCTTGTCCGTCCTCTTTTAGAATACTGCACCGCGTGTGGGATTCTTACCAGATAGGACTGACGGAGTACATCGAAAAAGTTCGAAGAGGGGAAGCATGTTTTGTATTATCGCGAAATATGGGAGAGAGTGTCACTGAAACGATACAGGATTTGGGCTGGTCATCATTAAAAGAAAGGTGTTTTTCGTTGAGACGGAATCTTTTCGCGAAATTCCAATCACCAGCTTTCTCCTCAGAATCCGAAAATATTTTGTTGCACCAACCTACATAGGGAGAAACGATCACCACGAAAAAATTAAGGAAATTAGAGCTCGTACGGAAACATATAGCTGTTCGTTCTTCCTGCGCGCTATACGAGATTGGAATAATAGAGAATTGTGAAGGTGGTTGTATGAATCCTCTGCCAGGCACTTAAGTGTGATTTGCAGAGTACTCATATAGATGTATATGTCGAGGTTTCCAGATATGTGAGTCAAAAGTTTAAATGTGTGTGAATTCCTAAGGGACCATACTGCTGAGGTCATCGGTCCCTAGAGTGACACACTACTTAAACTAACTTATGCTAAGAACAACACACTTTCCCAAGCTCAGGGAGGACTCGAGCCTCCGGCGGGAGTGGCAGCGCAATCCGTGACATGGCGCCTCAAACCGCGAGGCCACTCTTCGTGGCGATAAGTGAGTCGTTCGAAGACTTCTTAAGTAACGGAACCCAGTACGTTGTCCTTGACGGTCAGTGTTCAGCAAGGAAGAAGTGCTCGGGGAAAGTCTGATAGGGCTCCTGTTGTTCTCTATATACATAAATGATCTGGCGGACAGATGAGCAGCAACTTGCAGCCGTTTGCTGATGCTGCTGTGCTGTACGCGAAGGTGTCGATGTTGGGTGACTGTAGGAGGAGGCAAGATCACTTAGACAAAAATTTCTAATTGATGTGATGAATGGCAGCTAGCTCTAAATGTAGAAAAACGTAAGTTAATGCAAACGAGTAACAAAAACAATCCCGTAGCGTTCGACTACAGCATTAGCAGTGTGCTTCTTGAAGCAGTGGGGTCGATTAAATATTTAGGCGTAACGTTGGAAAGCGATACGAAATGGAACAAGGATTGTAGGAGGGAAGGCTAATGATCAACATCGATTTATTGGCGAATTTTAGTGCAACTCATTCGTGACCACTGCTCGAGTATTTGGGATCCCCACCAGGTCGGATGAAAGGGAGACGTCGAGGTAATTCAGAAGCGGGCTGCTAAGTTTGTTAAAGATAGATTTGATCAACACGCAGGTATTACAGTGTTGCCTCGGGAACTCAAATGGGTATCCCTGGAGGGAAGGCGACGTTTTTTTTCTTTTTTTTTTTGATGAACGCTATTGAAAAAAATTGGAGAACCGGCGTTTTAAGCTGACTGCAGAGTGCTTCTACTGCTGCCAAGTACATTTCCTGTAAGGACCACGGAAAACATAAGAGGAATTAGGGTTCGTACGGAGGCGTAAAGACAGTCGCTCTCCCCTCGCTCTCTTTGCGAGTTGACCAGGAAAGAAATGACTAGTAGCGTTACAAGGTGTCCAACCCCATACACCATACAATAGCTGCAAAGTATGTATTTAAATGTGGAGCACACCTGTTTATGTGACACTGTGCGAGCAGTAGTTAATTCAGTGTTATCGGTCCCTTGTGGAGCGATACGCAGTAGGTCGTAGAGCATTCCTACATACCGCACTTAATACTACTTCCTGCACTCACGAGGTAGTTGCTTACTTCCATTCGTCTGAGTGGCACAGGATTTCGGTGGGAGTGGAGTTTGGGGAGGTGGGGGGCAAGCGTTGACTCTTAACCCAGTGTAATTTTATTTTATTAACCGTGTGAACCATAAAAATACCAGAGGTTGCCATAGGTACACCAAATCGAGAGTTAGCGCTTAATTTTCTAGATGCGTGGACACCTGGTATAATAACATAAAAATACAAAAAAATAAGCTCTCGTCCAACAGTGATAATAAAAAAGGGGGACAAATGAATAAATGCAGGGCTATTAAAAATTTGAATAGCGCTGTATCCAATAAACCTTAGCCTAATTTACGTGTCTCATCAAATATAAACACTTGACCCCCCAGCGATTAACTTTACAAAAGGGACATTCACAGTAACCTGTAACAACACGCACCAGTCGATCGAATAGCACGAGTCAAGAATTGTTCAAATGGCTCTGAGCACTATGGGACTCAACTTCTGAGGTCATTAGTCCCCTAGAACTTAGAACTACTTAAACCTAACTAACCTAAGGACATCACACACATCCATACCCGAGGCAGGATTCGAACCTGCGACCGTAGCGGTCGGGCGGTTCAGACTTAAGCGCCTAGAACCGCTCGGCCACCACGGCCGGCCACAAGGAGTCCCACAACCACCAACACCATAAGCAAACAGGGACAGACGACACGGACTACACACACGATTAACAGTCACACAATAACCAAACGCACAACAGTTATCAAGCCACGCAGAAAAAAACTTGAACCTATAAATGATTGTTACTTAAACGCAGTTCTTCAGCTATTTCACTGCTTGACAGTATCCAAAACCCACAGGGTCTCACCATGTTTCATCAAAACACAATCCGCTTATGCAAGGAATTGCTCCTCAAATTAGAAGCCCAATAACCCATTCCATCTATTGAAAATAGTGACAGTAGACTAACGCCAATACTCACTCAAAGGTCAACAGAACAAAATGGCACAAGTCACTCTTATGCACAGCCTTAACGGGTCCCCCACAAACGCATCCTGACTCCCAGCTGCCGTATCCTCTGGACCTACGGAGGCAACTCATGCCGTATGATGCATCGCGTTAACAGTAGGTCGCACCCCGTGTTACGGTCCGAAACCCCCCTGCCTTGCTGCTGTCCTATCCGACTCGAGACGTCCCGTCCTCCACGATGTCTTTTCTTCCGCCAGTGGATTCCCACTACCGACTTGCTCCACCGCGTCTCCTGTCGCTTCCCAGATGAGGCATTCGGGACACTCTCCGTGCAATGTCGGCGGCCTCAAGTGCGTCCTGTCACAAAACCAAATCGAGCACGTCCCGACAGCGGCAGGAGGATAATTGTGCCTTAATACACCGCATATGTGCCACTTTGCATTATTCTGCATTTTCATGACATTCACCAGTGAATCAAACAAACCTGTAAATGTTCGTGCTGCAGTTCTTTGTACACTTAGTCTGGTATGAGTCCCACTTTCTTGATCAATAGTTTAGGATTGATCGCACAAGTGTTTTGGAAAACACTCTCCTCTATAGGCTGACAGCATTTGCCAATAGCCTGTCAGCGAACCGAAGTCTGTCTCCTGCATTACTTATCACTCAGTCTATATGATGAGTCCATTTCACGTACTATAAACTGTTACACCCAGGTATTTGTATGAGTTGTCTGTTTCCAATCATGCTGATACTGTATCCGTAGGCCATAGGCAACCTAGTGTTATGAAGTGCACAGTTTTACATTTTTGTACATTTAACTAAGCTGTCAATTTTTCCACCATTCATGTATTGTTGTGGTTTCCAGCCCGAAAACTTGTTTGAGGCAGCTCTTCATGCTAGTATATCCTGTGCGGGCTTCTTCATATCTGCATAATTGTTGCAGCCTACATCCACTTACTGTAGTCTCTTGTACTCTCTACAGATCGCCACTGTCCCTCCCTAACCTGCTGTCTACTTCTTCACAGACATGCTTCTTTCCGTTACCAAACTGATGATCCCTTGATGTCTCAGAATTAGTCGTATCAACCAATCCATTCTTTTAGTCAAGTTAGCCGGCCGGTGTGGCCGAGTGGTTCTAGGCGCTTCAGTGTGGAACCGCGCGACCGCTACGGTCGCAGGTTCGAATATGGATGTGTGTGATGTCCTTAGGTTAATTAGGTTTAAGCAGTTCTAAGTTCTAGGCGACTGATGAGCTCACATGTTAAGTCCCATAGTGCTCAGAGCCATTTGAACCTTTTTTTTTTCTTTTTTGTTCACGTTTCACTTGTTCACAAGGCTACACTCGAGACAAATACCTTCAGAAAATACTTCCTAAAATTTATATTCAGTGTTAACACATTTCTTTTGTTGATAAATGCTCACATGTTAAGTCCCATAGTGCTCAGAGCCATTTGAACCTTTTTTTTTCTTTTTTGTTCACGTTTCACTTGTTCACAAGGCTACACTCGAGACAAATACCTTCAGAAAATACTTCCTAAAATTTATATTCAGTGTTAACACATTTCTTTTGTTGATAAATGCTTTTCGTGCTATTGTCAGTCTATTTCGCCCATCGTCACGTATTTTAACATTCCTTTACGGAGGAAGTGCGACGGCTTTGCCACAGGGCTAATACCGGTTCCTGTCAGATCATCGACGTTAAGCGCTGTTGGGCTTGATGGGTGACGGTCTGGGTCTGCCGAGCGCTGCTGGCAAGAGGGATGTACTAGGGCCTTGCGAGGCCAACTGAGCAGCTACTTGACTGAGAAGTAGCGGTTCCAGTCGCGAAAACTGACAGCTGCCACGAGAGCAGAGTGCTGACTACATGTCCTTCCACGTTCGCATCTAGTGACGCCTATCAGCTGAGGATGACACGGTGGTTGATCGGTACCGTTTGGCCTTCAGAGGCCTGTTCGTATGGAGAATGTTTGGAACATGGTTGTCAATGATGAATATAAAGAGGAGTAGCAGGTTGAGAAGGAGCAGTTTTATGGTGCAAATGGTTCAAATGGCTCTGAGCACTATGGGACTTAACATCTGAGGTCCCCTAGAACTTATAACTACTTAAACCCAACTAACCTAAGGACACCACACACATCCATGCCAGAGGCAGCATTCGAACCCGTGACGGCAGCGGTCGCGCGGTTCCAGACTGAAGCGCCTAGAACCACTAGGCCACTCCGGCCGGCCTAGGTTTATGGTGATGATGGTGATGAGGAGAAGGAGAAGGAGGAGAAGAAGGGGCAGAATTATGATGATGACGAGGAGGAGGAAGATGATGAGTTTTGATGAGGAGAAGGAGGATGGGGAAAGAGATGGGTGATCAAGATTATGATGATGATGAAGAGCGGAAGGAGAATGATTTCAATGATGATGTAGAAAGAGGAGGAAGAAAAGTGGAGAGGGAGGAGGAGGAGGATAATGATGATGACGAGGATGATGATGGTGATGATAAGTACAAGGTACTCTTGACGAACCAGGTGGAGGTTTGTTAGATGTCGCCTGAGGAATTTGGAAGCGACGGGAGCCAGCCGGCGTTCATTCGTCGCTAGCGCAGAGCCGGCTCGTTACTGTCTGGTCCCGCCGCGACGCTGATGGATGGCAAAAAACGAGCAGCAGCGCTCCCTGCCAGGGGTGCGGGAAAAAGGAGCGCGGGGCGGAAGAGGAGAGAGCGCTCAGCACAGCCGGGCCGCGTGCGTGACGTATCGCAGCGCGCGTCATAAACCCGCGCCGGCGTAATTTTCTCGTCACTTTAATGTGGTGTTAAATGCAGTGCATCTGCCCGCCGAGAGATACGGCCGCCCATCGTCGCCGCGTGGGAAGCTGGGACCAGCCAGCTACGCGCCGCGCCGCCGGTATATCGAGCCGTGCGATTGTTATCTTTGAACCGCGTCCGTCGCTTTGAAGTTACGCATCGTCGCGTCGTCGCGACCATAACGGTAATCGCCGGCATCGGCGTCGGAACATCTGTACGAGCGCGGCGGGGCTTCACACGAACGCCGTGATTTACGATCTGTGCTGAGACGTGTCTTCTGAAGCACGTGTGTCGCTCTGAGCGATCTGGTGGTATGGTAGTTTGTAACCTAAAGGAGCCAGGTTACGATAATTCACGCTACCAGACACACAACTTGGTCCAAGAACTAAGCGAGATATCACAGCGATTAACTCATTGTATTCACATGAGATTAGATCCTGTTCATATTTGCCTTGAAGTTATCGAATGTTTTTAAATTTGGAATGTGCAACTACCAGAAAATGAGCAAGTGAAAATCGAAACTAGCCGTTAAGTTGACAACACTAAATGCACATAAACACACAGAGAAACTTTTAGCCAGAAGAATGTTAAGTAACGCTTCTGATGCTAGACTGTGCGTATTTCACATCAAGAAACATAGTGCTGAAAACTTACGTCAGAGTAGGCAAAAATATCAGAGCCAAACGAGGGAATACATCAAAAAAGTGCAAGCAGACACATTTTTCTGGTATAAGCGGAGATCGGCAATAAATGCCGTGCCGGCCGGGGTGGCCGAACGGTTCTAGGCGCTACAGTCTGGAACCGCGCCACCGCTACGGTCGCAGGTTCGAATTCTGCCTCGGGCACGGATGTGTGTGATGTTCTTGGGTTAGTTAGGTTTAAGTAGTTCTAAGTTCTAGGGGACTGATGACCTCAGAAGTTAAGTCCCATAGTGCTCAGAGCCAGCCAATAAATGCCGTAAGTATAAATAAACATGTCAGTATACGCTGATAAGCCAAAGCAGTATGAACATTGCCTACTGCGAAGTTGGATGCCGCTTGATAGCTTTGCGGGCACGTGACGCGGTAACAAATGTATGTAAGCGGAGAGACACGGACGGGGCATCACCCTAGCGAAGCTATGGGCTGCAAATTGAGATAAATGACTCTGACAAAAGGCAGATTATTATTATGCAGAGCCTGTGAACGAGAATTTAGAAAACGGCGAAGCTGGCCGAATGTTCAGGTGCTGCAGTCGTGAGTATCTACGTGAAGAGGTAGAAAGGCAGTGAAACTACCACTAGGTGCTAAATCGTTGGACGTCCACAACTCTTCACAGAACGTGGGATTCAGAGGCTTGTCTGCTCTGCAAAATCGGATAGATTGTGATCTGTGGCATCTCTGCCGATAGAGCGCAATGCTGGTGCATGCACAAGTGTTTCGGAGCTACCGTTCGTCGTACATTGTTGAACATGGAGCTCCGCAGCAGACCACCCTAAGTGTTCACATGTCGACCCAACGACATCGTCTGTTATGACTGCTGTGGGCACGAGACCATCGAGATTCGACCGTCAGTCAACGGAAATCTGTCGGCTCTTCGGGTGAATTGCATTTTTGCTACACTAGGTCGATGGTCGTCTCCACAAGCGCCGTCATCGAGGTGAACTGCGGTTCGAAACGTGCATCACTAGACGGACACAGGCTGGTGGGAGCAGTATTATGGTATAGGAGACATTCTACTGCGATTCCATGGGACCTGTGGTGGTAATCGAAGACATGCTAATAGCTGCGAACCACCTGCATCCCTTCGTGCTTGATGTCTCCCTGATGGTGATGTCATCTTTCAGCAGTATAATTGTCCACGTCTCGGAGCAGAAACCGTGCTTCACTTGTTTGAGGAGAAATACAGTAAACTCCTGTTGATGTCGAAGCGACCGAATTCGAGCGATGTAAATCCGGGTGGAATCCATCTGTGCCGTTATCGGGCACCATCACTGCGTATGCTAATGAGCGGCCCGTTACTTAAGCGAATTACGTGACCTAATACCACATACCACCAAAAACCTACCAGCAAACTGTCGGGTCTCTGAGACGCAGAATCAGTGAGATGTTTCGTTCCAAAGAGGGACAAACAAGCTATTAAGCAGGTGGTCATAATGTTTTGGCTCATGACTATATTTTATAACGAACTGTTTTAGATCTAGTAAGCAAACCAGAATTGTCTCATTTCTGACAGCTGAAGATGTTTTGCGTCAAGAAAACAATTCACTTACGATGATATAATTTAATCGCATTTTGTGGTAGTGATACAAACACAATTTAGATGCCCTTAATAATATATTTTATAGATGACATATAATTTTATACGATTAACTTATAGTGGGGACATCTTCAAGGAAATATCACATATCACAAAAAAAGAAGTACATAAAACATATTTAAAAAAAGAAGAGATACGCTATAGTTTTTTCCGCAGATGCTAAGTGAACTCGTCATCATGGACGCGGACTAAGAGAAAAACAATTTTAAACATATTTATATTTAAGGGATTAAAACAATATATTTTGCAAAGGTAGTGCTCCGCATATAACTGAGAAACGTCATTTTGAAATCGCCAAGAGCTGCTAATAAATACTTCGTCATTAACAACCGTTTGAGTTATGGATCATTCTCAAGTATCTTTAGGTTGTTTATTATGGCTTCTATAGTGATATTAAAACTAGGGCGTCGAATGAGCTACGAGTCATCTCACGTCGCTATCGCCAATAGTAAATTGCATTACGCAGATATTAGCAAAATGTTCCTCATTGTTGACCTTCATCTACATATGACATTCGCGTTCCACCTTCCAGGGTAGAGGCACTTTATTCAGTTATTCTTTTTCTGTTTGGAAGGATATCCTTGGTTAAAAGTGATCGTGCACCCTCGTGGTTCACAAAAGGAGAATTCACTTCCCATCCGTATTCTTTCCCGTGGGGCCTCAGGAAATAGTCAGTTTGCAGAGTTTTTGGGAGGATGTACTGGGACGAGGCCCTTCGTCGTTTCTGTGACGGGCTCGGATATGTATCTCCAGGATGCAGATTTGTAAAGTCTACCTGAATAGGTCATGTGTGCTCTATCTAAAGACAGCAAACAGCTATCCGGGGCGGTAGAGTACGGCACCTCTGGAACGGGCGTTTGCGTGTGTGTTTAGGATAGGGAAACTGATATCCCCAGTAGAGGAACCATCTTCAGCTAAACCAGTTGCTACATAAGAGACGACAGCAAATGTGGAGAGTGTGTATCTTAAATATTGGACGTTAAGTGACATAGCATTAGTGGCGAAGTCGTAGAGTTCATATGTCTCGTAGAAAGAAGGTCCAGAAATTCTCTAAACGCGGCGCCAAGCCTGGTGACTATACATCGCCTATACTGGTAGCGACGATCAGGGAACTGCGATATCTGGACAGATTCAGCAGTGGGACTGACGTCCATGCGTAAACTGATTACGTGTTGAACAGTCCCCGGCTCACTACCTGTCCATCACTTTCTTTCCGTTTGCTGACTAAAGCTGAAGTGGCTGTCTGCAAGTTCAGAACCCGTGTAATTATATACGACGGCGAACATTTCTCTGCAGAAACTGATACCTTTCGCTGCAGGCAACGATTACTGCGTAATTACTGATAGTCACATATCTATACAATGCATTTTCATTTCCATAAAATTTACTTCATCCAAGGATTTTTTCTTTCACTTACCACTCCTTCCGCTTCTGGCAACGAGTTGTGTATGTGTGAAATATCGAGTTGCACGGTGGTTCGGAGTCCAGCAGTCTACGTCACAGTGACTAGATAAGTTGTTTCAAATTCCACTGCAGAGGCCTTCTCAGAGAAGTAATTCATGATATAGTTTTCATCCGATTTTATGACAGTGGGGATGGGAGTGTTCCGCAAATATATCACCAGCATCAAAGAGGTGATAGGAAGCCACAAAGAACTTGCACCCTATTTATTTCTTGAGCGGTTAAAGGTGTAGAAACAAAATCGTCCACAAATGATGAAAAGCAATGGCGTATAAGCGACGTCAGCGCCTTAGCTACGGTGGCAGATTGAACTAACAACAGTAAACAGCAGATGTGCTTCCGGCCAGTCAGCTGAGAGCAGGCAGTGTCAGGTAGTGGAGGTGCGACCGTAGTGTGTTGACGTTGTTGTGGCAAAAATCACGGTGAAACAACACTTTCATATTAAGTGTTCAAGACTTTCTCTGCGATGTTTTGAAGAAGAGAAAGAAGTGTGCGAATTTTGTCCCGTGTACCTTGACAAGAACAACGACGCTCGTGGGCAATTCTTGTCTGGAAAAGCTATCATGGGTGTCGAGACTTTGTGTTATCAATGCCATCCTACTACAAAATGACGAAATGCAGCAATTTACGTAAAGGGTCAACACTTTCAGGACACAACCGACATTCAAACCAACGTGGAGTTGAGCAACTTCCCAAATAAAGACCTTTTTTTTAAGAATTTCACATGGTTGTACGAAAATTATTTGCGTTGTACTCAAACGGGGAAAACTGTCGTATTGTCCAAAGTTTGCCGTGCCACACCAAATTCGCCAACGCACATCGATATCACAGTCATCAGCGATGTCTCGTCGCAATCTGTAACGCCGAATGGGAGAGGCAAAAGAAGAGACAGGCTATATTTCAGCACAGCACTGCCCTTGCACAGAGATCAATACAGAGCCGAGCATGGATGTTCTCTGCTCAGTTTCTGATCTCAGCTGAAGCAGTCAGCATCATCGTGTAGGATTAAAGAGTGAAATTTCAGATGGAAATGTGCTTTTGTAAATGTTAAACATAGAACTTCAAGAGAAGGTTTGTTAATTAGTGCATCAAATGATGCATAAATATTCAATGACAGTTTAAATTATCAATCACTCCTGTGGCAAGTAAAGTAAATCTTTCTATTCATTCATGAAACGAAAGAAATTATATTTCGTATGTTGTAGTACCAGTGAGCCATCTCCCAGGCCAGTCAAAGAAGCCACAGTTCTGGCCGGACTATTGTAGTTTGTCTGGTCATAAAGAAGACTATGTAGAACACTTGATGCACTAAAACCACCGGTTTAACCTTTCTCTATTTTATATACCTGCAGTCTCGAAACTTTTAGGACTGACAGGGCACTCTTAAGTTTCGTATCAACCAAGATATTGATATAAATATTGATATTTAAAAACGGAATTATGTATTTTTTAAGGTATTCGAAAACCCTTGAAAACTCGACTACGGCGATATTGTTAATTTTATCGTTCAAGCTTCCGCAAGGGTTTACGAGAATTGTGTCAAAATTTAAAGGCAAGGAGGAACGAAATCCGCTATTGCCTTGTAAACATCGCAAACCAAGGATCAAATGCCACCCTCCGCCGAAGTATCAACCCTTTCGGATGCTTGCTACTTTCTATAAATGCTATACGCTTATCCATGAGTAATTTACATGCGTTTGATAGTTTTCCTAGGCCCTTTCTGATACTCTGGAAGTTAGCATGTAATTATGTTTACAGCAGTCGTAGCTGGCCTTGAACCCATGTCGTATAAGTTCGGATAAAGAGGAAATCCGATGTAACTGAGTAGCGTAGATCTATCTTGGGCAACGGCCTTGCCGCAGTGGATACACCGGTTCCCGTGAGATCACTGAAGTTAAGCGCCGACGGGCGTGGACGGCACTTGGATGGGTGACCATCCAGGCCGCCATGCGCTGTTGCCATTTTTCGGGGTGTGCTCAGCCTCGTGATGCCAATTGAGGAATTACTCGACCGGATAGTAGCGGCTCCGGTGAAAGAAAACCATCATAACGACCGGGAGAGTGGTGTACTGATCACACGCACCTCCTATCCGCAACCACAATTGTTCAAAATGGTTCAAATGGCTCTGAGCACTATGGGACTTAACATCTGAGGTCATCAGTCCCCTAGAACTTAGAACTACGTAAACCTAACTAACCTAAGGACATCACACGCATCCATGCCCGAGGTAGGATTCGAACCTGCGACCGCTGCGGTCGCGTGGTTCCGGACTGAAGCGCCTAGAACCGCTCGGCCGCACTGGCCGGCACCACAATTGAGGATGTCACGCGGTCGGTTGGTCCCGATGGGCTACTTGTGGCCTGAAGACGGGGTATTGTAGATCTATCTTCTTGCTGTGTATAGCGATGAAGCAGGGCGTGACAGCAGCAACTTGGCTGTATTTATAATGCACCAGCAAATTAGAGCCACCTTACCTTTCAACTTACAGACATTTTTCGGATATATCTGCGCCAAAATTAATGAGCGTTTTATCACTGTACTAGTGTTTGCAAGAGCTCTCGAATGCTTCTACGACAAATAAACGACGATCTACGAAGGAATTATCCGAATGGTGTGGAAATCGGTAGATGTGATGTGCATGAACAGGCAAACAAATGATAACAGTTTCAGAAAAATTGGATTATTTATTCAAGAAAAAGAACTTCACAAATTGAGCAAGTCAATAGCACGTTGTTCCGCCTCTGGCCCTTATAGAAGCAGTTATTCGGCACGAGACTGACTGACAGAATTGTTGGATGTCCTTCTGAGGGATATCGTGCGAATTTCTGCCCAATTGGCACGTTAGATCGTCAAAATCTCGAGATGGTTGGGTGATCCTGCCCATAATTCTCCAAACTTTCTCAGTTGGGGAGAGCTCCGACGAACTTGCAAGCCAAGTACCACTGTATTGTAAGGGTACTCTGGATGACAACCAAAGGGTTCCTGCTATGAAAAGAAATGCCATCGCAGACCATCACTCCTAGATGTCAGGCCATATGGCGGGCAACAGCCACCCTGATATTCCACAGTTGTCCAGGACGTCTGCAGACCCGTCTTCGCTGGTCACCAGGACTCATTTCGATGTGGGACTCATCACTGAAGGCAGTTCTACTCCAGTCAGTGAGATTACAGGCCGAAGACGTGTCTGGAGACGCCCTTGACGTTGTGGCATACCAACGTGAGTGTCGCCCACCATATGCCCCGACAGCAAGGAGTGACTCATAGCAGGACCCCTTTGGGTGTCATCCGCGGTACCCTTACAGTACAGCAGTATGTCGACGATATTCTACGACTCTTTTATTGCTCTTCATGGTAAGCCTTGGCGGGCTTACGTTTAAGCAACATAATGCCCGCATGCACACGGCGGGAGTTTCTACATGTTGTCTTAGTGCCAGGAAGGTCGCTGGATCTCTGCCCAAATGAGAATGTTTGGAAAATTAGGGCGAGGTTCTGCAGAGAATTTTGAGATTTTGACGATCTAACGCTCCAATTGGAAAGAATGTGGCGCGATATCGCTCAGAACATCCAACAACTCTATCAATCAAAGCAAAGGTGATTAACTACCTGTAGAAGGGCTAGAGGTGGACCAACGTGTTAATGAGTTGCTCAATTTGTGAAGCTCTTCCTCTTGAATGAATCAACCAGTTTTTCTGAAATTTAATCTTTTATTTCCCTGTACATGTACACCACATCTACTTAATCCCGTCACATCCGTATAATATTTTAACCCTTTTCTGAGCATTTTGAATGTGTGAATGCAACATTTGTTTCACACCGCTTCAAAGGCAGCAAAAGTTCTGTCAAACCACATCTCAAAATCTGCGTTTCAGATTTTTCCTTTTTTTGCTAGAGTTGACGGTAAGATATATATAAGGTGACGATTATTGAAATATATGAAAAAAACGTAAATCAGTTACATACTACGGCGTTCACACACTTTTATCAACATGTAAACGTCACTATAGATATTTGGGTCTAGGTTAGGACATATTCGATATGCCTGCCATCATTGGCGATGATGTACAGCAAATGAATACCGAAATTCTCCATGACCCGCTGAAGTGTCGGAACATCGATGCTGTCGATGACCTCCTGAATGGATGTTTTCAGCTCAGCAACGGTTTGTTATTGCTGTTCACCTTTTAATCTAGCCCCACAAAAAGGAGTCGCTTGTGCTCAGACCCGGAGAATATGGCTGCTAATTGAGGCCCATACCAGTGAACTCTGGGTATCCCAGAGCCAGAATGCGGTCCCCAAAGTGCTCCTCCAGGACATCAAACACTCTCCTGCTTAGATGGGGTCACTTTGGATAATGGGGATGAAATCATCTTCCAAAACCTTCACGCACCACTAGGTACTCACAGTGCCATCCAGGAATATCGCACCAACTATTCCGTGACTGGACATTGCACATCAGACAATCACCCGTGGAGGGTGAAGAGACTTGTCAATCGCAAAATGCGGATTCTCAGTCCCCCAAATGCGCCAATTTTGCTTGTTGACGAACCCATCCAAAAGAAAGTGGGTTTCGCTGCTAAACCAAACCATATTCAAATCAAAGTTCTGTTCCTCAATTCTGCGGACAACAGTGTTGGCGAAGCATAACCGCTGTTCCATCGCCGAGGCTTAATGGCTGATGGGTTTGAATTTTATATGGGAAGAGATGCAGGCCTTCAACAATAATTGGTCACAGTGTCTCCACGTTGATACCAAATTGTTGAGCAGCTCGTCTGATCTATTTTCTGGGGCATGTTTAAAACATAGCGCTTGTCTTCTTGATGTTTTCAGGCGTTTTCACCGTTTTTGGACGACCGATATGGCCAACACTGTCCTCACGAACACTAACTGTTCTCTCAAATTCTTGATTGTAAGCACACTTGAACCGTTTGTTTCACCTTGAACTCGTTCGCAAACTTCCTTTGAGCCGCAGTTGGGCTGTTATTGCTCGCCAAGTAGGTCTTCACAAGTGTTATACGCTCAGGTACGCCATACCGTGACATTTTCACATGGAAGTGGCCGACAACAAGGCGAGTGCGCTTGTGCATACTAATTCCCATCATGCGCCATGGCCAGCCGTGTAGTTTGAACGTCCCGACGCAAACCGTTCAGAACTTATGACGAAACTGGTATAGGCGTGCGTATTCAAGTACAGAGTAGTGTAAACAGGCAAAATACGACGCTGCGGTCGGCAAAGCCTATATAAGACAACAAGTGGCTGGCGCAGTTGTTAGGTCGGTTTCTGCTGCTACAGTGACAGGTTATCAGTTTTTAAGTGTATTTGAACGTGGTGTTACAATCGGCGCAGGAGCTATGGGACACAACGTCCCCGAGGTAGCGATGAAGTGGGGATTTTCTAGTACGACAATTTCCCGAAAGTACCGTGAATATCAGAAATCCGGTAAAACATCAAAACTCCGACATCGCTGCTGGCGGAAAAAGATCCTGCAAGAACGGGACCAACGACGACTGAAGAGAATCTTCCGGCGTGACAGAAATGCAGCCCTTCCGCAAATTGCTGCAAATTTCAATCCTGGGCCATCAACAAGTGTCAGCGTGCGAATCATTCAACGAAATATCAACGATATGGGCTTTCGGAACCGAATGCCCACCCGTGTAACCTTTATGACTACATGACACAAAGCTTTATGTCTCACCTGAGCCCTCAACAGCGACATTGGACTGTTGATGACTGGTAACATGTTGCCTGATCGGACAAGTCACGCTCATCTAGCGAATGGATGTGTACGGGTAAGGATACAACCTCATGAATCCATGGACCCTGCATGTCAGCAGGAGACTGCTCAAGTTGGTGGAGGCTCTGTAATGGTGTGGAGCGTGTGGAATTGGTGAGATATGGACCCCTGATACGTCTACATACGACTCTGACAAGTGACACGTACGTAAGCATCCTGTCTGATCACCCCCATTCATTCATGTCCATTGTGCATTCCGACGGACTTGGGCAATTCCAGCAGGACAGTGCTACACCCCCTCACGTCCAGAATTGCTACAGAGTGGGTCCAGGAACACTTGTGGGTTTAAACACTTCCGCTGACCACCTTGACTTCCGGAAGGCGCTCGATACAGTTCCGCACTGTCGCCTGATAAACAAAGTAAGAGCCTACGGAATATCGGACCAGCTGTGTGGCTGGATTGAAGAGTTTTTAGCAAACAGAACACAGCATGTTGTTCTCAATGGAGAGACGTCTATAGACGTTAAAGTAACCTCTGGTGTGCCACAGGGGAGTGTTATGGGACCATTGCTTTTCACAATATATATAAATGACCTACCAGATAGTGTCGGAAATTTCATGCGGCTTTTCGCGGATATACAGAGAAGTATACAGAGAAGTTGCAGCATTAGAAAATTGTAGCGAAATGCAGGAAGATCTGCAGCGGATAGGCAGTTGGTGCAGGGAGTGGCAACTGACCCTTAAGACAGACAAATGTAATGTATTGCGAATACATAGAAAGAAGGATACTTTATTGTATGGTTATATGATAGCGGAACAAACACTGGTAGCAGTTACTTCTGTAAAATATCTGGGAGTATGCGTGCGGAACGATTTGAAGTGGAATGATCATATAAAATTAATTGTTGGTAAGGCGGGTACCAGGTTGAGATTCATTTTCTAAATGTAGTCCATCAACAAAGGAGGTGGCTTACAAAACACTCGTTCGACCTATACTTGAGTATTGCTCATCAGTGTGGGATCCGTACCAGGTCGGGTTGACGGAGGAGATAGAGAAGATCCAAAGAAGAGCGGCGCGTTTCGTCACAGGGTTATTTGGTAAGCGTGATAGCGTTACGGAGATGTTTAGCAAACTCCAGTGGCAGACTCTGCAAGAGAGGCACTCTGCATCGCAGTGTAGCTTGCTGTCCAGGTTTCGAGAGGGTGCGTTTCTGGATGAGGTATCGAATATATTGCTTCCCCCTATTTATACCTCCCGAGGAGATCACGAATGTAAAATTAGAGAGATTAGAGCGCGCACGGAGGCTTTCCGACAGTCGTTCTTCCCGCGAACCATACGCGACTGGAACCGGAAAGGGGGTGATGACAGTGGCACGTAAAGTGCGCTCGGCCACACACGGTTGGGTGGCTTGCGGAGTATAAATGTAGATGTAGACGTAGATACTCCCCAGACATGAATATTATTGAGCATATCTATGGTGCCTTCCAACGTGCTGTACAGAAGAGATCTCTCCTCTCCTCGTACTCTTACGGATTTCTGGACAGCCATGCATGATTCTTGGTGTCAGTTCCCTCCAGCACTACTTGAGACATTAGTCGAGTCCTTGCCACGTCTTGTTGTGGCACTTCTGCGTGCTCGCGGGGGCCCTACGTGATATTAGGCATGTGTTCCATTTTCTTTGGCTCTCCAGTGTATATCGTTCTATAAAAAAAAAAGAACATAGTTTCTTAATTATATCGGTTGATACAAGAGATAAGATTAACCATGCCAGAAAACTTGTAGCTAGTAGTATGTGCTGAAAATGCCTTTTTTCTATATTCACGTGTTTCGATGCCTTTGGTAAACATAACGTAAAGATGAATTCGAGGTTAGCGGATGTCATAACAAGCCAGAGCTGTGTTAATTTAGCAATAGAAACCGTTCTTCTCTTGTTAAAATTTCAGAAAAACCAAATCGTTCATGTTGCCGCTGTACAAAATACACCAAGACAGGTTTCATGTATTACTCTAAAACTTGGAAGTAGGTGCTCATATCGTGGAACTTTACCGGTCTAAGGTTTCTTCTTCTCTCCTCAGTTAATTAGGTCGCTCTTTTCCGGCAGCCCTACTGCAGGAATTGGCAGTTAAGGAAGCTGCAAGAAAGCCGAGCCAAAAGACGCGGGACGCAGGTGGGTCCCGCCGGGCTCTTGAAAGCGGGCCCAGCAGCGGCATACCGCTACGCTACCGGCATCGGCCAGGCGTAAATGGAGCCGTGCCATTCCGTTGGCCGTCCCTCCGTGTCAGTGTCGGAGAACAGCAGGAGACTCGGACCTGCTGCAGGCGCAGGGAGGCTGCCATTACCTCTCAGCGGGGTGGTCCGCCGGCTAAGAGGTGGCCTGTTTCCGCGACAAAGGCGGCCGGCCGGCGGGAACGTGGCCATTGTCCGGCCGTCGCCAGCCGAACGCCTCAGTCGTCGCTGAGCATTAAGACCGGCGTCGCCGCTCAACCGTCACCACTAGGCGGGAAAGGGGTGGCGCGCCGCAAAGCGGTACCTGACAGGCCCCTCGCCGTTCCAACATCGTGCCTGTCCACCCGCTGCGGCGATAAGCTCTCTCCTGAATTCTTCATACGCAGTCAGTAATCAAAATGACAATTATCGAAATTCTCCGTGCCTGGATATCAGATCAAGATATGGGTCCAAGCAAGGCTGAAGAAAAATCAAACACGTTCGTAGGATTTTTCGAATGGAAAAAGCATTCGACAGTGCAAAATGGTGCAAGATGTTAGAAATCCTGAGAAAAATTGGGGTAACCAATAAGGAAAGACAGGTAAAACAATGTATGTACAATAACCAAGAGGAAATGATAAGAGAGAAAGACCAAGAACGATGTTAAAAAATTAAAAAGGGTGCAGGACAAAGATTTAGTCTTCCGCTCTTGCTGTTTAATCTATATGTCGAAGAAGCAATGACAGAAATAAAAGAAAGCGTCAAGGTTAGGATTAAAATTCAAGGTGGCAGGATATAAATTTAAGATTCTCTGATGACATGGCTATCTGCAAGTGAAGAAGAATTACAGCACATATTGAGTCGAATGAACAGTCTAATGAGTACAGAACATAGAGTGAGAACAAATCGAAGAAAAGTGAAAGTAATGAGAAGTAGCGGAAATGAGAACAGCAAGAAACTTAACATCGTGGTTGGTGATGATTAAGTAGATGAAATTAAGGAATTCTGCTAACTTGGACCGAGCCAAGGAGGTCATCAAAGACAGACAAGCACAGGCAAAGAGGACATTCTTGGGCAAAATAAATGTACTGGTGCAGAATATAGGCCTCCTTTTGAGGAAGGAATTTCTGAGAAAGTACGTTTGGAGCATAGCATTGTATGGCTGTGACACATGGACCGTGGGAAAACCAGAATAGAAGAGATAGAAGAATTTGAGAGATGGTGTTACAGAACAATGTTTAAAATTTGGTGCACTGCTAAAGTAAGGAATGAGGAATAGTCGAGGTAAGGAATATACGGAAAACACTGACAAGAAGAATGGACAGAGTGATACGACACGTATCGAGACATCAGGGAATAACTCGCATGGTGACAGAGGCAGCTGCAGAGGGGAAAAACTGTAGAGGAAGACAAAGACTGGGATATACCCAGCAGATAATTGAGGACGTAGGTTGCAAGCCCTACTCTGAGATGGAAAGATTGGCACAGGAGACGAATTCGTGGCGAGTCGCATCAAACCAGTCACAAGACTGTTAACTCAAAAAAGGGATAATAATAACTTAACAAATAATAATTATTTATTTGAAAGTGTGGTGTCTCTTGTTTCGGATCTTTTCGAAAGAACAGACACCACGCATTCGTGTATCTAATTCGCTTCGATAGGCAGCCCTCAGTGAGGGAGCATACTTACGCTACTGGCCATTAAAATTTCTACACCACGAAGATGACATGCTACAGACGCGAAATTTAACCGACAGGAAGAAGATGCTGTGATATGCAAATGATTAGCTTTTCAGAGCATTCACACAAGGTTGGCGCCGGTGGCGACACCTACAAAATGCTGACATGAGGAAAGTTTCCAACCGATTTCTAATACACAAACAGCAGCCGACCGGCCTTGCCTGGTAAAACGTTGTTGTGATGCCTCGTGTAAGGAGGAGAATTGCGTACCATCACGTTTTCGACTTTGATAAAGGTCTGATTGTAGCCTATCGCGAATGCGGTTTATCGTATCGCGACATTGCTGCTCGCGTTGGTCGAAATCCAATGACTGTTAGCAGAATATGGAATCGGTGGGTTCATGAGGGTAATACGGAACGCCGTGCTGGATCCCAAAGGCCTCGCGTCACTAGCAGTCGAGATGACTGGCATCTTATCCGCATGGCTGTAACGGATCGTGCAGCCACGTCTCGATCCCTGAGTCAACAGATGGGGACGTTTGCAAGACAACAATCATCTGCACGAACAGTTCGACGACGTTTGCAGCAGCATGGACTATCAGCTCGGAGACCATGGCTGCGGTTACCCTATACGCTGCATCACAGACAGGAGCGCCTGCGATGGTGTACTCAACGGCGAACCTAGGAGCACGAATGGCAAAACGTCATTTTTTCGGATGAATCCAGGTTCTGTTTACAACATCATGATGGTCGCATCCGTGTTTGGCGACATCGCAGTGAACGCACATTGGAAGCGTGTATTCGTCATCGCCATACTGGCGTATCACCCGGCGTGATGGCATGGGGTGCCTTTGGTTACACGTCTCTGTCACCTCTTATTCACATTGATGGCACTTTGAACAGTGGACGTTACATTTCATATGTTTTACTACCCTTGGCTCTACCCTTCATTCGATCACTGCGAAACCCTACATTTCAGCAGGATAATGCACGACCGCATGTTGCAGGTCCTGTACGGGCCTTTCTCGATACAGAAAATGTTCAACTGCTGCCCTGGCCAGCACATTCTCCAGATCTCTCACCAACTGAAAATGTCTGGTCAATAGTGCCCGAGCAACTGGCTCGTCACAATACGCCAGTCGCTACTCTTGATGAACTGTGGTATCATGTTGAAGCAGCATAGGCAGCTGTACCTGTACACGCCATCCAAGCTCTGTTTGACTCAATGCCCAAGCGTATCTAGGCCGTTATTACGGCCAGATGTGGTTGTTCTGGGTACTGATTTCTCAGGATCTATGCACCCAAATTGCTTGAAAATGCAATCACATGTCAGTTCTAGTATAATACATTTGTCCAATGAATACCCGTTTATTATCTGCATTTCTTCTTGGTGTAGCAATTTTAATGGCCAGTAGTGGACATACGACCTCCATACGAGCATGGAGGACATCGAAGGGGCCTGAGAATAGGCGCACAGAGTGGGAATGTTGGCCGGCCGCGGAGCGTATAGAGATAGTCTACGCATTTACAATAAACGCTGTGTGTGGGTGGTTCAGCAGTTAACACAACTGCCTAGCAAGCACGATATACCAGGTGTGAGTCTCGGTCGGGCACACATTTTCACTCATCGCCGCTGATTCCGCATCAAGTCCCGATGTAGCTGGTATAATAAGTTCCTTCCCTTTACTTTTCTTTTTTTTCCCTCCACCTTCAAATTGCGTAATAATAATTATAATAGTCAGCGAACTATAGAACAGTAATAAAAATATATTTTAAATTTGGTTTTCTCAGTGTGTAGCTGCAAAGACAAGTCTGTCACTGCATGCTATAAGAACCTGATTGTCGCAGTTAACTTCAGATTCTGGCAGACAAGGACATAGTCTTGTTTGTGGAAGTCCGCATCAGCCATCTCGATGTAACCGCAATGGCTTCTCTTCTTGAAACTCCCGTCGTCAGTCGGCTAAGGGCCCTACGAGAGAGATACGGAACCTAAATGCCACCAAAAGGAGCCTCCAGCAGTTCCAGGAGTGTGGCTGGTTCTTACTCTCGCGAAAGTTCCACTCTGTGAGTGGCTGCGTCACCTGTCTGTAGTGGCTCAGTTGTTGAAAAGTTTTTCCTTGATGTAAATATGGATGTTGGCATATCATGGTCGAGCAGCAGAAGGGGTAGATATGCAGTTTACATTTTCTCCTAAGATTGTAGTAAGCAATCGGGCTTACCGTGGGCAACGTTGATCCATTACCGAAGTCTCATCATTCTAAAACGTGAGCACAGAGAGAAAATAACAAAATAAGTGACAGCAGGGTAGAAAATGAGCTAAAATCGCCCAACAGAGGAAAAATGATTAGAACAGATGGAGATCCTAAAACATTGCTTACTCTTTTTCTAGAAGCAATGTACCGTAGGGTAGGTCGCCGGAGGAATGGAGCGTTCCTAGTGATTGAAGAAATGAGCAGGACATTCCCTTTTTCAAGAAGCGGCGTCGAACACACACGTACACACTTATCTATCGCTGTCTGTTGTGTAACTTTTGTGCTCACTTATTGTGATATTTCTAGAGATCGAAGATCTTCCCTGTCGGAACTAACAAGGCTTCCACAAGGGACAATCGCTTGAAACCCTGCTCGCTCTCTTTGTCCACGAGATCCCAAAGGCAGAATGCACCATGTTGATGCAGTGATCCCTAACTGCCAGAATGCGTTATATACAGTTCCGAACTGTCATCTAATGAAGAAACTACGGACGAGTGGAATATCAGAACAGCTTTGTGACTGGAATAAAGAGTTCCTAGCAAACAAAAGACGGGAATTACTTAATAAGGGAGAGTTACACAACCATTACTTACACAATGTGTGAATGACCTAATGGATAATGTCAGTGGTTTCACTAGACTGTTCGCTGGTGATGCTATTCTGTACAGAGAATTCGTAAAGCTTCGATTATTATATGATTACACTGTAGCAGAACAATCACTCGAAGCAGTCACATATATTAAATACCTTGGAAGATGTGTACAGAGTGATTTCAAATGGAACAAGCACACAAAGGTAATCGTAGGAAAGGTAGATGCTAGAATGATGTTCATTGGAAAAATCTTCAGCAAGTGTGGTCCACTCACAAAGGAGCCAGCTTACAAAATCTGCATTCGACCAACACTTGAGGGTTGCTTAGCACTGCGGCACGTTTACCAGACAGAATTGATAGAGGAAGTGGAGAAAGTCCAAAGAAATCAGAGGTCGCACACAAAGATTTATGTGTTCATTTTTACGCACAGTGTTCGAAAGTGGGAAGAAATAGTCTGAGAGTGGTTCTAAGAGCCCTCTACCAAATATTTAAGAGAGAATTTCAACAAAATCATGTAAATGTAGTGAATGTGTTGCAGCTCTCGTTGCCATTGGTAGGTTGGCATCGTGTAACAGGGATAGTGGCGTCTCGTTTTCTTCTCGTGTTCACTGGCGCCACTACGTTTGCTAGCGTTGTCTGCCCACGAGTGACAGCAGTAGCGGTTATCGATATCTAGTATCCTAGTACTATCTTTGGAGGGACATTAAGATTTTTCCGGATCGCAGTGTGTTGGTTAGTTCGGTTGGGACGGAGCAGCAGTGAGGTCTGGCAGCACGCGGAGATGCCGGGACCGCTGGCGGCAGTGCCGGATCGAGGGGCTGTAGTTGCGAGGGCGACAACCTCGTTCTCCAACGGACCCAGAACGTTTGAGTTGAGTGAAGACTAACCCAGTAGTGGAACCTCCACTATTTTGAGATCACGCCGTTTGTTCACGCATTGCTGCTCGCAGGGTTGCTGAGACAGAGAGCAACGAGTGAAGTATTTGGAGTTGGCGATATTAATTAGCCATCCTCCACCTTTTATTATTAACTATTGAATGCATTGTGTTTATTAATGAAGTTCAACGAGCGGTATTTTTCTGCCTAGTGGCCGCTAACGCCCCAGTTACTCACCTTAGAGGTTAGCGTATTTTCGCGGCATGGTACCTTTCCTCGCCTTGCCGCTGATGTCTGTTAAGGCGTGTAGTTCGACAGCCTCCTTGATTGGGGTTCAGATATTTGTTTCTTTTGTACTACTTTGGTTATAGTGGTTCCTTCTGCTTCTGGATGTTCTAAACACCGGATTCTGAAGACGCAGTGATGTCCGCCAGTTCCGCCTTGCCTCGGTTATTCCATTGTTGTGTTGGTTATCAGATGTTAGATAGATGTTGCAAGAGTGTTGGCCGGTATTTAAACTGTCACTAGTTTGAGCTGCCATCCGGTTAAGTGAACACAACTCTTGGCTTCCTGCCTCATCGTTTACGAAGTTGAGCGACTTTCGCGGGTCGATCCTTGGAACACTGTCTTAGGCCCACTTCTCTCTTGATTTGGTCAGATTGTGATAATAGTCACGCCGGCCGCAGTGGCCGTGCGGTTCTAGGTGCTGCAGTCTGGAACTGAGCGACCGCTACGGTCGCAGGTTCGAATCCTGCCTCGGGCATGGAAGTGTGTGATGTCCTTAGGTTAGTTAGGTTTAATTAGTTCTAAGTTCTAGGCGACTGATGACCTCAGATGTTAAGTCGCATAGTGTTCAGAGCCATTTGAACCATTTTTTTGTGATAATAGTCAATAAGGCCGTGGGTGCAATTTGTCTTAAGATTTTTTAATTAGGTATTGTCTCTTAATAGTGAAAATTTGATGATTGTCCTTTTAATAATATTTTAGTATCTCTTGGAGAAGTTTAATTCGTTCTTAAGAATTTGCAATCCAGGCCTTCAGCGGTCAAATTGTTTTTTGAGGTATTACTATTGGGGCCTTCAGCTGACATGTAAGTTGAATTTCTGGTCAATAAGGCCTTCAGCCGTGAGTGCAACTTTTTAAAAAAATTTTTTTTTAGACATTGTGTTCTTATAGTCAGATTTGATAATTGTTCCTTATGTTATCTGAAATTGTTTTCAAATAAAGTGTACGTGATTAAAAAAAAAACCTGAGAAACCAACGGTAATTGAATACAGCGCTGTCCGCACTGAATACTGCCTTTCCCTAAGTACCACGTCTCATGTAGGTATAGAAGAAGAGCGACACGTTTCGTCACAGGTTCGTTTAATTAGATGAGATGCTCATCCAACTACACTGGCAGACAGTACAAGAGGGCCGTTCTGCACCCCGGTGTGATTTACTCTTAAATTTTCTAGAGCGTTCGTCCCTAGAAGAGCCAACCTAGATGTAGGCTCCTCCTACGTATATCTCGTGGAAACACAGTGAAGAGATCTGAGCTCTCGGAAGCTTATCAACGATCGTGCTTCGCGCGAAGAGGAGAAGGCGGAAATGGCTGCCGGGACAAAATACCCTGCGCCACACATCGTAAGGTGCTTGCGGAGTACACACTACTGGCCATTAAAATTGCTACACCAAGAAGAAATGCAGATGATAAACGGGTATTCATTGGACAGATATTTTATACTAGAACTGACATGTGATTACATTTTCACGCAATTTGGGTGCGTAGACCCTGAGAAATCAGAACCCAGAACAACCACGCCTGGCCGTAATAACAGCCTTGATACGCCTGGGCATTGAGTCAAACAGAGCTCGGATGGCGTGTACAGGTACAGCTGCCCGTGCAGCATCAACACGATACCACAGTTCATCAAGAGTAGTGACTGGCGTATTGTGACGAGCCAGTAGCTCGGCCACCATTGACCAGACGTTTTCAGTTGGTGAGAGATCTGGAGAATGTGCTGGCCGGGGCAGCAGTCGAAGATTTTCTGTATCCAGAAAGGCCCGTACAGGACCTGTCACATGCGGTTGTGCATTATCCTGCTGAAATGTAGGGTTTCGCAGTGATCGAATGAAGGGTAGAGCCACGGGTCATAACACATATGAAACGTAACGTCCACTGTTCAAAGTGCCATTAACGCGAACAAGAGGTGACCGAGACGTGTAACCAATGGCACCCCATGCCATCACGCGGGGTGATACGCCAGTATGCGGATGACGAATACACGCTTCCAATGTGCGTTCACTGCGATGTCGCCAAACACGGATGCGACCATCATGATGCTCTAAACAGAACCTGAATTCATCCGAAAAAACGAAGTTTTGCCATTCGTGCACCCAGGTTCGTCGTTGAGTCCACCATCGCAGGCGCTCCTGTCTGTGATGCAGCGTCTAGGGTAACCGCAGCCATGGTCTCTGAGCTGATAGTCTACGCTGCTGCAAACGTCTTCGAACTGTTCGTGCAGATGGTTGTTGTCTTGCAAAAGTCCCCATCTGTTGACTCAGGGATCGAGACGTGGCTGCACGATCCGTTACAGCCATGCGGATAGATGCCAGTCATCTTGACTGCAAGTGATACGAGGCCGTTGGGATCCAGCACTGCGTTCCGTATTATCCTCCTGAACCCACCGATTCCATATTCTGCTAACAGTCATTGGATCTCGACCAACGCGTGCAGCAATGTCGCGATACGATAAACCGCAATCGCGATAGGCTACAATCCGACCTTTGTCAAAGTCGGAAACATGATGGTACGCATTTCTCCCCCTTACACGAGGCATCACAGCAACGTTTCACCAGGCAAAGCCGGTCAACTGCTGTTTGTGTATGAAAAATCGGTTGGAAACTTTCCTTATGTCAGCGTGTTGTAGGTGTCGCCAACGGTGCCAATCTTGTGTGAATACTCGGAAAAGCTAATCATTTGCATATCACAGCATCTTCTTCCTGTCGGTTAAATTTCGCTTCTGTAGCACGTCATCTCCGTGGTGTAGCAATTATAATGGCCAGTAGTGTAGATGCAATAGATGTACGTTGTGGTAAGTCAACACTACCAGTCATTTATATCTCGTGACACATCACCATTATGTTGTATGCAAAAGTCAAGCTCGATTCTAGGATAAACAGCATTTAGTCGTAAAGTTTCTTCAGACATCTATTAGTTGTATAAACAACCAAGTGACTAAAAGCCTTCAAAGGCTTGGAGCGCCCATGGCAGCAAAAGAATCCGCGGCCAGAATCCACGCTGTCTTAGCAATATATGTGAGAATATACGCGAGAGGCAAATTATGTGACATTAACTAGAGAACCTTTACTGGTGGAACTGCACTGCTGCTCGTATGCAATACTCTTAACGAGGGTCTTCAGCCTCATTTTTACCCGTGACACAGGGTTAAACTTACTAGCACCAAAAAACCATTTGTTAACGTCCTGTAACTTTCTAACGATATTCAGAAAAATCCGAGATTCAACCACTGGTGTGTAAAGTGTACACCACTAACAGACAGTACACTGCCTACAGCTGGTTCTTAGTCAATTTATGCACATTATCTTCACGGAGAGAAAACAGGATAACAATTCAAAGTCAATAACTGAAGATTCGCAGAAGAAAGTCACGCTTCAAGTTTCCACGGAAACATATGCCATTTATTGTCTTCAGATAATCCCCGTGAAGCTCATTTCTTTCATGAAGTACCACCTCCAGTTAGCTAATGGCTCCACCCTTTGCTGTGAGGCCTTTTCTTACTAAGCATGTACGTGCTCCATAAATCACTGAACTCGCCGAAAAACCCTGAAAAATACCTAATCAGAATATAATGTCCTCACACGGATACGCAATTTCGACTCAATAATATGGAGCTCTGGTGATTGTGGTGGCCAGGGGAATAGCGACAATTCATCCTCGTGCCCACAAAACCAGACCTGGGCGATGCGAGATGTGTGGACAGCGGCACTGTCGTCTTGGAAACCAGCTAATAACGGATGGTCCTGATCAGTCAGAATGGTCACATAATCCTTGGCAGTTATGCGACCTTGCAGAGTAACCACGGGGCCATGGAATAATACTGTATGGCTGCCCAAATCATCATCGAACCCCCGCTATAGTTTACGCTGGCGACGAAAACTGGGTCAGATGTTCTTACACAGTCCAGGTTTTATGGCTATGGCACTACCTTTCCCTGTTACAAGCATTTGCATCACTGACGAGTGGTCTTCGAATTCCAATTCGCCCTACAGTTTCCAGCTTATGGAGCTCCCTTCGTATTGGTTTGGTGCTGACAGGATTAGCGAGTGCGACATTCAGTTATACGATTACTTTTGCAGCTGTCGTCCTTCGATACGACGCCTCTTGGAACACCGAACACTTGGCCTCCCTTGATTACGGAAGCACCCACCATACGAGCACCGAAAGTTTGCCCACGTTTGAGTTTGGTTATCTTCCACACACAGAACTCGCAGATACAAAAGAACGCTGTTCTGACTATGAATGACACTTGCGACGTATTGATGACATTGTACAGATGCCGCTCGTGATCAAATACACACATCAAAGTCCGCAGTTCGTGGTCGTGCGGTAGCGTTCTCGCTTCCCACGCCAGGGTTCCCGGGTTCGATTCCCGGCGGGGTCAGGGATTTTCTCTGCCTCGTGATGACTGGGTGTTGTGTGCTGTCCTTAGGTTAGTTAGGTTTAAGTAGTTCTAAGTTCTAGGGGACTGACGACCATAGATGTTAAGTCCCATAGTGCTCAGAGCCATTTGAGCCACACACATCAAAACAAGTATTACATCGCCCCAGTACCCAGAACTCCTGAAGACAGACGTTGACTGTGGATATTGTATCACATACACAGTCACTTTGACTGTTCAGAGACGTCACTAAACCCGCCCAAAGATGTAAACAACCAAGTTCGAGCAGCGCCTATTAGACGGAGAGTTCCAGTCATTCCACCAGGAAGGAGGTACACTGCTCGTGTTGTCTGTAGTTCAACCATGCCTAGACGGTCAGTACCGCGGTTCGATCGAGTCCGCATTATTACTTTGTGCCAGAAAGGGCCATCAACAAGTGAAATGTCCAGGCGTCTCGGAGTGAACCAAAGCTATGTTGTTCGTACATGGAGGAGATACAGAGGGACAGGAACTGCCGATGACATGCCTCGCTCAGGCCGCCCAAGGGCTACTATTGCAGTGGATGACTGCTACCTACGGATTATGGCTCGGAGGAACCCTGTCAACAACGCCACCATGTTGAATAATGCTTTTCATGCAGCTACAAGACGTCGTGTTACGACTCAAACTGTGCGCAACAGGGTGCATGATGCGCAGCTTCACTCCCCACGCCCATGGCGAGGTCCATCTTTGCAACCATGACATCATAGAAAGCGGCACAGATCGACCCAACAACATGCCGAATAGGCCACTAAGGTTTGGCATCACGTTCTCTTCATCCATGAGTGTCGCATATGCCTCCAACCAGGAAATCGTCGAAGACGTGTTTGGAGGCAACCCGGTCAGGCTGAACGCCTTAGACACACTGTCCAGCAAGTGCAAAGGTGGAGGTTACCCGCTGTTTTGAGGTAGCATTATGTGGGGCCGACGTACCCCGCTGGTGGTCATGGAAGGTGCCGTAAAGGCTGTACGATACGTGAATGCCATATCAGCAGCATATTGACGAGGCATTCGTCTTCATGGACGACAATTCGCGCCCCCATCGTGCACATCTTGTGAATGACTTCCTTCAGGATAACGACATCGCTAGACTAGAGTGGCCAGAATGTTCTCCAGATATGAACCCTATCGAACATGCCTGGGATAGATTGAAAAGGGCTGTTTATGGACGACGTGACCCACCAACCACTCTGAGGGATCTACGTCGAATCGCCGTTGAGTTGTGGGACAATCTGGTGGACTAACAGTGCCTTGATGACCTCGTGGATAGTATGCCACTACGAATACAGGCATGCATCAGTGCAAGAGGACATGCTACTGGGTATAAGAGGTACAGGTGTGTGCAGCAGTCTGGACCACCACCCCTGAAAGTCTCTCTGTATGGTGGTGGAACATTGAGTGTGTGGTTTTCATGAGTAATAAAAAGGGTGGAAATGATGTTTATGTTGATCTCTACTCTAATTTCCTGTACAGTTTCCGGAACTCTTGGAACCGAGGTGATGCAAAACTTTTTTTGATGTGTGTACAACAGCGAAACCTACAGGCTTGGCTAGAATCTACGTGTATGTCCAGTCATATATTTCTCACGCTGTTAATCCACATTTCTGTACAACCCCTGTAAGTGCTGTTGGTTTGTGAGCTTTTAGCTGGCGCCCAATGGCATTACAGATATATTCCATCACGTTCGGATTAGGTTAATTTGGTTTCCAGTACATCGACATAAGTTTATTATAATAATCCTGAAACCACCTAGGCCACATTTTGGCCTTGTGAAATGGACAGTTATCCTACTGGAAAATGCTGTCACCGTCACCGTCGGGGAGGACAACAAGCGTAAAGGGTTGCAAATGGTAGACGTGTTCGTTTCCGGCTTACCGTCCACTGCATCACTCGACTGACGCTCTCTTCACCGGAAGCTCAGAACTACATTGCCTTAAAGGCAGCGTAGAACAAACGTCAATTTAGCAATTGAGCGCAGCTGCAGAGATTACTGGGTAGCTATAATTAAAGCGCAGCTCCTGAAGGAGGCTAAGTGTGGGCCGTAATTATCGTATGGCAGCGAAACGTGGTAGATACGCCAATGCGTTAATGTGGTACCGGTTTACGCTGGAAAATATTAGTTCCAATTTTGGCCCCGATGTGTAAATCTGACGCTATACAGCGTCGCGTTGACATCTTGGGTGCTCACAATGGACAAATCGCGTAAGCAGCTGTTAATAATAGAATTAACATTATGCCTTTCTTGCTTATTTGACCTTTTCTGACCACGTCGTGTGCCTAATGGGTTACATTTGGAAACATTTCTACACGTCTTTATTGCATTCACAGCGCCAGATTTGCATCTCGTGGCCAAAATTTCTACAATTTTTTCCGGCGTAAATCTGTTTGGCACTAAAGCATAAGAATATCTACCAAGTTTCGCTGCCATGTGATGACTGCAGCCCACTCTGGACCTCTAAGAGTAGCTGCACTTTAATTATAAGCACGCAGTACGCAGAACGGACGCCATCTGTATTCCCTGTATAAGAAAAGATTACTCAAAGGATTACACAGTCAGACGTTGCATTTGGTTTTTGCTTTTTTTTTTTTTTTTTTTTTTTGCCAGAAAATCGTATTGTGCCTCACGTAAGAAGGAGAAATTCACGAGGAGTGGGTTCGTGCCCAATCGAGACTGTGGTTTATCGTTCCGCGATATTTCTGATGCGTCGGCCTGGCTCCCGTGACTGTCATGCGAATATCGAACCTATGGATTCAAGAGGGCCACACTGAAAGCCACACAGGATCTCGGCGGAGTCACGCGACTAGCGCCCGAGAGGACAAAAAAATGGTTCAAATGGCTCTGAGCACTATGGGACTTAACAGCTATGGTCATCAGTTCCCTAGAACTTAGAACTACTTAAACCTAACGAACCTAAGGACATCACACAACACCCAGTCATCACGAGGCAGAGAAAATCCCTGACCCCGCCGGGAATCGAACCCGGGAACCCGGTCGTGGGAAGCGAGAACCGAGAGGACAGACAGGTTTGTTTGCAGCAAGACAAGTATCCACAAAGGCAGTGGGACGACGTCTGGAGCTCCACGGACTGCCAGCACGATGACGCAGCTTCAGAGAGAAGGTCGCACCGACGGAGGTGGGCCTGATGATAACACTGGACACAGGAATGGCGCAAATGTGTCTTTTCAGATGAATGCCAGTTCTGTGTACAACATCACAGTGGCCATATCTATGTGTAGAGGCTCCGATGCCAAACTGCGTCCGTCATCATTATATGGGCCCAATATCTGGCGTGACAGTTATCGGTGCTATTGGGGACACCACACTATCACCTTTGGTTTGTATAGGCTGTAATTTGAACAGCCACCATTACATTTTTGATGTGTCGAAGCGGTGGCTGTGCATTATCTTCGAGGTCTCTGAGACTTTAAAATTCGAAAAGATAACGGGAGACCACATGTTGCCCATGCTTTCCTGATCTACGCCGATGCGGAGGGTGTTCAACTGTGGTCCTGTCCAACACGTACTCCAGACTCAAAGCCTTTGGCCATGGGTTACCGAGAGACTAGCACTGTACCTCTTGTCAGCCACTACAGTTGATAAACTCTGAGAGTTAAAACAGCATGTAACGGATCTGTATCTGTCATCCAAGCCAAGTTAGATTCGATGGAGAGCCGTATTAGATCCATTGCGGGTGCCAGAGTATGTAATGTGCAAGAAGGCATCAGCATCTTTCCACGACCTACAAATATATGAAAAGCTCTTTCCTCTTTACATCAAAAAGGAACTTGTACAAACACGTACACTTCCAGTTATTGATAACAGCGATGTCATCCAGCAAGGCTTTCCCAGGAGAGCTCACTGCACCTTGAACTGGTGTTCGTTATATCTGTGACGTTCGACTCTTTAACCACATTACACCAACATATGCACAGCTATCCTGGCTGCTTGAAGACAAGTGCAGAATTTCCATATCCTCTATCCTCACGGCAGAAACACCCCATTCCCACCACAGCAAAATCCTTTCCGTTCCGCTGTGTCGGTGAGCCACTTTCTCCATGTCCTCGGCAGCAGGAAGCATCCTGCATTATATTAGAGAACTATGTAGTATCTCCAGCTTCAGAAGGAAGGTAAAAATATATCTACTAAAGCAAAACTAAGGACTGCCATTGACCCTGTACGCAATCTTTACCCTTACACATCCCACTTTCCAATCTGATCTTTCTCATTTCCCAGTATTCTTAGCTCATGCAGCTTCCTTAAATTTCCTTTTCCCAGAACTCACAGTATCAGAAAACACATATTTTGTACATCTACAAATTCTTCTCATACCTGCCACTATAATTATTCTTAGTAATGTCACAATTATTGCCATTATTATTATTATTATTATTATTATTATTACAATTATCACTATTAGTACCAG
Organism: Schistocerca piceifrons; assembly: GCF_021461385.2. Lineage (NCBI taxonomy): Eukaryota > Metazoa > Arthropoda > Insecta > Orthoptera > Acrididae > Schistocerca > Schistocerca piceifrons. The sequence goes on along the minus strand of NC_060138.1, from coordinate 478,079,958 downwards.
CAGCTGCAGGAGTGCACGTAATGCCATTATTAACTTTATTAGTTCATAGTCAGTGTTATTTACTCAGACTGCCACTTCAGACACTCAGATTATTGTAATACCAGTTGTCATCTTCTTTTTCTTCTTTCTTCAGGTGTTATGCAGGTACCCATCTTTGTCGGGGAGTTCCTCTATCTCTTCTTCCCTGGCACTTACAATTCCTAGGCTTTAAGGAGAGTCTGTTACTCTCCATTCTTTCTAGACGTTCGTTCCATTTTCTCCTGTAATCTAGAATTTTATCATTTAGATGAATGTATTTTAGCTCTTCTCTAAGGTCTTTATCCCTCAGTCTGTTTTCTATAGTGCAACCTAAAACTCTTCTGAGGAATTTCATTTCTTGAGCCTGAATACGGCTTTTTCCTTTTGGTAATCACCCAGGTCTCGCCCCTAAATATGTAGAACTTAATTCGAGTGTCATTCCTGGTTTTATTGTTAAGGTTTCTGTTAATTGTTGCCCACACCCTGCTGAATTTACTAGGCTGAATTTCTACTTTTTTTCTGTAGCCATATACCATCTCATATACTATGTAACTGAAGTGGTTTGCTTGCTCTAAAATCTTATCTTCCATTATTATGGCTCTAACATGTTCTTTCCCTATGAAGGCCAATGTCTTAGTTTTTTTCTCTTGAGATCTCCATGTCAAATTTATCACTTACTTGCTTCAGGACGATCGTCTTCTTGATCTGCTAGGATCACTGCATCATCAACATGTAGTAAGTTATTTCAATGAGTCTTCCTGTCTAGGTACATACCTTTTTGAAATACTGATTTTCACATGTGTTCTATGTTAAATGTTATATGTTAAATAAAGTTATGGAGATACAATAGCCTTGTCTACTCCTTTGTTAGTCGGTAACTCTACAGTAATTTTTCGACTGAGATATAGAGTGATACTCGTCTTCTGTTCCAAGTTTCTTATGGCATTTATTAGATGTTTCGTTTGTCCACTTTTCATTATTATCTTCCGAAGTTTGTGTCTATTGGCACTGTCAAAAGGTTTTTTATTTTTAAATCGATAAAAGCAATGTGTGTATATTTATTACATTCTCTGCATTTTTGTATTATAAACTCAAGCGCCAAAGAAACTGGTGTGGGCATGCGTATTCAAACAGAGAGATACGTAAACAGGCAGTACACGGTGCTGCCGTCCGCGACGCCTGTATAAGACAACAAGTGTCTGAGGCAGTTGTTACATCGGTTACTGCTGCTACAGTTGCAGGTTATCCAGATTTAAGTGAGTCTGAACGAGGTGTTATAGTCGGCGCGCGAGTGATGGGACACAGCGTCTCCGAGGTAGCGATGAAGCGAGGATTTTCCCGTATGACCAAATCACGAGTGTTCCGTGAATATCAGGAATCCCGTAAAGCATCAAATTTCCGACATCGCTGGGGCTGGAAAAAGATCCCGCAAGAACGGGACTAACGACGCCAGAAAAGAATCGTAAAACGTGACAGAAGAGCAACGCTTCTGAAAATTGCTGCAGATTTCTATAGTGGACCATGAAGAAGCGTCAGCGCGCGAACCATTCAACGAAACATCATATGGGCTTTCGGAGCCGAAGGCCCACTCGTATACCCTTGATTACTGTACGACACAAATCTTTACGCCTCCCCTGGGCACGTCAACACAGATGCTGGACTGTTGATAACTGGAAACACGTTACCTGTTCGGACGAGTCTCGGTTCAAATTTTATCGAAAGGATGGACGTGTACGGGAATGGAGACAACCTCATGAATCCATGGAACCTGCATAACAGCAGGGGGCTTTTCAAGCTGGTGGAGGCCCTGTAATGATGTGGGGCGTGTGCAGTTGGAGTGATATGGGACCGTTGATACATCTAGATACGAACAGGTGACACGTACGTAAGCATGCAGTCTGACCACTTGCATCCATTAATTAATGTCCACTGTGCACTCCGACGGACTTGGACAATTCCAGCAGGAGAATGCCACACCAAACATGTCCAAGTTGCTACTAGGAACGCTCTTTTGAGCTTGAACTCTTCCGCTGGCCACCAAACTCCCCAGGCATGAACATTATTGAGAATATCTGGGGTGCCTTGCAATGTGCTGTGCAGAAGAGATCTCCAGCCTTTCGTGCTCTTACGGATTTCTGGACAGCCCTGCAGGATTCATGGTGACGGTTCTCTCCAGCGCTACTTCAGACATTATGGAGTCCATGTCACGTTTTGTTGCAGTACTTCTGCGTGCTCGCGGGGGCCCTACACGATATTAGGAAGATGTACCAGTTTATTTCGATCGTGAGTGTGTATTGTAATACAAAAACTGCATCTGTCATAGACTGTCCTTTCCTGAAATCCAGCTGTTCTTCATGCAATACTACTCCTGTTATTTTGTACTGGAATTGTCGTATTAAAATTGTTATTTAAGGTAACAGTGATGTAATAGGTACTGTATGTATGAAAACCTGGTCCGAAGAAAGAGAGGCCCTGATTGCCCCAATCAGATGATGTTAAACAAATGAATTTAAAAAAAAAATTATAGACCTTGAAATGGAAGTTGCGCATCGATTCTTGTTTGTCTCTTAGTGGAAGCCAAATCCGTGTGCTAAATTTATCACCCTGTCCACTTCCGAAATCACCTACAAATTTATCGATGTACTCTACCCGGTATACCAGTACTGTTATACACAATAAGTAACATTTCATTACTGCCTATACTCTCCGATGTAACAGCTTTAATGACCAGTGGTGTACATCGGTTGTCCCGTGGTCGCAACCGGGCTGTCTTCTCGAATGACTGTACCATTTGTTTTCTGTCTGCTGTGCCACACAGAAGAGTCGGCGAGATCTAGAGTAAGAGTATCATTTCGGTGTTAATGAAGCTGAGACGCAGTCAGTGTAACGGTAGGCCGCTGTCGCCGCCGGGTGGCGTCCCGATTAATCCTGGCCGCTCGGGCTGCGTGCTCGGCCATTCGTCAAGGGGGCGAGCCGGGTAGCCGCCGGCGTCTGCTGTCGGCGCCACAGCCGCGGCTGACACTCTCCAGAGACACGGGTACCGCGCCGGCTGAGAAACTTTTTTTACGGCCGCCTGCGGGAGGCAGAAGACGCCGGGCTGGGTGATGCGCGCTGTTATTGTCACTTGCGATTGTGGGACCAGGCGGTAATCAGTGTCACCTTGCTTCAGCACTGCGAAACCTCGCCTAGCCCGTTAATGAAAATGTTCGGACTAGGACTGTCACCTACTGACTTTTCTTCGTAAACAAACTTTTAACCTTGTGAGATCTAATACAAAACAAGCATTCAGCATACTGTAATGGCGGTCCTATGGTTAGTACTCAAACCTGAATTATATGAATTCGTTATGCCTGTTCTTTCGGGCATTGAAGGGGGATCGGGGAGAAAGGAAAGGAAAGGAAAGGAAAGGAAAGGAAAGAACTAATGACAACAGCAGCACCTGGACTTTACATAATATGTATCAAAGCTACGGATTCCGTGACGTGTCTGTTCTTTCGGACATGTGCGAAAGAAGAGTCACGACTCATTCATATAAGTGATTCGTCTCGGTAGACAATGAATCCACAACCTTGAGTGCGCATGCACAGTTACGTTCGACCTCCAGCGGCAACCTAAAATTAGTGAGCATAAAGGACATGGGCGAGGGCTGCAGATGGGTGGAGCTAGGTAGGATGGTGAGCTGGGGGGGGGGGGGGGGGGGGGGGGGAGCGTGCAGAGATATTCCGCGCATTTGCAACAAACACTGTATCCGGTTGGGGCGGTGGTTAACGGAAGTGCTTGCTCAGCAGGAGATCCCGAGTTCGAGTATCAGTCCGGCACACATCTTCACCCTCGCTGCTGATTCCGCACAAAGTCCCGATGCAGCTGATATTAGTTTCTTTCCTATCCTTTCTCCACTAAAAAATGGTTCAAATGGGTCTGAGCACTATGGGACTTAACATCTGAGGTCATCAGTCCCCTAGAACTTAGAACTACTTAAACGTAACTAAGCTAAGGACATCACACACATCCATGCCCAAGTCAGGATTCGAACCTGAGACCGTGGCGGTCGCGCGATTCCAGACTGAAGTGCCTAGAACCGCTCGACCACGCTGGCCGGCCCTTTCTCCTCTCCCACCTCCTTTAAACACTTATTATATATAAGTTTATAAGTACTTAAAGCTGCAACATTATTAATCCTTTTTAAGAGTAAGACATAACAAATAAGTATCAAATTCTGTACACGCACAGTTTCGTATTCTGAAAGTACGCTCCGTCTTAGTAACAAGGGTACAGGTCATTTGTAAATGGCAGCAAATAAATAAATTCATATATAACTACAGATCATCCTTTTTGGGAAGCAACTGAGACGTTTGAGGGACTAGGAACTTCAGCGTCGTTACGCCTTTTCTCTGTCATAGTGCTCATAAGATTCCTCTCTGAGTTATCCGGACTGAAAATTTCAGTTTGATATTTTTCATGAAAGTCGAGAAATAGCTTTCAGAAAAGGTGGTGCATGACACTCAGCTTCCAGTTTCCTTCCCGCCGATTTATTGTCGATTGTTGCGCGTGCTTGTAGTGAAAGTGTTGCCAGCAAATTGTATTAGAAAATGAGTGAAATTAGTGAATCATAGTCAGAAAATAATTTTAAACATACTAAGAAGAGAATAAATGATGGTAATATTATAGAAATAAGAAAGGGGTAATTTTTTTTCAATTCGTTTCGGCCTAATGGAGACCACGGGGCTCTTCTTAACTCTCAGCTAGTGTTTTCTGTTTCTTCTCGGCCCAGTTTGCCTTCGTCTTCTGGCTGTGAGCCTGCTTCCTGTCATCCGTCCTCTTAGGTCTGGTGGTGCCCGCACAGGTCTTGCTTGTGAGAGACAGTGGAAAGACCCCCTGCAGGATGGCCTGTCGGTATTGAGTTCGGTTCTCGGTTGTCCTTAATGGGATCTGCAGTTCCTTTAAGTCTAACAGAGATGATCCACTTGCCTTTGGAGGCCTTTCCCCTACTGATCACTGTGAGGATTCTGTTGGTGAGCCTGGAGTGATTCAGGCGGGTCATAGAAAGTCAGTCCCCTTTTCCTCATACATGTGACGATGTCTAACTGATGTTTGTAGAGTTCGTTATTGTGCCTGATCCTGTAGGTACCGTTTTCCTCTCTTATGGGTCCTAGTGTTCTACTCAAGATATTCCTCTCTTTAAGTTCTAGTTTCCTGAGTGGGCCCTTTCGATTCATCAAGAGGCACTCAGAGGCATAGAGTGCAGAGGGTTTTACTACCGAGTTGTAGTGCTTCAGCTTTGTATTCTTGGATAGGTTCTTGAAGGTATAGATGTTCTTACAAGAATGATAGGCCCTCTCTAACTTGGTGCACCTGGCGTCAATGGTCAAGGTTTCACTCTCGCTTGCTGAGATTCATTCTCCCAAGTACTTGACTGCAGGAACTTTACATATAGTACTGTTTCCTAGTGGGATTGTAGAAGAGGCCTGCTTGATATTGATGATGAACTGTCTTCTGTATGTTGACCCTCAAGCCGGTTTTTGCCGCAATACTGTAGAGGCTCTGTAGCTGGTGAGTAGCCTCCTCCATGCTGTTGGCCAACAGGGTGAGACCATCAACCAAGGCTAGACAGGGTACACTGAGGTTGTCTTTCTTGTACCCAAGCTTCAGTCCTGCTGCTAGAGACAATGTGGAAGTCCATTCTCTGACGATTTTCTCCAGAACACAGTTGAAGAAGATGCAAGAGAGGCCATCCCCCTGCCTGACTCCTGTCTGGATGGGAAAGCTCGTGGAGAGTTCACCCCTGAACTTGACTTTGGAGGTGGTGTCCTTCAATGTAGCTTGAACCAGTCTGGTAGTCTTCCAATCCAGGCCTAGTTCCTGCAGGGTAGAGAGGAGTGTCTGTCGATCTATTGAGTTATATGCCTTTTGGAAGTCTACCATAATGGCTACCCAGTGGTGTCCGCCTCTGTAGTTGTTGAGGTCGGTCTTACTTCCTTTCTTGTGTACTGGATGGATCACAACTTAGGTCCATCGTTCTGGCAAGACCTTCATTCTCTAAATGTCCTGAATGATCTAGGTGATACTCTGCAAAGACTGGTCAACTACATGCTTTCACATTTCTGCAACTATACCAACTTCACCTGGGCCCTTGCTGTTGTTCAGGTCTTTGATGATCTTCTCTATTTCTTCCCTGTTGGGTGGTACAGAGTCCTGATTCCTGACAGCAGGCTCGGCGAAAGCAAGTCTTTATTTCTGTTGTTCTGCACTGAGGAGTTTCTGGAAGTGTTCTGCAAAGGTTTTTGTGCAGTCCCTGTTATTCATTTGGAATTTCCCATCAGGCCTTCTGAGATGCAGGGTAGGAGCCATGTATGAATGTTTCTTGAGTCGCTTGCAGATACCCCGTGAACAGTTTTTCTTTAAGTCTTCTGCTGCCTGTAGTATTTGAGACTGTTGTAGTTCATCTTGATTTTACGGATGACGCTTGCTGTCGTTTTTCTTTACACCATGAAAGTCTGATGGTTGGGCTCATCTTAGCGTTGATTCCACTTGATCCAGGTTCTACGACTTTCGTCTACAGCTTGACCAGATCCTGTGGTCTACCAGGGTTGCTTGCCTCTGTTCAGTGAAGCAGGTATAGTTTCATGAGCAGCATCCAGTAGAGCCTTTTGAAGAGCAGGCCATCCTTCTTTCTGTCTGTTCTTCTCAAGGGTGGTCTGGAAGTCGCAGTCCTTATTGCTCAGCCGTTGGGTGTTAAACCTTGGTATTCTCAGAAACCTTTGGGCTACTGAGAGATCTTCTCAAAGGTTGTGGGTTGGTCTTAACTAGGGAGAGGTAGTGGTCAGAGTCGATGTTTGCTCCCCTCAGTACCTTGACGTTTTGTGTTTCCTTGTGGCATCTCCTGTCTATATCCACATGGTCTATCTGAAATTCAGCCAGCATGTGAACTGAATTCCTCCAGGTCATGGCCTTCCTTGGTAGTCGCTTGAACGCAGTTGATTTTAGGACCTGGTTGTAGTTGTCACAAAGGTGTATGCGGTGGTCGCCAATTTTGTTAGTCCTCTTGTGGGCTGGGTAACCGCCTACTATGCTGCAGTACTTCTTTTCCTTGCCAACGTGTGCACTGATGGTGTGGTGGTTAGGGATCTTGTTTAGAATCTCTTCACGTGTGTTCCAGTAGTTTTCTACTGCTTCCAGATCTTCCCTATTGGTGTCATTTGTAGGTGCATGGAACTATTGTGTATGTTCCATGGTGAGACCTCAAGGATAATGAGGAGGTTCTGCCATTGGAGGATTGGAATCCTAAAACATGGTAGACTATTCTATGATGAACAGCGAAGCCAGTACCCACGTGTAGAACTGTCTTCATCACTCTTTCACTTGATTTTCCTTTATAGGTCCGGTATCCTTGGGATTCCATTGCATCCGCATCTGGGAACCGAGTCTCTTGTAATACCGATATCTTGATGTTATACTTCTCCAACACATCAAGTTTGTGTTTGAGTTTACCAACATTTAACAGGGAGTTCATGTTCATTGTAGCTCGGTAAGTGATGTTTCTTTTCTTTTTCTGTTCTTGTTTATGCGAGGTCAATAGTGGTGGAGTACATGAAGGTTCAGGCTGCCCAGAATCCGATGACCTGCTTGCCCATCATGATTGGGGTGGATTGGTTCCCAATTGGGGTATTATTTCTGTTGATATTTTTCTTCATGTTGATTCTAACGAGTGTGTGTATGGGGTCACCCTAGTGGATGCTGTTGGCGTACCGCCACTGACATGTGGAAGCGCCACGCCCTTGGTACTAATTTTGGTCCACCCCAGGTATTTTATTTCCTCCGTGCCCACCATATCTGATGAGCATCTTCCTATCCGCCACCTGGGGAGGCACTCGGTAGGAGACCAGAAACTCCCCCCAGAAGAAAGAGGTAGTTGTAATAAGAAAATTTCAGTATGTCATTCATTGCTGTCGAAAGGAGTGTAGCGCAGCAGTGACTTCCGATGTCCAGGAAACTATGTTTCATCTGTGATGCGTACAGGCCGTCTGGACAGAACGGCTCGCGTATGTCATATTAGGTTTAGAGGCTCCGGCTTGGACAGTGGAACCGTGACAGAACAAACAAATTAGTGACACACAAATACACACTTTAGTGCCCTGCCATACTTCGGTTGCGCAGCAACTCATTCGAGTGTCAAGGCGTGCGTTACTGAATACAAAGTCAATAAGACTATGTCCGTCCTGGGAGTCACACTGTTAATGACTGTGGTAAACACCTGTCCCTATGCGAAGGCAATAGGCGACTCGATTTGTGTAAGTCTTGCAAGCTGACCTCGACTACGAACTACAACGCTAGAACTCCGTCTTGAACTGTCGTATGACAGCGCCGTACATGAACAGTCCGTTACTGCCTGTGGGCGCCGCTTCTCACAGTACCGAAGTCCATCTCATTGGCGGCGGCGCGAACGTTGTTGATTGGGCCACGCGTGTGATCGGCGGTGAACCTTAAAGCATCGCCTGTGATGTCAGTAGGAAACTGTCTCAGCGCACTAGCTCTAGTTGCGTTCATTGTCGAGGACACAACAGTCAGTTTTATAGTTCAAGTGCAAACTCAACAGGATACATTTATATCAGAGTGTTATCAGAGAAAAGAAATTAAAAGGATTATTTTAACTGCACTCAACATACCAGAAATGAGTTTGAGAACAGTCTAGGAGAAGGGTATAAGCAGGTGTCTTTGAGGACCTAAGGGGTAAGCATGAAAACAAGCCCTATAAAATAAAATATAATATTTGGTAGTGTGTAAATGAGTGTTTATTGACTATTACCCTCACAATTGCACATTATTCTGCTTCTAAATCAAGCAAGTTGTACTTCGATAACCAAGATTTAAATGTCAATATATTGTTTACACTCTTTAAAGAGTACTACAAGTTAAACTATGGCCGGAAGGTCAATATCAAATAATATGCATATTTTAAGTTTCTTAAAACATTGAACTATGCACTGAGACGACCAAGATCTGGCATTTGTGACTGTTGCTGTGAAGTGGCTACAAGGCTTTAACTGAAAGAAAATAAGGGGACCTAACATAAGTCACAGTTTCACAAAAGATCTGCCGAGGCTCATTTCAAAGGAAAAGAAGGATATCATTGTACAGTGTAACATAGCTCATAGTTTACTATGCTTGGAGTTTGACTACGTCCAAAATTTGCCATATCCAAAACTTGTTAACGCATAGATGCATAAAAGACTCCATTGATGGATTATTTCATACTATTTCACGGAATTTGATGGTAAAAATGATCCTAACTCTGTCTGATCATTCCTCCATAACTTCATATTAAACAAGCTTCAAGAATCACCATATGTCAAGAAAATAAGTCTTTTTTTACTGATGCAGCATGAGGCCAGGAAAAAATTTGTTATGATTGCCTTCTGCACTTGGCTAGCAAAACAAAAATTATTACGATAGAATAGATTTTTCAAGGGTGTGGTCACTATCATAATCAGTGCAATACAAACTCCGGCATTTATCGAAAAAAGTTAAAGAAGATGGAAAATCTCTAATCAAACTAAGAGTTTGTGCAAGTTTTCCAGCAGTGCATGGAGAATACTCAACTGTTCCAAGTCTGTGAGGGAAGTGAGATTAAAAAAGATTGGAAGAAAAATTTAATGGATTTCTTCTTCCCAATTCCAAAGACGAAATATTCTTTTCAACTCCAGTTTTATGTGAGAAAGCAGTTCAGTAGACCTGAAATAATCACTGCATCAAAAACATATTTGAAGTTTTTCATGACTTCTTGTTCATATATATATATATATTTTTTTTTTTTTTTGCACCAGTCGAGACTAGCTATAGCAGAAACAAAGTCGAAACACATTTAGGACCCATTGCGCTTTCTTAGTTTCTTTCTAATACAATAAAATCCTGGTAGGAAGAACTTCTGGAGAGTGCTTAAGCTAATGAAGCAGCTGATGCTGAGAACTCTGAGGCTCATTACCTGGAGTGAAAACAAGAAAGAGGAATAATGTGATCTCATGTGGAGAAAAACCCTGTCCAATTTATCTGTAGTATCACGTATTATATATATTATAGTCTTTAAATAATTTGTAGTTCAGTTGATATTTTGGTGAAAAATAAAAGCAACATTGTAACTAACATTGGGTTATTTGTTCAGACTGTCTTCATTCGATGGAAAAAGGGCGCAAGCTGTTCATCACATTTTGGCATATACATCAGAAATAAAAGGTTTATCATCGGGTGTTAGCAAATGATTTGTCATATTAAATGTATTTTCTAATGCACCACAACATATTACGGAACTACTATTCGTTTTCAGTAAGGTAATACACATCCAAATATTAAACTCTCTTGTGTCAGGAATGCACTTCTCTGACTTACGCCCTTATTCCATTAAACTCAATTGAACATGGGTAGCTGCAATTTTTTTAATTCCCACAAACGGGGCTTAGAAAAGGGATAATCAACGACTTACCAACTACATATAATCAGACAAGTGTTATCCAAGTGTTGGGAATCTCGCAAAAATGTTCACTGCCTTTTTGTGGGCATCCAGAAGGCAAATGACAGTGTCAACAAGCAAGCAATAAAGCAAAGAGCAGAAAGGGTACAAGTTTTCAAAAAACGAATAAAACAAGCAAGTAAAGAAGAGATAACATACACAGTGGCAGTCAAAGATATTGGAGAAGCTCGATATGCGGACTGAAGAGTGATGGGGAGACTGTCTCCCCCTTGTGTTTAATCTGATACTAGAAAGACCACTGAGAAAAGCAACAAGCCTAGAGACAGGAATTCAGCTGGGTAGATCCACACTCCTATCTATGCAAATGATGTAGCTCTAACAGCTTAGGGTGAGTAAGATATCGTTCAGAGATTAAGAGTATTAATGGAAGAGGCATGAAGATGAATATGGATAAAATTAAATACTTTGCAGTGAACAAAGAGAATGATGAGAGACTTCAAGATGCGTTTGGTAAGGTAATTGCAAAGTCAAGAGTTCAAATATTTTGGGGTAACTGTGAGTGAAAGGAATTAGGTAGACCGAGAGTAGGGGGACAAACTATGTTCTGGTGCAGTTTTATAGTGCAGGTTGCATACATTCATGGGAAAACTTGATTGATTTATGACCCCCCCCCCTCTCTCCTTAACCAATTGTTCTGAAACAACCTGAGGGTTGATTTATAACAATTGGCTATAATCCATCCTTCTGAGAAACCCCCACCCATTCTCCTCCCCCTCCCCCACCCCTCTGAAAACCTCCAATCTTCCCCTCTCCCCTCCCCCCTCCCCCAGTGATACAAGCACACTTTCAGGCTTCAGTTATTCGAATAGGCCTCTCCAACACTAGCAGTTTGATTGATTAATTAATTAAATTGGTCAATTAATTAACCCTTCCTCTTCGAGTCTTCATCTTTCCTCCCCTCCCTCACCTGGAAACTGCCGCAGAAAAGACTCAGTTGATTGGCTGTTTGGTGGGAAATCGATTGCAATCTATGGAATGTTGTTTAAAAAATTTCTGGTGAACAAGGCAATGTGTGGAACATTATTCACTTAAACAATTTATGGGATGCAAGGCAGTGTTCGGGATGTAGTTTACTTATTTATTTAAGGAATTTGTAAGAAACTGACTGTAGTGTATCGAATAGTGTTTATTTAAACATTTTGAACGTGACAAATCAGTATGGAATGCATAAACAATTGCAGTGCTTTCTTATTCTGATTGTGCAAGGATAACCATCGTGAACCAATCATCACACATACTTACACCGCTAAAAATCTTTCACACTGATCGCAGGATATTGTGTACCCACACCCTGACCACTTTGCCAGGCTGCAGCACGCTCTGGTGTTCTTTTTGGATTTCTCTCGCTGTTCCTTGGGTTTCCCTGGCTGGGAGGACTTCACTGATTCAGTCTCTGGGACTGAGGATGAGCGTGAAGCCCCGTGACCAGCTGCTTATGGGTTCTTCAGCCACTGGGGATGTCACCTTCTCCACTAGCAGAGACCTTGGAAGGGAATGACCCAAGGGTCCCCTTCCTAGCGATGGCAGCCAAAGGAATTGTACACTTCTCCGGCTCTACGTCCACTCAGGCCCTCCACGTCCACTGCCAGCTACCATACCTAATTCCAGCTAATGCAGCATGCAGACTAGAAGTCACGCTAATCCCGAACAAAGTTTTAAATAGTGGAACCCTTTGATATTGAAACCCGAGTAAATCCTGTTGAAACACATATTCTCCCTCTCTCTCTCAAGTGCCCAGTTCCTGTCGCGTGCTACTGCTTGGGTGAATTCTGACCAACTTGTACAAACCAGCAGACCATAGTGTCTCAGAATACTGAGTTTATTTTTTGTGACCATTCAGCTGGCACGTCACCCCAACAACCATGGACCCTTTTGACCATGATGGTGTTGTGTTCTTTGTACTTAAAGTGGCTGCTTGTGGTTGCAGCAATTGTAGAATCTGCTCCCAAATGCACAACTTTCATACCAGATCAGTGGGATCATCTGCTCCAAATGCTCACCCTGCTGTGCAGATACTGGGTTATTTCACAATACCACCAGCAGAGGACGCTGGGAGAAGCAACCCCCCCCCCCCCCCCCCCGACCTCCTCTCTCCAATTTCCTCTTCTTCCCCCCCCCCCTCACCCTTCCAGTTACTATTAGTTGGACAAATCATCAAGTGGCAACAACTCTTCGATGCAAGTGGCGGCAACTCTTTGATATTGTAACCTGGGAAATTCCGCTCTCAACATATGCTCTCTTATATGCTCTCCTCTCTCTCTCAGGTGTATGTTTCCTGCCCCACAAGCATCTTTTGTGTGCCACACTAACCACACCTTTGTCCCGAAGAAAGTAGTGGGCACTTGGTAATCTACCAGCTGTGACTGTCTTGGAAATATTCTCTCACTCTGTCAAACTGATTGACTAATTAATTAATTACATCAATACTCTTTGTGTGTGGTCAGTGTTTCCTTGCATGTTATTAGTTCATGCTAGGCTGGTGTATGTGGCAGGATTCGAGCCCACAGCTGCTCTCTTTCCAAATCCTTCTAGACTTTTTCTCTTGTCTTCTACTGGTGGATACTGGCATATAGGTCATTTGATAGGAAATCCATTACATTGGAGGTAGCCTAAAATTTCAAATTTCAGGTATTTTGTCAAACAATCTGCAGAGGGTTTGGTTTGATGTGCAATTCCAATTCCACTATTGAAACTTAAGCCATGTTCAAATACAAAATAGTGTTTGTCATGGTTAGGTGTTGGAGATCGCTGAATCACTCACACATCCCGCATTCTCATGCTCCGATATCCACACACAGCATGCCTGTCCCCTTGTACACTGCCAGTGCCAATGCTCAGAAGTCAGAAAAAACAGCTGCCATGACTGCAGCCAGAGTGCACCATCTGAGCCATGGAGGGCATCCAAGGTGATTAGAGTGGTAGCAATTTGGATGTGATTTAAACATCCAGTACCAACACTTGACAGTGATTGATATTGAATCGCTCAGTTTTTCATGAAGAACATATACAACGCACACGACGGCTGAGACAGCCCAATGTATTCTGAGGATTAGTTCATTATTTGGCTATTCAGAGTGTCACGAGGGCCACCGCTGTGACTTGGCACCACTGCTGTGGGCAAGAACCATCTAGCTGGACAGCTAGAACTTTTCTTTGTACCCAGTGCCTGCAACAGCCTTAGGTCAGAAATTCCAATTTGTTCCGGTCACTGGCTACCTCCATCATGCAGTCCCAATCTGGTGACATTCCACAATGAGCGAAGTATCATAAATACAGCTATGGCCCTGGGACGAATCTCATGATGAAATATATAAATGTCTGTATCCTCCTTATGACTGGACATGATTTTCCAAGTAAAATCTTTTGTATCCCTTACAGCTATCAGTACCCTGAAACCGCAGTTTCCCATGTCAAATTCGTACCTCCCTTAGGACTGGATATAGTCATTTTCTTTAGACATGTCAGAACACAGATCACAGTAACTTTTTTTTTTAAATAAGTGGTGGAGCCCCTCCACGCCCACACCGGCATGATGGCCAACACAAAAGGTCTACTGCCATCTCTGCATAAGGGTTAGTATTCACTAAAGTGAGGTGTCGCAGGATGTGGGTACTGCGATGTCTGCGTACGTCTGGTTAGGATTAACCATTAATACGCGCTCATCTGGAGATAGATTGGTCGAAATCTGACGAAGGGTAGCGGTTTGAAGGGCAGAGGAAAAAAAGTGCCAAAGCAAGAGCCAAGGGAAAAAAACCTCTGCGAAAGTTAGGTCGGGCGGCAAGAGCAGTAGCGGTTGTCTTGCTGCCTGCGATAGGTTGTGTAAGGATAGGCTTTGTTAGTAGTGGGTATCATGCATGTCGATACCTTGACGTTGTGCGTTCGTGCTGCTCGGCGGCTGGCGCTGGGTGCTGGTACAGAGTCCTCGTTCAGCGTCCTGCAGCCTGCAACAGTTAGGTTTGTTATCGGTCTTGTGTCCGATAGGTCATATACCGGAGGCACAGTGTGAGGGAGTGTTGGCAGATTGTTCGTGCGTCTGTGGGCGAGCTCGTCGGTGTCCCTGCTGTGGCCTGTTGGTTGGCTCTAATAGCAGCTGGTAGTTGCCAGTCAGTGTTGCTGATATGCAGGGCTTACCGGCGTTTGTCGCTGTTTGCGTATGTTAGTTTACCATAGGTGGTTATGCCCTAGCTAGCAGTGTCTTTGGCCGCTTGTGTTTCCACCTGTGGTTGTGATCGTAGTTTCCCAGAGTGAGGATGAAAGGATTGTTCGAGTGTCTCGAGTTCCTGTATAGTCGTGTGGCGTGTTTTTTGAATACTTCCTTGAGGGTATCAAGGCAGTATTCATGGTGAAGATCCACGGTGCGTGTGTAGCGTGGAGCATTGCTGATGATTCGTAGCACCTTGTTCTGTATGATCTGCAGGCGGCGCAGTCGTGTGGGAGCTGCATATCCCCAGACGGGAGCTGCGTACGTCATCAGAGGTCTAATCAGTGTCATGTATAAGGACCTCGACACCCTCCTATTCAGTGTGCTTGCCCTGTTGAGCATTGGGTAGAGCTGTTTTAGCCTCGCGTGTGCTCGGTTGGCAACGTATTCGATGTGGTCCCCCCATGTAAGTTTCCGGTCCAGCCAGACACCAAGGTATCTGACTTTCTCCCGGAAACGTATTGGGCGTGTATGTAGTGTTATCGGTCTACAGTGTTGGTGTTTGCGCAGTTGTTTCGGTCTGCGTGTGAACAGAACTGCTTCGCACTTGTCGACGTTTACTTTAATACGCCATCGCTCAGCTGTTCTGAGTGCTGTCTGTATTCGTGAGTTTATGTTCGACGGTTTCCAGTCTTGCGCGAGAATGGCTGTGTCATCCGCGCAGACGGCTAACGTCGTGTTTCGTGTCGCTGGGAAGTCATTAATGTACAGGTTAAACAAGATTGGCCCTAGGATGCTTCCTTGGGGTACTCCAGCTTGGATACCGTGTTGTGTTGATTGTTTGTCCTGTACGTTAGTGTTGAAACATCTGTTCGTGAGATATGAGTGTATGAGACGCACGAGTCCGTCCGGGAAACCAGCTTCGCTAAGTTTGCGTATGAGTCCGTTGTACCAGAGACGATCGAAAGCCTTTTCGATGTCTAGGAACACGGCCCCTGTGGCTTTGTTCATGTTGTAGCCGTGTGTTATATGTTCGACTACGTGGAGGAGTTGTTGTGTTGTCGAGTGGTGATTCCTAAAGCCGAATTGCTCCGGTCTTAGGGTGTCGTTGGCGATGCAATGCCTAGTGATACGTTTTAGTATTACCTTCTCAACAATCTTGCTGAGTGAGCACAGCAGACTGATAGGTCAGTAATTTTGTGGGAGGGAGTGGTCTTTCCCTGGCTTCCTGAACATCAGGACCTTGGCCGCCTTCCAAAAGTCAGGGAAGTGTTGGTGTGTCAGGATGGCATTCGTTAAGTGTGTGAGGTATTCTACGGCTTTATCCGTGAACTCCTGGAGGAGTAACTGTAGATAATGCATATTTTATAAGCCTGCTGATCACAGCATATGTATCACACTTACCATGCAAATACTTCAACAATAACTGAATGATGGTGACACTAAACAACATTGGGCGAAAATCCTCGATGGATGGACACGTCTCTTATATTTTCTTGCTAGAAGTACCAGTGTGGCTTAGAAAGGGAGATGTAATATTCTTATAAGCGACCAGCTATTAAAAACACTTGTTTACTGTCATCTGCATAAAGAGCGGTTTTATTTCTACAGCCGCACGTAAGTATCACTAACGACATCCATGTGAAAACTATACAAGCTTTATAAAGCGGGATATGGTATGGCCTCCAAATGAAGTAGTCTTTCACACAAATACCGCGACATTGAACATAGACAGTGATCGCTGGGTTGTGTATTAACAGACCGAATGTGCGGGTGTATGTCACTGGTGGTGTCAGCTTTTAATAAAGTAACCCTTCTCACCGAATTTGGAAAATGATTCGGCTAAGGAACGTGGTATTAAGCCGATATTTTCAACCCTCTCATGCCGACGCTAGATGTTTCTCACGCTAACAAACAGTATTTGTTACACATTCTATCTCATTGTCATACCAGGCCGTCTGCAGTACATCCACTTGGTTATAAGCGAGGTAGGATGATAGTTGACTGAGAATAATCACATACAGTAGATGGTGTGCTATGTGACAAATCACTTTAAAAAATGCAACGCTAGATTGAGGCCATAAGAAATGTACAGGTCCTATGACCAGTACTCTGGCTTTTCAGATCTATAGTGTAACGCTTTCTTCTAGAAATGCTGTCTGCAATTTGGAACCAAATCTCTGCATTCAACCACATACTTGCATTGGATCCTAAGGAAATGTCTTTTAATGATTGCAGGAACTGGTGAATCATATTCATGCCGCTTTCATATTTCGAAACGAGTCACCTTTTTCGAACCTATGTGCTAAGGATTTCAAATAGCATAACCCCAGAATGGTTTTAGATAGTCTCTCTGCCACTTGTAACTGTTCCTCAGTCTCTATCCCGACCTCCCTGCACCTTTGTCCATGTGACAGTTCCAGTTTAAGTCGGAATTGAGCTTAAATCAGAGAGAGCTATATCTACCACCTTCTGCATACAGTGCAGAAACAGTGTAAGGTGAGATAATGCAGCAGGACTGCATCTTGACCACTCAGTGGAAAGGGGTACATGTCATAGCTCCGCCAAATGTGTACAATGTGTAATGCCAGCGCTAAACAGAGCTTTCTTCTGCGACACAATTTAGTAGAAAAGACAGTATGAGCAGTTACAATGATGTTTATTATTGGGAAAATTAAGAAGACTCCACATCATGCTTCTTCACTGCAATGCATTTCCAAACTACATACAGATACTGCAGTCCGAAGCAGATCTGCATCCCTCAATGTGCATTCATGTCTGTAACCCAAACATTTTCTCTATCCTCATTATATTGTACCATCGAGCACAGAAAAATTACAAATTATAAAAACTCCGTTGAAGTCACCTGGGTGAGAACTCAGTAAGACATTACCGCATCCCTCTCTTCTGATACATCGGAAATAAATATCGCCTGTGTGCCAACATTCAGCATATGTGGCGATCCAATGAAATATACAGATATTGGTCTATTGGAGTAGGTTGGCAATGATCAAAGTAGCTTGCACAGACAAGTGTAGAGTTTCGTTGCCCTTACTGTTGGAGGACCATATCCCACAGACTATCACTCGGAAGAGAGGTCCCTGTGTTGTTGTTTGATACATTGTTTTATCTGCTGTAACATATCCACGCAGTGTATGACTACAGCTTTCTGCTCCTCCACACATTTTGTTTTTCCACCGCGACTCTGAGGTCTGTGTCAAGCGCTACGCCGACATTAACATTCCTCAATCCAGAAGCTGGACACTGGGGTGGTTGAAATAAAAGACAGAGGTGGTGTTCCTTACTGACAAAAATGTAGAGGACATTGCAAATATGGAAACTGGAAGAATTTGCGGCATTATAGTTTCCGAACAGTTGCCTGAAGATGATGAACTCTACATTTAAGTTCATCTTCCACAGTGATGGGGTAACAGATGTCTAGGTGTCCCATTTTGAAGAGACCAAGAGCACTGATTCCTCATCCTGTAGCTATGTATGCAAGCATTGTTTCAGTGCTGGCCATCCCTGGAAGATGTTGCTCAAATCGAAACTCTCTCCAACACTATCAAGTGGTGTCAGTCAATCATTATGTAGTAATCAACAGTGTACCATGGATGGATGGGATTGAAAAGACACCTTCAATATGGGAAAATACACTGTAACAAGCACCACAGCTGGTAGTGAGATCAGCTTTAGCAATTTTACCAGTTTTTTCGTAATTTCAAAGGCGACCACTGACGCAGCTGCATGCTTCCCAGTTTCTCTATCGTCACTAAACCACCCCTCCACAACTTTGCATGCACCATACACTAGGTTGCGAATGTACGTAGATGACTGTGCAGTATGTCTATTCATGATTAATTCTTGAATATGTATTCCAAAGTATACCAGACAGCGTCCTATACTGACACAGTTAGGTTATTTAAATATTTCTGTCACTTCGATCATTGTATTATATTGTATTGTATGTTAACTGGGGACCTAGAAACGATGGAGAGGATCAGTCGCCGCCACAGCCGCAGTGGTCCACAACCCCACGACGAGTACTGCAGTCCACTTCACCCCTCCACCGCCACACACCGAACCCAGGGTTACTTCGCTCATCAGTGCATAATTTATGATTGTGATTACCCATTTTTCCCTATGTGCATGGGAGCCACAGAGTATTCTCGCATTCTTAGGATAAAGTTGGAGATTGGAAGGTGTCCCCACACTGGCCTTGACCAACCCTCCCTGCAACAGGGTCGCCAATTTAAGGAGCAGAGCGAACTGAGTCCATACCTACTATTTAGCGAAGACTGTTCCACATCAATCTCACTCATGGCACCCATCCATGTGCATATATCTATCCAGAAATGTATGAGTTATGCATGATGCAGCTCCAGAAAGACGGAGTTAGAAGAATTTTATGTAAATGAACTGTGCTATAAATTCTGAAGTATTGTTCTAGTGTCTGGGGTCAGCACTAAGATGGTATCAGTAAGAGAGACCAATACACGCACTACTAAGGCTACACATTTCTGAACTTAACAACACTATATAGTATGAAAGCCATGTGATTTCCTAAATATTAGTCATGCAGGGGGCAACGCTCTTAATACTCTAACGTCCAACATCTCACATACATCCCATGCACAATATAGTTTATTAGAGGTGTATGCCACACACTGTTCATGTCTGATTACGGTTCAGAAATTATACTGTGCTCTCATTAGTCTTATAAAACGATTGTCATTGTTTGATGTGTGAAATTGCACGCCATAAGGCACTAGCTCCGTAAACATGACAACTGTTAAGCATATGTATACATAGGATTTGCAGTACCTCCAAACATCTGTCACTAAGCTTAGAATCACTACAGTTATGAAACAGGAGAATTTATTTATGTTCAAAGTGTGGCAGAGAAATGGAGTTCTTCACTTACATGTTCAATCGTCTAGAGGAGGGTGCTGAAGTAGGTTTTCTATCGATGGACATGATCCATCACACGCACTTTGGAATTCCTCTGCTGACTGGTATGGAGTTGCTTGCTGTTAACGATTGTAGGTAGATATCACTCTAAGTCACACGCAGAACGAGAAACTGTATACACATCTGATCAACCCTGTGAGAACAACGGGAAAAAATGGTTAAATGCGTGATATATGACCTGCAGCAACATCTTCCTCTCTCTAGAACGCATCATAGGTATACCACTAAATCAACCTCGTTATAACCCCTCTCATCCAATGACTCCATCTACTTTCTATTATCCTTTAACGCAGATCGATGTCAGTTTAAGAACAGATGGTTCTCTTTTCCTGGTAAGTATCAAAGGAAGCATCAACCTGCATGTATCACTATCACCTCAGTAAACATACAGTACGATCTTGTTAAAAAACCATGCTACAGCTGTGCTGTAAGGTATTTGTCAGACATCATATGGTTGTGATTGGCGGGGTGTATAGTGAAGCTCCTTGTAAATACTGTTTTCTAGGGTTTAAAACATGTAAACAGTCATGCACAGGGTCAAACACGCGATCAGTTCTGTAGTAGTATATTGCAGTCCCCCCCAGCTGGCAATACAACAATCTTTAGTTAAGGACACTTTATAAAAATCTGTAAGGTGGTTGCCGATAACTGTGGGGTCACTTCTGGGCTTATGATCCGACATATATAAATTTGTTACTCTACATTTTGTGGTCGTCCACTTTAAACATTCTATTCGAGCCATCATATTGCTGTCGACGTAAAATGAGTGTTTCCCTGGTTCCCAGTGCTTCCATGTCAGCTTTTCCTAATATTCCTCTCGCAGTGACATACAAGAATTTTCTTGCACCAAGCAGAAGATGTACAAATATTCCATCATTGCCCTCTCCATCCCATTTCTCTCCCTGAGTTTGTGCAACTCGCTCTAACAAAACGCCCTACAACATATTTTGTCCCTACTATGAGGAAATAATGGTTATAACGCAAGCAAGAAACAGGTCATGGTTTGCGCTAGGAAAGTTGCTTAAATATCAGTGTCTATCGAGATCCACGAATATTAGGATCTGCGGGACAACACGAGGGTCGATATGGAGCAGTGAACTCGACAGTGATCTAAAAAATAGGAAAAAAACTGGCATTTGAGAATGCTGTTCTGAGACAAAGTATTGTACGGATGAAGGATACAGAGAACTGGAGAAAAAGGAGAAACCACGAACTGCAGGAGTTCTGCAAATCACAGGACATTGTAGCTGTGATAAAAGAGAGGGGACTGGTCTGGTATGGACACATAATGCGTTGAGAAGGACAGGTCAGCAGCTAGGTGGTGGAAGAAGCCAGCAGAGGTAATAAACCAAGGGTAAGACCATGAATGAGATGGACTGATGGTATCAGACAGGATACTAGAGACCATTCCGGATAGCTGGGCACGGGGCCACTTATCGGAACACAGGGAAGCGCACTGACCCTGGGTTGAATCCGCCTGTGACATTAATGACAAGGGTCAGGGTGCTGCACAGCCTGGAGAAACAATACAATAAAGCTGCAGTCACTAATACATAACCAATTCTTTTCGCCACAGTTTGCCAATGTAATGAAATATACCTGATACGAATCTAGGGTGTACATAAAGTCCGGGAACACTTTCAGTTATTTATTGCACAAGAACTAAACATTGTACAGATGTCATACATATTGCATTTTAAAGAGAAACTCTGAATGTCTTTTTTTCAAACATTCGACATGTGAACCGTGAGTGACCTGGTACACATCAACACAGTAATCGAATTCTTGCCATAGCCGTCATGGCATCGTCCATTGTGGCAGTCGCTCCCCATATTCTTTCCCGGAGCTCTGCTACATGTGGTAGAGACGCTACATCCACCAGACCTATAATGTGTCTCCGCAGAGAAAAGTCACACGGAGTGAGATCTGGTGATCGGGAAGGCCATCGAACTTCAACACACAGAAAGCTCACTCCGTAGCTGAACTCGCCATGTTTGCAACTGGTGCTGACTGCGTCAACTTACCAAACTACACTGTGGCGGTATACATGAAAAATTTTTTTAAGGTTTCTCTTCAAAATGACATACATATGATATCTGTACAATGTTTGCTTTTTGTGCAATAAATAATCGAAAGTGTTCCCAGACTTTTTGTACACCCTTATTTAGAGGATCATCCTTGACAATCTGAAATCCTGCTGAATTTTGTTTTATATTGACTTCTCCGTCGAGTACATTACGTGAAGAAATGTCATTCATTATATGTGACTGGTGTCAAAAACTCCGTGTTTTAACTATTTCCTTACAGATTATCATTATTGTAATTATTTTCTATAATAATAATGAGCTACTAACAAAATACACATACATGAAATTGAAAACTAAAAAACAAATAGGCTGTGAACGTAAATAAAAAAAAAAGAAACATAAAACAAATGTAAGTAAAATAAATAATTAGGACAGTAATGAATGTATAGATATTTTATTTAGGTGTGTTGAAAGTACGACCTTGCCGCAGTGGTAACACCAGTCCCCCATCAGATCACCAAACTTAAGCGCTATCAGGCTGGGCTACCACTTGGATGGGTGACCATCTGGTCTGCTGCGTGCTGTAGCCATGCGGGGTGACTGGGGAGGCAAACTGAGGAGCTACTTGATGGAGAAGTAGCGGCTCCGGTCTCGTAAACTGAGATACAGCCGGGAGTGCGGTGTGCTGACCACGTGCCCCTCAATATCCTCATCCAGTGACGCCTGACACGTCGGTCGGTCGGTACCGTTGCGCCTTCATGGCCTGATTTGGGGGGGGGGGGAGATTAGTTTAGTTTTTATGCTGAAAATACTTTGACAACATACTGTGTACAACGTATTTTCCAAAAATGGTATTTCGGAAAGTAACTTTGTTACACAGGGATGTATATGGCTTGAAGACTTCTGTAATTTATGGTGTAACAAAAGTTTTCATTTTTCAAAAATAATTAATGATGGTGGGGTATTCTGAAAAATTTCAAATTATTGCAAAAGTTGCCTATACAGTTTCAAGACCATATCAACTTTTATATGAAAAACTATTATTTTTATTTCATCGTTTCGAAGACATTCCCTCTAAACCTAAGATGTTAAATTACTTCTCAGAGTGTGTTTTACCCCTTAAAAGTGAAATTGGGCACAAACAAAAAACGATATGTATTGCAGCATTTTTCCCCTCTACACACCCGCCAAGTTTCATTAAAGTCGTCTATTGACACTTGAGAATGTCATCTTGTAAGCGCGGACAGATGAGATATACAAATGTCTGAACTAGAGGGAAATGGTCGCGTCAGGAAGAGCTTTGAACCACCCATTTCCACTAACTAAGCTAGATCTGTGACAACATGGAGACACGGGATATGGCAAGGAAGAAGAAAGAGCGCCTGTGAGTACATTGAGACTAGCTGGGGAAGTATACATGGACTGAATAAGATGAAGGAGACTGGCAGAAGCTGAAGCCCGTCTGTGGTTTGTGTAGCCAACCTAGTAATAGTTTTAGTAGTAGCAGTAGACGACATAAATTATGTACTTAATTTTTTGTCTGCTGGAAGTACATGTGTCCAGTGCTGGCACTCAATGAAATCCATACACCACAGTATCATGGAATGCGTCATTAGAGCCAAATTAAACTGCGCAGTTGTAAGGTTTTGAAGACAGAACAACGTATAAGCTGTAAATATTTTTGGTATAATGTTGCAATATTATCACAGAAATACATGCATTTACACAGTTTACAGTGTGACAATCTTACAACAGTTGTCAAACGAACGCATCTCATCCTCAGAAAGTGAAATAATCCTAAACACAACAATGGTAAATTTTAACTAGAAGTTTCTTTACAAAATTATTCTTTCGACTACATCATGATGTTGGCCAGTACTACGATAAATCATCCGATTCCGGTTGAAAGTTAGGTACTATTTAGGATGACAATCAAGTCTACAGAGGATAGTTAGTTTTGTGACAAGCTGAGCAAAGGTTTATCCAAAGTCACTCGAGTTTACAGTGGACGCAAGATGGTGAACCAACAAGTTTACACCTCTGCTCGTGGTATTCACCTTAGCTGCGATGAGCTGTCATCTGTACGGCTGCTCTCATCCTCTGAAATTCCTATAAAAACTAATGAAGTCTTCGCTGATTTTTCCAGCAGAAACTCTCCCTATGTTTCTCGTTATGCGACAAAACATGCACTCTTTACTAGTCTTGGAATATGGTGATATGCGCGTGCATGGCTGGAGCAGCGTGCATACTAAAATGCCCTCTCAGTCCTCACAAGAACAATTAACTAACTGGCTGGTTCGTTTCTCCGCAGTTGGAGTTCAATGACACTACAGCTAATATCTAGCTGAATGTCAGCCGCTACGTTGTACAGAGCGTCATGCGCCCCATTCTGCACTTGACGCCAGTTCAGAGATGAGTCCTGAAAATTTTGCTCTTGTCTTTGTTGTTCTTGTTGTGGTCTTCAGTCCTGAGACTGGTTTGATGCAGCTCTCCATGCTACTCTATCCTGTGCAAGCTTCTTCATCTCCCAGTACCTACTGCAGCCTACATCCTTCAGAATCTGCTTAGTGTATTCATCTCTTGGTCTCCCTCTACGATTTTTACCCTCCACGCTGCCCTCCAATACTAAATTGGTGATCCCTCGATGTCTCAGAACATGTCCTGCCAACCGATCCCTTCTTCTAGTCAAGTTGTGCCACAAGCTCCTCTTCTCCCCAGTTCTATTCAATACCTCCTCATTGGTTATGTGATCTACCCATCTAATCTTCAGCATTCTTCTGTAGCACCACATTTTGAAAGCTTCTATTCTCTTCTTGTCCAAACTGTTTATCGTCCATCTTTCACTTCCATACATGGCTACACTCCATACAAATACTGTCAGAAACGACTTCCTGACACTTAAACCTATACTCGATGTTAACAAATCTCTCTTCTTCAGAAATGCTTTCCTTGCCATTGCCAGTCTACATTATATATCCTCTCTACTTCGACCATCATCAGTTATTTTCCTCCCCAAATAGCAGAACTCCTTTACTACTTTAAGTGTCTCATTTCCTAATCTAATTCCCTCAGCATCACCCGACTTAATTCGACTACATTCTATTATCCTAGTTTGATGTTCATCTTATATCCTCCTTTCAAGACACTGTCCATTCCGTTCAACTGCTCTTCCAAGTCCATTGCTGTCTCTGACAGAACTACAATGTCATCGGCGAACCTCAAAGTTTTCATTTCTTCTCCATGGATTGTAATTCCTACTCCGAACTTTTCTTTTGTTTCCTTTATTGCTTGCTCAATATACAGATTGAATAACATCGGGGATAGGCTACAACCCTGTCTCAATCCCTTCCCAACCACTACTTCCCTCTCATACCCCTCGACTCTTATAACTGCCACCTGGTTTCTGTACAAATTGCAAATAGCCTTTCGCTCCCTGTATTTTACCCCTGCCACCTTGCCACCTTCATAATTTGAAAGAGAGTATTCCAATCAACATTGTCAAAAGCTTTCTCTAAGTATACAAATGATAGAAACGTAGGTTTGCCTTTCCTTAATCTTTCTTCTAAGATATGTCCTAGGGTCGGTATTGCCTCACGTGTTGCGATATTTCTACGGAATCCAAACTGATCTTCCCCGAGGTCGGCTTCGATTCGTCTGTAAAGAATTCGCGTTAGTATTTTGCAGCTGTGACTTATTAAACTGATAGTTCGGTAATTTTCACATCTGTCAACACCTGATTTCTTTGGGATTGGAATAATTATATTCTTCTTGAAGTCTGAGGGTATTTCGCCTGTCTCATACATCTTGCTCACCAGATGGTAGAGTTTTGTCAGGACTGGCTCTCCCAAGGCTGTCAGTAGTTCTAATGGAATGTTGTCTACTCCTGGGGCGTTGTTTCGACTCAGATCTTTCAGAGCTCTGTCAAAGTCTTCACGCACTATCATATCTCCCATTTCATCTTCATCTGCATCCTCTTCCATTTCCACAATATTGTCCTCAAGTACATCGCCCTTGTATAGATCCTCTATATACTCCTTCCACCTTTCTGCTTTCCCTTCTTTGCTTAGAACTGGGTTTCCATCTGAGCTCTTGATATTCATACAAGTGGTTCTCTTTTCTCCAAAGGTCTCTTTAATTTTCCTGTAGGCAGTATCTATCTTACCCCTAGTGAGATAAGCCTCTATATCCTTACATTTGTCCTCTAGCCATCCCTGCTTAGCCATTTTGCACTTCATGTCGATCTCATTTTTGAGACGTTTGTATTCCTTTTTGCCTGCTTCATTTACTGTATTTTTATATTTTCTTCTTTCATCAATTAAATTCAATATTTCTTCTCTTATCCAATGGTTTCTACTAGCCCTCGTATTTTTACCTATTTGATCCTCTGCTGCTTTCACTATTTCATCCCTCAAAGTTACCCATTCTTCTTCTACTGTATTTCTTTCCCCCATTCCTGTCAGTTGTTCCCTTATGCTCTCCCTGAAACTCTGTACATCCTCTGGTTCTTTCAGTTTATCCAGGTCCCATCTCCTTAAATTCCCACCTTTTTGCAGTTTCTTCAGTTTTAATCTACAGGTCATAACCAATAGACTGTGGTCAGAGTCCACATCTGCCCCTGGAAATGTCTTACAATTTAAAACCTGGTTCCTAAATCTCTATCTTACCATTATATAATCTATCTGATACCTTTTAGTATCTCCAGGGTTCTTCCATGTATACAACCTTCTGTCATGGTTCTTAAACCAAGTGTTAGGTATGATTAAGTTATGCTCTGCGCAAAATTCTACCAGACTGCTTCCTCTTTCATTTCTTAGCCCCAATCCATATTCACCTACTATATTTCCTTCTCTCCCTTTTCCTACGCTTGAATTCCAGTCACCCATGACTATTAAATTTTCGTCTCCCTTCACTATTTCAATAATTTCTTTTATCTCCTCATGCATTTCATCAATTTCTTCGTCATCTGCAGAGCTAGTTGGCCTATAAACTTGTACTACTGTAGTAGGCGTGGGCTTCGTGTCTATCTTGGCCACAATAATGCGTTCACTATGCTGTTTGTAGTAGCTTACCCGTACTCCCATTTTTTTATTCATTATTAAACCTACTCCTGCATTACCCCTATTTGATTTTGTATTTATAACCCTGTATTCACCTGACCAAAAGCCTTGTTCCTCCTGCCACCAAACTTCACTAATTCCCACTATATCTAACTTTAACCTATCCATTTCCCTTTTTAAATTTTCTAACCTACCTGCCCGATTAAGGGATCTGACATTCCACGCTCCGATCCGTAGAACGCCAGTTTTCTTTCTCCTGATAACAACGTCCTCTTGAGTAGTCCCCGCCCGGAGATCCGAATGGGGGACTATTTTACGTCCGGAATATTTTACCCAAGCGGACGCCATCATCATTTAATCATGCAGTAAAGCTGCATGCCCTCGGGAAAAATTACGGCTGTAGTTTCCCCTTGCTTTCAGCCGTTCGCAGTACCAGAACAGCAAGGCTAATTTGGTTAGTGTTACAAGGCCAGATCAGTCAATCATCCAGACTGTTGCCCCTGCAAATACTGAAAAGGCTGCTGCCCCTCTTCAGGAACCACACGTTTGTCTGGCCTCTCAACAGATACCCCTCCGTTGTGGTTGCACCTACGGTACAGCTATCTGTATCGTTGAGGCACGCAAGCCTCCCCACCAACGCCAAGGTCCGTGGTTCATGGGAGGGAGGGCTCTTGTCTTTCTCGTAGCTGAACTGTCTCCCCATCTGGGTTCTTTCGTTCTCCACGTCACAGCTTTTTTTTTTTTAATAATGGGAGCGTTCCTCTTATTTTGTGGAAACTCTCTCTGCCAATTGCAAGGGCCCTACCATTAAACTGCATTGAAATCTCGTCACCTTACTCCTTCCTAGCTCGTTTCCGCCAATCGGACCTTTTGTGCCATCTCCTGATTCCTAAAAGTTACATGCGTACATCACAGGTGTGCCAATCGCTGTTCACATGATCAACTGCATCACTGGTTTTGTTCGTATCCATTTGGAGTTCAGAAAGGCAGTTTTCTACAGCTTCTTTCTGTCCTACTTCTGGTGTCCTGTTACTTACTCTCCAGTATGTGTCACCTGTCCGGTCGTTGACTCCCGCCACGGGACGCCCCTTAAGAGGTTTTCCTTGTGCCTCCCTTGGTCCGGCCTCTGCTTGCCCATGCCTGCTTCCACACAAAACGTTTCCTCTCCCTGCTTGTTTCACCTTCTGCTCATTGACATGCACTATATAGGAGCAGTGTGTTAATACCGTCAATTGAGAGTCATACAATTTGCATTACGTACTTATAGGCAAATCTGTTCATTACTGCTGAAGTAAGTTAGGTGTCATATTCACCTTCCTGTTATGATGTATAAATTCTTCTGCCACCTTACACAGTTTTTTCATAAAGCGGATATCGGCTGCGCCATTCTGTTTTGGCGATGTGAGTACCAGCTCTGCAGATACGTACAATCAAACTAACAAGAAATTAAATACTTAACTTTATTTTTCTAGAGTGTTCATCTGTCAGCCTTTGGTCTCATTTTAAGAGGTAAGGAGAACCGATATTTTAAAGTCTTATTTTTTCTTGCATCGAGAACAGAGCAGAATGTGCATAGAACTGTGTGAGTAGGTGCAATAATATCCACCGGAAAGAGAATGTATACGTCATCAATGCTTGAGCATTGTCCTGCAAAATGATGGTAAAGTCCTGCAGAAAGAGTCATCACTTCTGTCCCTATGCTGTTCATTTTTGGAACACAACCTATGACAAGCTTAGAGACAGAAGTGATGACATTTTCTGCATTGCCTGACTATAATTTTGCAGGACAACGCTCAAGCATGTACAGGGCAAGCTGTTAATGATTTGTTTGACTAATGGATTGCTAAGCGCTATACCACCTACTGCACTCCCCTGAATTAAGCCCTCGTAAGTTCAACTCGATTTCTAAACTGAAGGAAACACTTCACGCATTCGCTTCAGAACTGCTACAAATTCGTCGGGCAATAGACCGCCCCGCGAGAACTGTCAACACAACTGGCACTGCAAAGAGTATCTTACGACTTCCACATCGCTGGCAACGGTTTATGAACAATGCTGGCGACTACATTGAAGGTCAGTAAAACTTTGAAACGCGCATCTACACTCATGCTGATAAATTAAGGATAATGCTGATACATGAAAAAAAAAACGCTCTGGTGGGCAGTTTGCGGGTTTAAATCACCTCCCTCGGGATATGATCATGCGGTGCATTTGACCTGTGGTCGTCCCACGGTGGCGCTGGCAGCAGTCCACATATGCAGACGTGCGTTGGTGCATGTCAGAGTACGGCGCAGCGAGTAAGTGTGCAGACGTTTTCAGACGTGCTAATGGTGACTGTGTGTTTAAAATGGCTCAAAGAACACATATTTATGACGTTATGAGGGGTAGAATACTAGGGCGACTGGAGGCTGGTCAAACACAGCAGGTCGTAGCACGGGCCCTCCGTGTGCAGCAAAGTGTGATCTCAAGATCATAGCAACGATCCCGGCAGACAGGAAATGTGTCCAGGCGCTATAGTACTGGACGTCCACAGTGTACAACACCACAAGAAGGCCGATATCTCATCATCAGTGCCCGCAGACGGCCACGGAGTACTGCAGGTAGCCTTGCTCGGGACGTCACCGGAGCCACTGGAACAGTTGTATCCAGGCACACAGTCTACAGACGACTCAACAGACATGGTTTATTTTCCGGAGACCTCCAAGGTACATTCCACTGACCCCTGGTCACAGGAGAGCCCGTAAAGCCTGGTGTCAAGAACACAGTACATGGTCTTTGGAACAGTAGTCCCAGGCTATGTTCACGGACGAGTTCAGGTATAGTCTGAACACTGATTCTCAACGGGTTTTCATCTGGCGTGAACCAGCAACCAGATACCAACCCCTTAGTGTCCTTGAAAGGGACCTGTATGGAGGTCGTGGTTTGATGGTATGGGGTGGGATTATGATTGGTGCACGTACACCCCTGCATGTCTTTGAAAGGGGGACTGTAACAGGTCAGGTGTATCGGGACGTCATTTTGCACCAGTATGTCCGCCTTTTCAGGGGTGCAGTGGGTCCCATCTTCCTCCTGATGGATGATAACGCACGGCCCCACCGAGCTGCCATCGTGGAGGAATACCTTGAAACAGAAGATATCAGGCGAATGGAGTGGCCTGCCTGTTCTCCAGTCCTAAACCCCAACGAGCACGTCTGGGATGCTCTCGGTTGACGTATCACTGCGTGTCTTCAAATGCCTACGACACTTCAGAAGCTCCGACAGGCACTGGTGCAAGAATGGGAGGCTATACCCTAGCAGATGCTCGACCACCTGATCCAGAGTATGCCAACCCGTTGTGCGGCCTGTGTACGTGTGTATGGTGATCATATCCCATATTGATGTCGGGGAACATGAGCAGGAAACAGTGGCGTTTTGTAGAACATGTGTTTCGGGACAGTTTTCTCAACTTTTCACCAATACCATGGACTTACAGATCTGTGTCGTGTGTGTTCCCTATGTGCCTATGCTATTAACGCCAGCTTTGTGTAGTGCCACGTTGTGTGACACCACATTCTGCAATTATCCTTAATTTATGAGCATGAATGTATTTCGTACGAGCTGTAAATAAATAGTTACTGTAGTGTCGGTAGCTGGACCGACACCGTGATGTGGATTGCTGAAAAGGAATGCTAAACTAACGCTGTGGCCGATAGTGCACGCTCGGCATAACGCAGACGGGCGTGAAGTCTGGAACATGAGAACTTATGAATGAATAAGAAGAAAAGTATGTAGATGCTTTTTACTTAACTTTTATTGATTCCTCGGAATACATCTCTCTTGAATACTCGTAAGCTATAGGCACTGATACAAATGGCTCCTTGCTAGTTCGTCGCCATTAACTTAGCTGATGGCTATTATGTCTCTCGGCTAATGAGAGAGAAAGGCTTCGTACAACTGGGCGATAGCTAGGTTCGCGTACAACTGGGCGATAGCTTGGTTCTCGTACAACTGGGGTCGAGTCCACTCTCGTATCACGAGACCTGCCTTGGTGGTGGCGCTAGGTCTGCGATCACAGTGGCGACACGCGGGTCCGACATGTACTACATGGACCGCGGCCGATTTAAACTACCACCTAGCAAGTGTGGTGTCTGGCGGTGACACCACAGTTACCACTATTAAAGTTCCAATCCTCGTAAAAATCTTAAGATCTTATGCTGTTTAGGAAATATTACAGAGTCTGAAGCCTTTGTCATGAAACTTCATTACGACGACATTTCTAGACTATCATATAGCGTACGACATGTAACAAGGAGAACTTAGTTGAAAGAAGCTTTATTACACAAGTAAACGATTATACCAACGTACACAAAACATAACATAGTTACAGAAAATACGTAAAAAATATGTAAACCAGTCTCCAATCTTTTTTCGAGATACGTGCACGCAGTTATACCCTGAGTACCTGTCAGGCACGATCCTGAAAAGAAATTCAGCAGATGTGTAGCCCACAAAAGCGCTAGCAGAACCACTACAGAATTACGTGCCGCAACATCTCTGTAGGTTCGTTCGAGATACAGTTGCAATCGTTCGAACCTTACGAACGTAGGGATTCTCCCAGTTCCCGTTGTTTGTGACTTGGTGAAAGCTGCTCGAGTGGTTGCCAACTGACGGTTGCAGCTAGTTTACACTTATCAGAAAAAGCTTTTCTGACTGGCTCCAAAGCGTTTAATAAGCCTGTTCCAAAGAGAGCGCACAGCTTTTTGTGTTCAATCACGCAGCATTCGCGTCGAAGAAAAGAAGTTCTAGGATTCTGCTAGCCTTTTAAAGGAACGAAACATCTGCACCTCGTGAAAATTTAATACATCCTAGTGTAATTTTATTCCCTTGAGGCATTTTTCTGCAGAAATTTTGTGGTATCAAAGCAAAAAGATCTCACTATTCTCTGTTAACTTTACTTTCAAAATGAATACATTTTCTCTCTTCCTACAAGCATCCGATCATAAGAGCCAATAATTGAGAGTCACACACTATGCTCATTACTATAAATGACTACATACTTTAACTTGGCTCACTTCAGAGACGAGGTGGCAAAGACAAAAGTAAGCATGCTATGCTGTTACACTTATATAAGTGAAATTAAGATGGATATCAGATTTATAACAGTGGGCACATTACAGCCACTTCCTACTGAGTAAACCAATGATAATTGTTCTTCAAATGGCACAATTTCCAGCATTTGTCATGTTTGGACATTTACTACATTGTAGTTTATTAACTTTGGTACCAATTATCTGCAGTGTATTGCCAATCAACAACAAAATTTGTGTTACGAAAATCAGTGAGACAAGCTTATATAATTTGTCATCATGTGCAAGTAATCAAAGTATGTAAAAGAAAACAGGATGCTGATGAGAAAAATGGTATCAAGAACAACTAAAAACATCTTCAGTTAACATTTTCTATCACTGCTTCTCCAAGAATTGCTGATCACAAATAGGAAGCGGAAACGTTTGACTCAATTTCATTCATCATAATCGATGTTCTTGGAAAGTCTGCAACTGATATTCCTTCTTTAAATAATGAAACGCTGCGCCACTGACGTATTTTTTCAAGCTTACACATCGCATTCCCAGTATTTCTCTTTGGAACGATCAAATATTCACATTTGTATTTTGTGTGTTGTGGTGCCTGTCTTGCACTGGAGTCGTCTTTTTGAGGTTATAAGTTACTGTGCATCCTCCATTATGTACAGAAGTACACAAACGCAAATCACCACACATACTGTTCGTGAAATTTTACGCTCTGTGTGTCTCTATTTTTCCGCATAATGTAGGAGCGACTGTGCCGTTTGTTACAACCCCAAAAGGACGACACAGTACAGTTCAAGAAAGGGACGACACACATACAAACGGCACCCAAAACATTAATGTAAATATTTGCACTTGAAAAAGAGAAGAAATTAGCGAAGCACATAATGCTACGTACGAAAAAAAAGACGTACCGAGTGCACTGTTTCATTATTTAAATCAGAAACATTTGAGCATCACGAAGAGAGCAAAGATGTCAATTAGTGATTGCAAGTCACCAAACAACGAAACACGCGAAATACATGTTCGAGAAAACCCAGCCACGGATCTACAATATTTCAAAACCGAGGTAAAAACTCGATAGTGGCGCCGCCCCCCCCCCTCCCCCACCACCCCGCTCCCAGCCTTCCACACCCACACGGCAGTTTGACATAGTACAAAATCGATTTTTCAACAATATGTTCATTTTGTAGCTCGCATCTTTCTGAAGAGTTTGATGTATTAAACAAATATGTTCGAGGAAATGTAAGACATGTTATTTGGTCGTAAGTGTGCCAAAGTGCAGTGCCGCTTCTCTTCGCACAGTATTCGTCTATCAGCCATCACTGTATTTAGCTCTGTGGAATTTTTAATGGAAGTCATCAAACCTATATTCAGGATAGTGTAAATTAAAATGTCCCATAGTGCCTCTCTACTCCCAGTCGGCCAGTTTGACATCCTGCCCGTCTTAAAAAATACTTACAATTACAAGAGTTGTCCAGAAAGTAATGCACCGCTTTATTTCTTCAACAGTTCTTTATAGAACATAATGATAATTACACACATGAAAGAGTGGTGCTTTATCTACACATCCTATTTTTCCACGTAATTTCCACCCCGTTCTATGGCCAGCCTCCAGCGCGAAACAAGGACTTGTATGCCCTGTCGGTAGCGATTCTTGTCCTGGTGGCGGAGCCAGTGCTTCACTGTGTGAATCAACTCCTCATCGTCCTCAAAATATCTTCCACGAATGGCCCAAACAAGTAGAAGACCGAGGGGGCTAGGTCAGGTGTGCCAGGCGTGACAGCCGTGGATGGTCTCCCCGACCGCTGCAAATCGTGGAGCTCCGCCGAACCGCCTTCTGATGACCTCACCCTCCGTGTCCAGCGACTAACTGTACTTCTTTCGACAACAGATGCTCCGTAGGCTTGGCACAAACGTTTGTGAATATTCCCCACAATTTCTTTCCCTGCAGTGGGAAATTCAATAACGGTACGTTGCTTGTAACGTACATCACCTACAGGTGCCATTTTGAAAGTGTCCTGCAGCTATGCTATTTGTTGGAAGTGACGGAAAGTTCGAGCGCTCACTGGGGAGACTTCAAATAATACATAAGCAACGTTTCACATTCGTAGCGTTGCTTTCGGCTGATAAAACAAATGCCTTGCGCTACTTTCTGCGCAACCTTTGTAATACTGGTTGCGATTATTTGTGACCGGGAGAATAAGCACTCTTCAGAAAATTTGCAATCTTTGTTTGCATATTGGCTAATAACTTTCTCTTCTCTGTGACATAAAATTAAATACAGGAAACATAAAACTAGTAAAAACAAGAGACGATCAAGACAGAACACATTCCTTTAATCCTTAGGTCCCAGGATGTTTTTTTTTTCTCTCTAATCTTGCTACACCTTTACACGGCGCGCTTTCGTTTCTGCGAAAGAATCTATTACTTCATCACAATTCGTCAAATGTTTTGCTACATGAAAAATCAAAATGTCTGTGTCTGATACTGAAGAAGTTGTTAATACGAATAGTACCCAAGAGTGGTGTAGTTTCTCGATTTGACAGCGTCTTTTTTCTCGCTGTCTGAATAGGCCTTTCTAATATTGCAGCAATTGTAGCACACACCAAATAAGTGAGACTGTTTTGGCACAAATCGTCATTTTTATTTACCTCATACACATAAATAGCTCGGCAGAATATAATTCACGAAGTACGAGTGTCAAATGTCTATTAGGCCTATTACAAGCAATAAGTTTTATGTTAGTAAACAGTTCCGCATTTCATTCATATGCTCCAGTTTTTCAAGCATGAAATCGAAAAGCAGTAGCTGTACGAAGTTTTTATATAAATTTGGAATCGTCGTATTCTTCCATACAATTTGTGAGATGTCCCCTTTTCTTCTCCTTCCCTAATCTAACAAACAATCTCGTCACCTCCAATTCTGTGACAGTTCCTGCCATTGTCAAAACTTATTCTTCGGTTAACTTCACTAACCATGCCAGAATCTCCAGATTGGTTATCCCGCGTTTATTCTCCACTTAGGCGTTGTTACGTGTTCGTACAAAGCGTTTTTCGCACTATTCCGAGAGCGGAACTTAAGCGGCTGCTAACCGGCGACTCTACATTTGCCGTCCGCGGTGGCCACGCGGTTCTAGGCGCTTTAGTCCGGAACCGCTCTACTGCTACGGCCGCAGGTTCGAATCCTGCCTTGGGCATGGATGTGTTTGATGTCTTTAGGTTAGTTAGGTTTAAGTAGTTCTAAGTTCTAGGGGACTGATGACCTCAGATGTTAAGTCCCTTAGTGCTCAGAGGCATTTGAACCATTTGAACTCTACATTTGCTCCATAGTAGTGTAGCGATCAGCAAAAATTTTCTGTCAAAATTTCATTTTCTAGGATACACAGAGGAAATAATATGTAATCTATCTTACCTGCCATTCCTGTTAGTCGTTTATTTCCATTCTAGTAGTCTGAAACTATAGATTTCACTAATAATTGTAACACAGCTTATCATTCGCACACCCAATCAACCACATGAACGAACAGCGATTGGTATTCACCCGTTCGGATTATTTCGGCTCAGATCGTATAGCCCCGTCCTTTTTTCTCTGCGGGAAAGTTTTTTAGTTCTTGAGGTGAAGGGGATTCCCCTGGCAGAGACATGACGTACACTTCATGCATTCAAAAATCAACTTAGAATGTGTTTAAAGCTGTTCAAAAGCCAACAGCGATGCGTTTCAAAATCAAATGAATAATCGATAGAATAACGTGCGCTGGACGCTAGGCGCTTTGCGAAACAAGCTGTCTTTCTTCAAGAATATGTCCCTCCACCTACCGTAGATTCGGGCTTGACTAAACCCAAAGTGCTCTGACGATCGAAACTAAGGCAAAGTTACGCATGCACGGTAGAGACCATTTGAAAACGGTTTCATTCGGTTATGATACCTTTACTCGAACTAACCTTGTGTATTATCTATCACTTTTTGTGCAACCATTCGCCATGCATTAGTCACTTGTTTCCAGAGAGTATCAATCGTTAGCGAGTTTCAGCTGCTAGCGGAAGTGTCTGTTTATAAGCCATCGCGAAAAATAATTATCTTGATAATCTGTGCCGCTTTGACCTGCGTCAGCCACCAGCACTCTAGCTACCAAAATTCGTATCTCTGCAGAAAGTCTCTTGGTTGGGGAAAGCTTTTATTCTTTTTCCTGGCAGTTCGTCGAATGGATGTAATTTAGAAATTGTGTTTTTTGTGATGGGCTCTTTCAGCCTGCTGGCTTAGTGCACTCGCGTTCTGTCGACATTGCTTCAGCTTGCGTACATTTTCAAACTGTTCCAAAATCTAGATCATTCTTTGCGCTCCATTTTCATTCGTACTGCTCCATGGAACTTTATGCATTTGTAGATGTTAGATTTTACGTGAACATTTGGTAGCCAGTATCTGTTTCTAGTTCAGGCATCTTTTGATTTAAGTGACTTACAGTCATTCTTTGTCACTCGTAAATCTGCAGCTTCGTAGTACTACATTGATTTTTCCATTGTGTGATGATGTAGCTTTGGTATGTTAAAAAAAGTTACATTATAACTACCCATGAAGTGAACTCGTGCTGGACTCTACTGACTGTTGTATTACCTTTTCAGTATTTCTGGAATTAGTGGATCTGTTACTATGGTTCTGTCTGCGTGTTCCTCACCTACATGTGTGTTTACTTAAAATGCTCTATGAAATCTTGCTCCATTCACTTACATGGTATTAGAATCGGCGGCAACAACATATAATTACGCAGCGATGCTGCTATTGGTATCTAACTTGCCTCACCACACCAGTTGATAGCTTGATAGGATATTCAGTCAATATAGATCACAAATGGCAAGCAAATTTGTACTCCACTAGTCAAGTCTACAAAAGAACGGCTTAATACATTATCAATATCCATTATTTGTGATTTTTAATCAGTATTCCAATTCGAATTTTTCTGGATCACGCCAGATTAACCCGATTAGCAGCAGCTACAAGAACTCCGCCATCTCTAAAGAACATACTCTATATCTTGGCACTATTGCGTTAAGAAGGATCTTATTCAGTGTCTTGGACTAAAACGGGTGAATTTCATAGTGAAACTAGGCTCATAATTGTTCGTGAACACATAGGTTTTAACTACACGAAGATTGGTAGGCTTTTGCGATGAAGAGTGCTCTCGAATGGAAACAAAAGGATAAGGAGAAGAAGGAAAAGCGAAGGGAAGAGTTAAAAAGGAAACAAGACCTCCTGAAACAGAAAAATTATCGTTCTGCCGAAAGCGAATCGTTCAATGCTGCTCAGTATATTGATTCTGCAACAAATGTGTTTGTCCGAGGTGCGAATGTGATTTGGCGATGACTGGATGTGGTGTGATGAAGGAAAGTAGCGACGGCTTGGGGACTATACGGACTGAAAAGGTGTGACGGCATCTCTGTGACTCTATGACCACTGCTGAAGAATTTCACGTTGGAGCTCTTGCTCAACTAAATACAGACTCTCATCCGCCTGCGCGGGTAAGAGGACGCAGTTATAGGTCTTGCGCTCTCGCTTTTAATATGCCCTTCTTAAGAGTAAACTACATTTATCTTTACATTGATCACCGTCGAGGAGCTTAAATGACGGGCTGGTGTATGTTAAGCATGCAATAAAGGGTTACAGAAATATCTACATTTTTTTCTTAAATTCTTACCTATGCCCAAAATACCCTCATTGTTTCAAGCAAATGCGTGGCTTTTGGCCAAATAATACCTCATTTATGACCATTGTGACTTTCATGGCCTACCTGAGTGTAATTAAGTACTGGTTCTTCTGCGTTTTGTGCATTTATAGTCTTGAGATTTGTGAACTTCCAAACCTCACAGACAAACTTGGTCTAGCTGATAAATGTTTCTAATGGGTGGTAGAACAGGCATATCTATATCTACATCATACTCCGTAAGCCACCTACAGGTATGTGGAGAAGGGTACTTTCGATGCCATTATCTGCTCCCACCAATCCTGTTCCACTCGCGAATAGTGCGTGGGAAGAACGATTGTCGGTAAGCCTCTGTTTTGGCTCTAATTTCTTGAATTTTCTCCTCGTGGTCAATACGTGAGAAGTATGTGGCGGCAAGTAATATGTTGTCTGACTCCTCCTTGAAAAGTGCTGTCCAAAAATTTGAATAGTAAACCTCTCCGTAATGCACAACGCCTCTATTGTAACGTCTGCTAGTGTAGTTTGTTTAGCATCTCCGCAACGCTCTCTCACCAGCTAAACGATAACATTCCTTATAGGACTCCTCGTGGTAGATGCTGTCACAGCCTTGTGATCGCTGATACGCTAACTGATTCGATAAGTTCAGGTTTGTTTGTTGCTAGGAGGTCTAAGATGTTACTCTCACGAGTTAGTTCTGTAACTATCTGCTCAAGGTAATTTTCGGACAAGACATCCACAACAATTCCACAAGATTTCCTGTCTCTGGCACCAGTTTTGATAGCATAACACTCCCGATTTATACCTGGCAAGTTGAGGTCACCCCCTATTACAGCGGTATGATAAGGAAAATTACTAATGATATTCTGCAAGTTCTGTCTGAAGCACTCTACAACTACAGATCCTGACCCAGGTGGTCTATAAAAGCTTCCGATCATCACTTTTTACTGTTCTTTGATACTCAATTTCACCCAGATTAATTCACATTCGGAATCCGTGACAACCTCGCTCGATTTTATCGAATTTTTTACTGCAATAAACACTCCGCCACCATTGGTGACTAACCTATCCTTACTATAAACATTCCAGTTTGAACTTAGGACTTCTATGTCATTGACGTCTGGCTTCAACCGGCTATGTATTCGCAATACCATCGGTGCATTATAACCTTCAGTAAGTGATACTAATTCTGGGACCTTTCCTTGGATACTCCTGCAGCTTACTGAAACGTCCCCTTTGAACAATTATACATGACTGTGCTTAAACTGACAGACAATATTTTTAGCGCAACGCAGTCTGACTTTCAAAAATCCCTACAAAAGAATGAGCCTGACTAACATTAACCTATACCTTTCACAAATCACTTACCTCACAAAAATCTTCGTTACTCGAACTACTGCAATACAGCGAGCGCCACTACTGCCAGCTAAATAAAAGATTCAAACTACGGAAGGCACTAATTACTGATAGGCATAGTTAGCAAATGAAAGATTTTAATAGAGAACAAACAATGTATTTACCTTAATAGTGTTGAAAAATCATAATATACATAGCAGTTCATGATATCCAGTCTTCACAGTCCATAAAGACAGTCCTGGTCATTCATCACAGTAAAACTGCTGTTCCTTTTCTCAAAGTCTGAGCAGTAAAGGACAATGCACACGGAAGTAGTGGATTTCCATGCAGTCTTGAAGAAGTAGTGTTGTCCTTCCAACGGAAAGACAGTGCTGACTCTTGACATGCTGACAGGTAATGGGCCACAACAGAGCAAACCCACAGCAGAGTCATTTGACGTTTTGAAGAATATTGGTAGGTAGGTCACCACAGAGCAGACCCACTGCACTCCTGGTAGAGAGTATGGTATTGGGGCCACCAGAGGTGCAGACCCACTGCAGTCCTTGTAGAAATAATGGTATTGGTGGGTCATCAAAGATGCAGACCCACTGTAGTCCTTGTAGAAGTAATGGTATTGGTTGGTCATCAAAGATGCAGACCCACTGTAGTCCTTGTAGAGATGGCCAGCAGCCATCTGTTGTGACTGTGCAGGTGCACAATCACCATTGAAGAGTCTTGCGGATAATATAGCAAGTCCATAACCACCACTTGTCACAAAGTTTCTGGAATTGTCCTTAGAACCAGCAATGCTGTTATCCTGTCCCTTGCTGAATTATTAACACACGTGCAAACACTAACAGTCCCTACTTCTCACATATTGTCCATATACTATGACCAACAGAAACGTGTGCAGTGAAATGGAACTTACAAGCTAATAATATGATGAACTGGTGTCAATTACAATTTTATAACATAAGAATAGCTAAATAAAAGATTCAAACTATGGAAGGCACTAACTACTGATAGGCATAGTCAGCAAATGAAAGATTTTAATAGAGAACAAACAATGTATTTACCTTAATAGTGTTTAAAAATCATAATATACATAGCAGTTCATGATATCCAGTCTTACAAATTTCAAAACTCCGCCATTTCTCTCCCCACATCCACCACTGCTGGCGGCTCACCTCCAACTGCGCAACACTACGCGCTGTTAACATCCAGCTGCCCAACACTACAATGGCAGACAACAATGCAAACTAGCCACATACTGCACACAGCACAGCCAGTGATCTTCATACAGAGCGCTACGTAACGTTGCCAATAAGAAAACAGAAACAACCTACTTACATTACTAAAATCATATTAATCTTTTCTCTCTCTGATCTGCGAGTACCAAGATTCTCTGAGGTCGCTGTGGCTGATTTAGCAGGCAAATCGTCTTTGCTCCCAAGGGAGAGGTTCTCTAACCTAAAAAAGCCCCATGTGAACGCCACACGTACTCCGCTACCCTAGCAGTCGCTTCCTGCGTGTAGTACACCCTGACCTATTAAGGGGAACCCTACAATTCTGCACCCGATAGCGGAGGTCGAGAAATTCGCATCCAACCCATCGCAGAGCCGTCTGAGCCTCTCCTTATTTTGAAATTTTTTTTTATTCGGTTTTATCCGTTATATGTGGGTTACTTCCCTCGCAAGCGCTCTCCACTCTTCGCTGTACAGTGTATACACAGGGTGTTTCAAAATTACGCCGACGAACTTCGAGGTTGTGTAGAAGGGGTCTCGAGGAAGAAAATGAGGAAAGGAAGCAGTCATCCAATGACACGCAACAGAGAGTCGAAGTTAAAGACGCCAACACCTGCTTGTATGTATATACTGGGTGATTCTGTGACGATGTTACAAACTTTCAGCAGTTGTGGAGAAGGATAAATGTTTTAGTCTGAGGTAAGGGACCCTGATCTTGAAACGAACTACTCGAAAGTTATAATCTTTGTGATACTTCTGTATGTGTTCCGATGTCAGAGGTATCAGAACGATTTTTGCTTCTAGGCGTAACTTTCTACTCGGCGGCGCCTATAACTTCAACGCTTTGTAGCGTCGCTGGGTGAAATTTCCGGACAAGGGTTCCTGTCCTCATTTTGTTCCTCAAGACATTTTCTACATCACCTCGAAGTTTGTCAATGTAATCCTGAAACACCCTTTAACTAGGTTATTCAAAATGCTGCTCACAAATTGATGGAGCTGACAGGTGAGCAGAAATACAACAACTCTGAAGTAGGAACTTGTAATCTTGGAAGTGATCCCGAGCAAGTGAAAGGTTTAATGTTAGGAGCGAAGACAACAAATGCACATGTGCCTTAAGTTCAGCAAAGATAATATATTGTTTATTCAACAATACGGTACATCATGAAGCTTTTTAATAAGGCGACCACCACATTCAATACTATCGTAACATCTTCTTAGAAATAGGTGCAGTCTACATCGCAAAACCTCTGAAAGTATATTTTTTCTTCTTTAGAACTGGTGCAGCTTTCACGAGGTTTCTGATATACCGTCACTCCCTCCCTACCAAGACAACATAAAAAAAAGGTCATGAGGCTATGTACTCGTCTGTAACTCCCTTTCAGATCCAGCACATGGCTTGCTCGAAAAGTGCGCAATTGCTCCGTCTAGTTCATCCACTTTTGACAACCCATGTTAAGTGGTACATCCAATAAGAGTTTTGGAAGAACTTGTTCGATGAAGACCACATAACTTACTTTCGCTCACTTGTTTTCACAGGCTCGGAATTACGTTTTAGACCATAAGATTCTGTTCCACAGCTCCTGTATTTCCTCTCCTCAGTTACCTACTTCAATCTGTGAGCTACTTTCCGAGTTCCCGAGTCTATTAAGGGTAAGGTCGCGCAGTGTTGGCTTACTGGACTCGTTTTCGTGAGATCAGAGTTTCGAATCCCCGTCTGGCCGTCCAAATTTAGGTTTTTCAAGGTTTCCTTAAATCGCTTAAGGCATGTGACAGGATGGTTCCTTTCGCACGATCGATTTCCTTCCACCTCCTTTTCCCCGTCTGAGCTTATGCTCCCTCTGTAATAACCTAGTCGTCGACGGAACGTCAAAGACTCATCTTTCTTCTTCTTTCTTCATCCATTGTACAAAAGGAATGTGCAGTATATAGAGTGTGTTAAAAAGAATTCCATATTTTGAGAGGTAGTATTATGGACCAAAACAAGATAGAAATGTCTCGTAAACACGGGATCTAAAGCGCATACCCTAAGAGCTAAGAGGACTTGCTCTTCTTGGTTAGCCGGCCGCAGTGGTCTCGCGGTTCTAGGCGCGCAGTCCGGAACCGTGCGACTGCTACGGTCGCAGGTTCGAATCCTGCCTCGGGCATGGATGTGTGTGATGTCCTTAGGTTAGTTAGGTTTAAGTAGTTCTAAGTTCTAGGGGACTGATGACCACAGCAGTTGAGTCCCATAGTGCTCAGAGCCATTTGAACCATTTTCTTCTTGGTTACTGTAAAACAGATATCTTCTACTGCAGTTTATTTGTTATTACGAAGACCTACAGAATGCAGCAACTAAATGCCTAAACACATGAGAACACATTATTTTTTGTTTCTAACGTGGTCTGCTTGCTGCTACAAACGACCTACATTTGTGAGCCATTGCTAAAGGTGGTTCTCAGTGTGGTGTTCATTCACAGTAAGGCATGCTTCTGCCCCATGTCTTATGGAATTACACTCTTTCTGGAAAACTCTAGATTACTCGCGGATGCATTGGCAGGCACTGATGTCGCGTTATGGTAGTGTTTGTACAT
This sequence comes from Schistocerca piceifrons, assembly GCF_021461385.2. NCBI lineage: Eukaryota > Metazoa > Arthropoda > Insecta > Orthoptera > Acrididae > Schistocerca > Schistocerca piceifrons. The sequence goes on along the minus strand of NC_060138.1, from coordinate 478,037,312 downwards.
CATTAATGGGGCTTGCATACTCCAAACATATCAAGTGTTCCCACAACCAGAAATTGGGGCAACGAGCTGATTAATGTATTGGACCTCCTCGACCAATCCATCGCTTAATAAACGTGTGTTTTCGGACATTTCAAAGAAAATGGGCAAGTGACCCATCGTACATGAACCACGTCTCCAATTGTTGATGGAATGATACCACCTCTAGCAGTACAGCCAGTCGTTTGGTAGGAACAGACGATACGTTGCACCTGCTAACCAGTTGTATGAGCATACATTAAGTGAAAATCGGAGATTAGAAGTTGATTTTACAACTGCGTGTGGATTTCCATCAGCCAACATATGCCCATTATGAAAATTAGCAGTCTCATCTCACACGAAAGCAACCTCTTTTGTGAACAGTACGTATATTGTAGAAAGTAAATCACCACCACATCTTTGCAACAGATATTGACAGAACTGCAGTGTGGCTGGCTGGTCTTGTGGCTGAGGGACGTGGACACGCTATACATGGTATGGGTATAATAACTGTTCATGCGTTCTGCATATGTTTCAGCGTACATGATGAGGGCTCGACGTTTGCTTATATTTGCCAGACTATAACAAAAGATCATATCTGCCATTTGCCGTATGGAATAACACGCTTCCATCATGCGGGTAAGCGCAGACGCAAAACGAAAATCTAAAAGTATGTCACCGACTTACCGAAACACAAACTGTTTCCACAGGGACTAACGTAGGCGCTGCACTTACTCGGAAGTATGAGTAGTGTAGCTGCTCCACAGTTGTTCCACGACACCGACAGATGTTTAGTGCATGCTTTATCTATGGGCAGTAACAGAGGAATTTGTCGTCATTTGTTTACTGCATTCTGTAGGCCATTTGTAATAGGAAATAGGTTGCAGTAGCCGATATGTGTTTCACAGTAGTGAAGAAAAGAAGTGCTCATAGCTCTTAAGGTATGCATTTTACAGTCGATGTTTATTGGATATTTTTATCTTGTTTTAGTCCACGCCATTACCTCTCAAAATACTTGTTCTTTAAACGTATGCTAGTAACTAACCCGACAGTACCCTTTCCATCGCTTTCAGATACATGTATTTTTAAGAAAAATATACTGACGTAAACAAAATCCCAACACCAAGAAGGAGTTGCGTGACATAAACGAAAGTTGGTAGGAGTGTTTCTATACCTGAAACATGATGTCTATTCAGATTTTGCTCCAGTCCCATAATAAATGGTTCAAATGGCACTAAGCAGTATGGGGCTTAATATTGGAGGACATCAGTTCCCTAGGCTTAGCACTACTTAAACCTAACTAACCTAAGAAGATCACACACATCCATGCCCGAGGCAGGATTCGAACCTGCGACTGTAGCAGCACCGCGGTTCCGGACTAAAGCCCCTAGAACGGCTCGGCCACAGCGGCCGGAGTCGCATAAGAGTGGCGTTGATTTGCCCCACTATGAGGAGCAGATCAGATTTGCTTTAAATACACGCTGTAACGGTCGTGAGCGTTAGTTGCCTTTGATATTGGACGTAGTTAGTTGATATTAGTCAAGAATGCCTTTAAGACGACGAAGACGGCATTATCAACAGCTCACTGAGTTTGAACGAGGTCGTCTAATAGGACGACGAGCTAGATGTCCCTTCCAAGATATTGTAGAAAGACTTGGCAGGACTGTAGCCACTGTACATAACTGCTGGGAGCAGGAGAATGTACGGTCGCAGTAACACCGAGCTCCGGACATCTACGTGGCCCTGCCAAGTGGGAAGAGCGTTGTGTTCGGCGTACGGCTTTGGCGCATCGTAGTGCGTTTCTAGCAGCAGTTGGCACCACAGTGACACAAAGAAATATTACAAATCATTTACTTCAAGCACAGCTCCGAGCCAGACTTCCTATAGCCCACTCCTGACCGCAGACCACCATCATACGCGACTTCAGCGGTGTCAAACGAGAGCTAATTGGAGGGCCGAGTGGAAGTCTGTTCTGTTTTCTGATGAAAGTCGTTTCCGCCTTGGCGCCAGTGATGGCAGTGTGTTGGTTAGAAGGAGGCCAGGTGTGTGTCTACAACCAATGTGTCTATGGCATAGACACTCTTGACCAACACCTGGAGTTACGGTCTGGGGTGCGATTGTGTATGACAACAGGAGCAGTCTTGTCGTTATCTCGAGCACACAGACTGCAGATTTGCACATCAGTCTGGTGATTCGTCGTACCGTGCTACCATTCACGAGCAGCATTCCAAGAGGTGTTTTCCAACAGTATAGCGCTCGCGCACATACCGCTGTTGTAACCCAACCTGCTCTAATGAGAATCGACATTGACCTTGGCTTGCTCGATCAACAGATATATCTCCAATCGTGCACATGTGGTACATCATCGGACGACAACTCCAACGTCATCCACGACTAGCATTAATCGTCTCTATATTGACCAATAAACTGCAACAGACACGGATCTGCATCCCACAAACTGACATCCAGCTCCTGGACGACACAATACGTGCATGTCTGTATGCTTGCATTCAACATCCTGGCGGTTACACCTGTCATTTATGTACTAGCATTTCAGCCTTGAGTGGCTTTTCTCGCGCTTACCGTAACCAGTGGTATTTACAATGTTAATGACCTAGGTATGTCATTTACACGAATGTGTTCCCGAAATTTTATTACTCTTCATTAACTATTTCTTGTTGCTGGGATTTTGCTTTCCGTCAGTGTATGTATCCGAAAATGTACCCGGGAATGTGGAGCAAGAGCTGCTCCGTTTCTGGCCGCATACAGCAGTCTAGACTGAATGTGAGCGGCGGCGTACATCAAACAGGAGACAGACACTCGCGGAAGTGTGCTTTCCGGGGCAGTAGTTACTGGCGAGCAGAACACCTCGCACAGCACTCCCTTAACTCTATTTCCGACAGAGCGCCGGAAGCGCTTAATCATAAACAACAAGGAGAACGGCAAGTGGAGAGGGGCAAACAAACAAAAAAGCCAGCGCGCAATATTTCTCATAAAGCGCGGGGGCGATGAGAGACGCGCCAGAGAGGAGCAGTGTGGGGGAGGGGTGGAGGGGGAGGGGCGGTGCAGTAAATTTAGAGGAGCGACGAGCTCGCTGAGCGGGCCAATAAAGCGCTTAAATATAGACAGGGCGAGCGCTGAGGAATGGCGCCCATCCATCCGGCCATCCACGGCGCCCACGGCTCAATTAAGGGACACCACGGCGCGAGCCGCAGCCGCAGACGCAACCGACACGACGACGGCCTTAATTGGCTTTGGCGAGGCCGCCGTGACGGATACCGCGCAACGATTACGCGCTGGACGAGCCAGGTGGGTATTCAACTTACACCAGAGGTGACACATCTACATCTGCTTCTACTATACCCGCTACATTCCATGTCTCATGGAGGAGCAGAGCGAGCTCAGTCCATATCTACTATTTAGCGAAGACTGTTCCACACCAATCTCACTCATGGCACCCATCCATGTCCATATATATATCCAGAAAAGAATGATTTATGCATGGTGGAGCTCCAGAAAGACGGAGTTCGAAGCATTTTATGTAAATCAACTGTACTATCAATTCTAAAGTATTGTTTTTGTTGTGGCGTAACAAGACAGCTACGCCACACTGAAGTAGCCGAAAGGCACGCGTAATCTCACGTTGGCTAAAGAGAGGTCTGAAACAGGATACTTCATAAATTCGATAAAGAACAGTACGTTGCTGCTATAATACTTAACTTTTAATCCTTCATTTTAATACAGCATTCCTTGATGATAGAAGTGAGACTCTATCTTAAAATGGTTAATGGCGCCTTGCTAGGTCGTAGCCATGGACTTAGCTGAAGGCTATTCTAACTGTCTCTCGGCAAATGAGAGAAAGGCTTCGTTAGTGTAGTCGCTAGCAAAGTCGTCGTACAACTGGGGCGAGTGCTAGTCCGTATCTCGAGACCTGCCTTGTGGTGGCGCTCGGTCTGCGATCACACAGTGGCGACACGCGGGTCCGACATGTACTAATGGACCGCGGCCGATTTAAAGCTACCACCTAGCAAGTGTGGTGTCTGGCGGTGACACCACAGTTTTAGTGTTTGGGGTCAGTACCAAGATGGTGTCACCATGAGAGACCAACACAGACACTACTAAGGCTACGTATTTCTTAACTTAACCACGCTATAGTATTGAAGCCACGTGATTTCCTAAATATTGGTCACGCAGAGGGCAACGCTCTTAATACTCTAATGCAACATCTCACATACATCCCGTGCACAATATAGTTTTTCAGAGGTGTATAACACCCACTGTTCACGTCTGATTACATCTTCATCTACAACTACATCCACATGAATACTGTGCAAATCACTTTTAAGTGCCTGACAAAGGGTTCATACAACCACCTATACAATTCTCTATTATTCCAGTCTCGTATAGCGCGCGAAAAATAACGAACAGCTGTATCTTTCCGTACGAGCTCTGATTTCCCTTATTTTATCGTGGCGATCGTTCCTCCCTATGTAGGTCGGTGTCAACAAAATATTTTCGCATTCGGAGGAGAAAGTTGGTGACTGGAATTTCGTGAGAAGATTCCGTCGCAACGAAAAACGCCTTTCTTTTAATGATTTCCAGCTCAAATCCTGTATCATTTCTGTGACACTCTCTCCCATATTTCGCGATAATAATGAACGTGCTGCCTTTCTTTGAACTTTTTCGATGTACTCCGTCAGTCCAGTCTGGTAAGGATCCCACACCGTGCAGCAGTATTCTAAAATAGAACGGACTATCGTAGTGTAGGCAGTCTCCTTAGTAGGTCTGTTACATTTTCTAAGTGACCTGCCAATAAAACGCAGTCTCTGGTTAGCCTTCACCACATTTTGTATGTGTTCCTTCAAAATGGTTCAAATGGCTCTGAGCACTATGGGACTTAACTGCTGAGGTCATCAGTCCCCTAGAACATAGAACTACTGAAACCTAACTAACCGAAGGACATCACACACATCCATGCCCGAGGCAGGATTCGAACCTGCGACCGTAGCGGCCGCGCGGTTCCAGACTGTAGCGCCTAGAACCGCTCAGCCACTCCGGCCGGCTGTGTTCCTTCCAATTTATGTTGTTCGTAATTGTAATACCTAGGTATTTAGTTGAATTTCCGAGTTTTAGATTAGACTGATTTATCGTGTAACCGAAGTTTAACGAGTTCCTTTTAGCACTAATGTGAATGACCGCACACTTTTCGTTATTTTTGATGAACTGCCACTTATTGCACCATTCATATTTTTTTTCTAGATCGTTTTGCAGTTTGTTTTAATCTTCTAATGACTTTATTAGTCGATAAACGACAGCGTCATCTGCAAACAACCGAAGGCGGCTGTGACCTCTCTGACAGGAAATCACAAATCCAGTCACAAAACTGAGACGGTATTCCATAAGCTCGCAATTTCACTACGAGCCGCTTGTGTGGTACAGTGTCAAAAGTCTTCCGGATATCCAGTAATACGAAATCGATCTGAAATCCCTTGTCAATAGCACTCAACACGTCATGTGAATAAAGAGCTAGTTATATTTCACAGGAACGATGTTTTCTAAAGCCATGTTGACTGTGTGTCAGTAGACCGTTTTCTTCGAGGTAATTCATAATGTTCGCACACAATATATGTTGTAAAATCCTGCTGCATATCGACGTTAACGATATGGGCCTGTAATTTAGTGGGTTACTCCTACCGCACAGGCCGCGTGTTTATGTTGAAACCGACATCTCGATCAGTCTGTTGGTGGCGGCATACGTCTGCAGACTACTGTTTACGCACTGTGTCACGTTATTTTTACCTTAGTTGTCCTATTTTAATTAAGTTTTCTTTATTACAATAGCGTCAACAACTCGTGCTCTAGTGGTCTAGTAGTTAGCTGCCTGTAGATCAAGGGGAGCGGGTTCGATTTCCGTACGGGTTAGAGACTTTCTTAGCCCGGGGACTGAGTGTCTGTGTTGTCCTCATCACATTATTTTATCTGCATCGTTGCGCAATTTGCGACTTCCACCAGACGGTCGAATGTCCCCACACCATTAATATCATACGATTATTTTTTTATTTATGTATTTATTTGTGCTAGTAGTTAAATCTTGTGAAGCTATCTCCTAAAAATACCTGTAGAAATTTATGAAATTTTGATTTCAGGAGCTTTATTTTTTCTGTTTTCTTTTCAACTCCGTAACGTGTTTATACGTGATTTCAAAGCCTTTGTTTCGAAAAGAGAGAATTTTAAGGCAAACGACTCCATAAAGCTATCTAGCAAAGATGTAAGCAGTCTGCTTATACGAGGTGCATTCAAGTTCTAAGGCCTCCGATTTTTTTTCTAATTAACTACTCACCCGAAATCGATGAAACTGGCGTTACTTCTCGACGTAATTGCTCTGCAGACGTACACATTTTTCACAACGCTGACGCCATGATTCCATGGCAGCGGCGAAGGCTTCTTTGGGAGTCTGTTTTGACTACTGGAAAATCGCTGAGGCAATAGCAGCACGGCTGGTGAATGTGCGGCCATGGCGCGTGTCTTTCATTGTTGGAAAAAGCCAAAAGTCACTAGGAGCCAGGTCAGGTGAGTAGGGAGCATGAGGAATCACTTCAAAGTTGTTTTCACGAAGAAACTGTTGCGTAACGTTAGCTCCATGTGCGGGTGCGTTGTCTTGGTGAAACAGCACACGCGCAGCCCTTCCCGGACGTTTTTGTTGCAGTGCAGACAGGAGTTTGTTCTTCAAAACATTTTCGTAGGATCCACCTGTTACCGTAGTGCCCTTTGGAACGCAATGGGTAAGGATTACGCCCTCGCTGTCCCAGAACATGGACACCATCATTTTTTCAGCACTGGCGGTTACCCAAAATTTTTTTGGTGGTGGTGAATCTGTGTGCTTCCATTGAGCTGACTGGCGCTTTGTTTCTGGATTGAAAAGTGGCATCCACGTCTCATCCATTGTCACAACCGATGAAAAGAAAGTCCCATTCATGCTGTCGTTGCGCATCAACATTGCTTGGCAACATGCCACATGGGCAGCCGTGTGGTCATCCGTCAGCATTCGTGGCACCCACCTGGATGACACTTTTCGCATTTTCAGGTCGTCATGCAGGATTGTGTGCACAGAACCCACAGAACTGCCAACTCTGGAGGCGATCTGTTCAACAGTCATTCGGCGATCCCCCAAAACAATTCTCTCCACTTTCTCGATCATGTCAGCAGACCGGCTTGTGTGAGCCCGAGGTTGTTTCGGTTTGTTGTCACATGATGTTCTGCCTTCATTAAACTGTCGCACCCATGAACGCACTTTCGACACATCCGTAAATCCATCACCACATGTCTCCTTCAACTGTCGATGAATTTCAATTGGTTTCACACCACGGAAATTCAGAAAACGAATGATTGCACTCTGTTCAAGTAAGGAAAACGTCGCCATTTTAAGTATTTAAAACAGTTCTCATTCTCGCCGCTGGCGGTAAAATTCCATCTGCCGTACGGTGCTGCCATCTCTGGGACGTAATAACAATGAATGCGGCCTCAATTTAAAACAATGCGCATGTTTCTATGTCTTTCAAGTCCAGAGAAAAAATATCGGAGGCCTTAGAACTTGAATACACCTCGTAAGTTTGTATGTTGGCAGCGCTATAGACTTTAATTAATGTCGCTGATAGCGCTCTGCGCCCTCTGTAAGAGACTCTGTGGTTGGACGAACTAGCAGTTAGCAGTTAGCGAGGGGATGGCTTGGACACGTGTCCTTCATGGACAATCAGTATTCGTAGGACATGCATTGTAAAATGAAGATGGATGAAGTTGGTAGTGTTTAGGTAGTGGAATTGTTGACGACTGTACAATTTTTGGAACTGGATGTCACTTGAATGAGGTAATATCTGCTAAATACATTGGTTGCTCTTCAACCAAATCTTTCTTTTGCTAGCCGTATGCCTCCTAATACTTAGGGCCTATACTTGTTAGAATCTTTTTATTTAACTGGCTGTAATTGCTGCTTGCTGTAATTGCTGTAGTTCGTGTTATGAAGATTTTCTGTGAGGTAAGTGACTTCTGAAAAGTATAGGTTATTGTTAGGATTTCTTACGATTCAGGGCCATTTTTTGTGTTAGTTATTTGAAGTCATGTTGATATTGTAGAGCAGTTAGATTGCTTTGGGCTTGTATAATGTGGGTAATAAAAGAACAGGTTAAGTTTGTATTGCCTTTGTCAGGGTAAATTCCGTAGGTCAGTGTTGAAATGATAAAAATAAGTGGCGAGACAGTAGGTTCAGTTGCACTCAGCAGGTTAAGTAAACACAAAGAAGTTTAAGTAAACACAAAGAAGTTTCACATACTCAGTTATTTCAGTAGACTCACACAAAGAAGTTTCAAATATATTTCAAAATTGTTGCAGGTACACTTCCGTGGGTTAAAAGTTTTGATGCACATTGTCTCCCACATCTAAAATTCGATGAATGACGAAGTAGAATGTTAATATCTAACTCATGACAAGAGTTTTTTCCATAATCAAAATCAGCTGATCTTCAATGGTGTGCAAAACTTGAGGATAAAAGTAACTTTGGCATGATGTGTTACTGCCGAGCAATATAGCTCGACAAAACATGAACTATGCACATAAAGAGCTGACACAATATAGCGCAGAAGATAACTGGAAAATGTACGCAATGAGACGAACAGAAATGAAACTTCTATTCAATGGCAAAAGTACTCATTTCACTAAGGTTTGAAGTTCCTCTTTCCGTTGTCCCGTGTTTGCGATTGAGAACTGGGTTGTTTTGGAAATCAGCCTTATGCAAACACGATTAGTTTATTTTTATATTTGCCCAGACATGTTTTGACACCGGTGTGTCATCTTCTGTGGGTCAAATTTTTATTTCTTAAAATTACATCGCTAACTGAATAGTTTTATTGTATTATAATAACACAATTCAGTTAGCTATGTAATTTTAAGAAATAAAAATTTGCCGGTGGCGGTGGTCTCGCGGTTCTAGGCGCGCAGTCCGGAACCGCGCGACTGCTACGGTCGCAGGTTCGAATCCTGCCTCGGGCATGGATGTGTGTGATGTCCTTAGGTTAGTTAGGTTTAAGTAGTTCTAAGTTCTAGGGGACTGATGACCACAGCTGTTAAGTCCCATAGTGCTCAGAGCCATTTGAACCATTTGAACCAAATAAAAATTTAACCCACAGAAGATGACACATTGGTGTCGAGACACGTTTGGGTAAATATAAAAATAAACTAATTGTGTTTGCATAAGGCTGATTTACAAAACAACCCAGTTTTTAGGCAAAAATACGATTACACGGATTTCACCGCGGTTTATCATGGTCGCCTGCACATTACAAGAGGCGGGACATTGTCCTTAACAGGGCGCATAATCACCACTGATGGCAATACATGCTCTGCAAAGTCTTCCCATTCTTGGCCACAGGCATTATAAGGAGTTCATATGGTACGGCACCCCATTTCTCTATCAGCGAGAACGACAACTGCTTCATGGCCATTGGCGCAAGTGGACGTACTGCAATACGCCTGCTGGACGCATCCCACTAGTACTCGGTGGAATATAAGTCGGGAGACGGACAGGCAGACAGTTCGCCGAATATCCATTCGTTCCAAGAGCTCCTTCACCTGCGCAGTTCGATAATGTCACGTATTCTCATCCACAAAAATGAAGTCAGGGCCATATGCACCACTGTAAAAACGCACATGGGGAAGGTGTACAACGTCACAGTAACGTCGACGGCTTAGTATGCCGTCTTCAAAGATATGAAAGTCAGTCCGGTCATACAATGTTATGCCTCCCCACGTAGTAACACCTCGACCACCAAAACGATCATGATCCACAGTGCTGGACGTATCCTCATATTGCGAGAGAAGGGAGCAGGTATTGCACTCAGTACCCTGTCGAACATGACTGTTTTGGTTTTCCAAGTGTTATGTTGTGGTGATGATGTTTGGTTTGTGGGGCGCGGTTATTATTTATTATTTATCGTATGGCTTTACCAGTGCAAGTCCGGCATTGACATCGTAAATTTACATAACATAACATATAAATACAAATATACATATACACACATACACAATAATATAAACAGAAAAAACACCAGTCATTATTAAATCTGAGCAAAGTTGTAATATAATCACAGCTACAATTCGTCAAAATGTTAGGTCCAAATGTGACAGCTATTTAATGGCAGCAGGGCTGGCCTCCACGAAGTCTCTCCAGTCACCACAGAATCTTCACAGTGAGCAATCTTGCACTAGATGTTGTAATGTTTGTTCATCAGTTTCACAGTCACACATTGGGTTATCATTGGCACCCCATTTGTACAGCATGGATTCAGTTCTCACGTGTCCAGTTATCACAAGGTTAAGCTGGCACCAGATTTTACGAGGAAGCTGCATTCCTGGGAGTTGTTGGCTGGGGTCCTCTATATTGTGTCGGTTAATACCACTATTGTTCCACTTGGTTTTCCAGGATTTGTGGCAGTCATAGGTATTTCCTTGGGCAAGTGTTCTGTCTTCCCATATTGGCGCTCTTGATTCAAGGCGATATCGACAGCGGTCATCGAGTACTTGGTGTATCGGTAGTACTCTTGCCTTATCTGCATGATTTATTTTTTTCCAATCTTGAATTGTTGCCTGCTGTCTACGGTTTTGAGGCTGAGTGATGTTTGAGAGGACATGAAGCCATTCTAGGGTGTTGACTTTAGTGTCCCTGTTATTTTCCTCATGGCTTCATTGATCTGGGCGTCAATCTTCTTTACATGGGCACTCCTACTCCACAGAGGAGCACAGTACTCTGCCACGGAATAGACGTGTGATATAGCTGCAACAAGTAGTGTATTTGCATCCGCTCCTCATGTGGCACCTGCTAATCTCTGGATGATGTTATTTCGGGTTTTCAATTTCTGGCTAGTTAGTTCCAGGTGTTTCTTGAAGGTAAGTGACCTGTCAAGAGTTATGCCTAAATATTTGGGAAATTTGTTAGGTTTAATTCGTTTTCCGCAGAAAGTAATATTTAGTTCTCAGTCTGCTAGTCTGTTATTTAAATGGAAGGAGCAGGTCTCTGTTTTATTTGGGTTTGGGCACAGTCTCCATTTTTTGTAGTACTGGTTTAGTACTTCTAGGTCAGCAGTTATTCTTTCACCATCTTCTAGCCATTTGCTTTGAGTGGCTATAGCCATGTCATCAGCGTAGCAAAACTTACTTGACTCAGTCTCTATCATGTCACTGATGTAAACATTAAAAAGCAGTGGAACCAATACAGATCCTTGGGGAGACCGTTTTTTATTCTTTTTGACTGGCTGCTTTGTGACCCCAGGTTTACTTTGAAATATCGCACTTTCAGCATTTTTTTCCAACAGATTTGTCAATGGAATCATGTTGGCAAATTTCAGGATAAAACCATCTATCCATACAGTATCATAAGCTGCACTGAGGTCGACAAAGACTGCTGATGTTTTCAATCCTTTTTGGAATCCCGATTCTATGTATGATGTGAGGGCTAATACTTGTTCGCAGCTACTTCGATTAGCTCTGAATCTGTCTTGTTCCTGAGACAAGTGTTTGTCTATCGTTGGGTATATCCTATTGTACATCAGTCTCTCCAGCAACTTATAGCAAATGCTCAATAATGCTATTGGGCGATAGTTTTCAGGGTTTTCACCAGATTTCCCTGGTTTAAGGATGGCCAAAGTAAGAGACATTCTAAATTCCTTCGGGATAACTGCGCGGTTATTAGCGCCCGTACAAATTCCAAACCTTTGCTCAGTCCAAACTCGCCACTTTTATGAATGATGATGAAATGATGAGGACAACACAAACACCCAGTCATCTCGAGGCAGGTGAAAATCCCTGACCCCGCCGGGAATCGAGCCAGGGACCCCGTGCTCGGGAAGCGAGAACGCGACCCCGAGACCCCTAGCTGCGGACCTGTGTTATGGTGTGGAAAGTCATAACGTTGTGTGGACGTACTGACCTCCAAATATTTGAACACAGTACACTCATCGGCCGACGACATTGCTACATATTACTCCTTCCCAATGTGGGTCTTTTCAGTCCTTCATTCGGCCGTGACTTCATTTTTATAGACGACAATGCGTGACAGCATCGAACTGCGCAGGATATTCTGCGAAAGCTGTTGTCCTGCCCGTTCTGGCGACTTAAATCCCATCGAGCACATGTGGGACGGCTTGGGGAGACGTACTGCAGCATGCCCATAGGCACCAAATACCATCCACCCACAAGACCTCCTTGTCAGCCTTGTAGCCAGCGTGGCAGCAAGTTGCAGAGCATGCACTTCTCCGTGGCGATGACACACCCTATTGAGAACCATGTCCGGGTTTTTGTAATGACCGGGGGACCACCATAAATCGCTGTGATTTCGGCGTAATCATTGACTTTGACTAAAAGTGTCGTTTTTGGTCGTCTAATTGCCTGTTTTTGTTTTCCTTTTTTTTTCAGTAACCTAAACTGTAGCAGTTCCTTCTGTGTACGGCTCAAGTTTCATCGCACTGCTACTTGGTAGAGAAACATCATGCGCCAAGTTATTTCTGTCCTTAAGTTTTGCTGTTACGCTTTTTGTCTTGATATTGTTTTGTTACCTAGGCCCGTACTGGATTAAGGGAAACTCATGAAACAAAAACCGTTCTGCAATTAATTTGAACTAACATTTCAGAGTGCTTAGTTCACTTTCTTACCTGGTGTATGGTGGAGGGTACTTTCCTTTTCTCTGTCATTTCCTGATGAACCAGAGATTTGTAACTTTCAGCATACCTGAGAACAGGAAGCCAGTGCAATATTAACACGCTTTCTTGTCTCATGTGTACTACTGTCATTTCTCCCTATGCCTTTTCTATTCGTAAATGGGTCATGGGAAGAACAATTGCTGGTAGGTCTCCAACTGAGCTTGAATCTTTCTAATTTTTACCTTCGTGGTAAAAAGCAGGATAAAGCATTATATTGGTTGAGTTAGGTGAAGAGAAATTGAAAGAAAACTGAAATTTACCACGTGTCCCTGTTGTAATCTTGCCAAAATATTTCAAATCAATTCAATAATTTCACATATCCAAGACTAACAAGCAGGATACAATTATTTAAAAACAAACGAATTTTTAATATACCACTTTGTATATTTTTATATACGTACTTCATTTATTGTGCTAAACAAAGCAAACATAACTAATTCTTCTGAAATACGAGACCCATAACACATGTCGGAGCGACTGTGTCATCTTTAGTGACGGATCGCCTTGCTGAGCTCGTTGGAATTTGAAAATCAACTTACAAAGCCTTTGTAGCCTCTGAAGATGCCTCCAGCATTAGGAGCTGAAACGTTAGGCATAGGAATATGCGTTAGGCAAAGATCTAATGTTTATATAACTAAAATAATCAAGAATTATAGTACACCATATCAATGAAAAGTATGGCAATACAGGCTATTTACATATGTTAAGAATTGTCTTTCTTTTTTTTTTAAAAAAAAATGGACTTGTTAAGCAGACATAATTTCAGTTTGTGTTTGAGGTAATTTCAGTATCTAATTCTTTACATAACTGGATAATGTGGTCAAACATTTTCATGACTGAACAATACACATCCTCCTGTGACACACTAAGGCTGAGCAATGTGTAGTTTCTCCTTTCTCCTTTTAGCAATATGTTTTTGAATGTTACTATTGGTTTCGATTTACGATCTAAATTTTTGCGGTAAACATCATAAGGGACAATTATTCTGTGTGGCTGTTATCAGTAATAGGTTAAAAAAATACCAAAGATCCATCCACTGGTGAACCACGGGGAAACTGCAGTATACTAAACACCAGACACAGTTAACTGCCTACCTGAGATCCTTCTTTTTCTGGAATTACCAAACTACTCAAAAAAAGTTTTTCAAGCACTGTCAACATGTGTGGGCATAGATACAAAAGGAGAAGTAAATGGGAGTAAAGTCATAGAAATAAAAAACCTTAATTATAGAGTAATAATTAAAATAAAAGTAATCAGTTCGGTTGCGCTTGTTACTTTCCACAACCGTGTTGCTCCACCCTATGCACCGTAACGTCTATGCGTTCTCATTGGCCTGCTGTGCTTCAGATATTCGATGCGATGCCGCCCTGGTCTGTTCCACATTTCAACGACGACCGTCCTGAGGTGATCCAGTGACTAAGATGTGTTCGTGTGGCAACGTGCAGCAATTTTGAAGTGGTTGTAAGCGTTCTCAATCGAGTCTAAGTATGCATACGCTATCCGATCATTCGGAAAGAGGAGCTTGTAATGGGTTTCCACTGGCCAGCATAGAACCCCATACGAACAAACACTAGAGGCTAAGTTGGACATAGCTACTGTCTTGGCCAGAAAACGCTCCTGTCGCGACAAAGAATGGAATCATATAACACAACGGAACACCTACAGACGTCCTTATGGTGCTATATATTACACTGAAGAGCTAAAGAAACTAATACATCTGCCTAATATTCTGTAGGGCCCCTGCCAGCACGCGGAAGTGCGGCAACTCGACGTGGCGTGGACATGCCTGAAGTAGTGCTGGAGGGAACTGACACCATGAATCCTGCAGGGCTGTACATAAATCCGTTAAGAGTACGAGAGGGTGGAGATCTCTTCTGAACAGCACGTTCCAAGCCATCCCAGATATGCTCCTTAATGTTCATGTCTGGGGATTTTGGTGGCCAGAAGAGTGTTCCTGGAGTCCCTATAGCAATTCTGGGCGTGTGGGGTGTCGCATCCTCCTGCTGGATTTGCCCAAGTTCGTTGGAAACGACAATGGACATGAATGGCTGCAGGTGATCAGAAAGCATGCTTATGTACGTGTTACCTGTAAGGCTCGTATCTTGACGTATCAGGGCTCCAATATTACTCCAACTGAAATTTCCTGGCAGATTAAAATTGTGTGCTGGACCGAGACTCGAACTCGGGACCTTTGCCTTTCGCGGGCAAGTGCTCTACCAACTGAGCTACCCAAGCACGACTCACGCCCCGTCCTCACAGCTTTACTTCTGCCAGTCACTCGTATCCTACGTTCCAAACGTTACAGAAGCTCTATTACTCCAATTGCACACGCCCCACGCCATTACAGTGCCTCCACCAGCTTGAACAGTTCCCTGATGACATGCAGAAACCTTGGATTCATGAGGTTATCTCCATACCCGTACACTCCATCCGCTCAATACCATTTGAAACGAGACGTCCGACCAGGCAATATGTTTTCAGTCATCAACAGTCCAATGTCGGTGTTGACGTGCCCAGGCGAGGCGTAAAGCTATGTGTCGTGGGGTCATCAAGGATACACGAGTTGAACTTCGGCTCCGAAGCCCATATCGATGATGTTTCGTTGAGTGGTTAGCACGCTGACACATGTTGACGATCCAGCATTGGAATCTGCAACAATTTGCGGAAGGGTTACACTTCTGCCACGTTCAACGATTGTCTTTAGTCGTCGTTAGTCTCGTTCTTGCAGCCGCAGTCATGTCGGAGATTTGATGTTTCACCGGATTCTTGATATTCATGGTACGCTCGTGAAATTTTCGTACGGGAAGAGGCCCACTTCATCGCTACCTCGGAGATGCTGTGTCCCATCGCTCGTGTGCAGATTATAACCCCACGTTCAAACTCACTTAAATGTTGCTAATGTACCCTTGTAGCAGAAGTTACTGATCTAACAGGTGCGTCAGACACTTGTTGTTTTATATAGGCGTTGCCGACCGCATTCTCATATTGGTCCTGTTTACATACCTCTGTATTTGAATATGCATGCCTATAGCAGTTTCTTTAGTGTTCTAGTGCACATGGCTACAAATTTAGGTGCTTCATTACACCATCTTCACTCCTTAACTATCACTGATGGCCTCACTCCAGTCGTATATTCATCAGTGACCAACATCTATGAACTGGTTTTCGTAGACTACCTGTAAAAATGATGCTGTATCTCCAACCATCAACTACCAAGCAGTAATTGGTGGTTGGAGACACAATAGTGTTGTTACGGGTAGTCTGCGAAAACCATTTCATAGATGTTGGCCACTGATGGAATCGGGTATACGATTGGTGATAACTCGGTCAGCGTCAGTTACAGCCAGAAGATGATGTATTGGAGCACCGAAACTGGTAGTCACATAATAAATAACATCGTAAGGACGGCTGTAGGTGTTCCATTTTATTAGGTGAGCGAACGCCGAAGTCCAAAAATGGTTCAAATGGCTCTGAGCACTATGGGACCCAACTGCTGAGGTCATCAGTCCCCTAGAACTTAGAACTAGTTAAACCTAACTAACCTAAGGACATCACAAACATCCATACCCGAGGCAGGATTCGAACCTGCGACCGTAGCGGTCTTGCGGTTCCAGACTGCAGCGCCTTTAACAGCACGGCCACTTCGGCCGGCGCCGGAGTCCCTCAAACCTCCAATCTATGGGATGTACAAAAAAAGGAAAGAATAAAGACAGAATGAATATGCCATGCGAATGAGATGTGATGCATAATTTCTTCTTGGCGCCCAGAGTATGGAATACTCCTTCTCCGAGACAGTATATATACTAGATTTTGTACGGCGAGGAACCCAGATGGCACACACCTTCAGAACTACCAAGAGAGATGTCCATCTGAGTAGGATGCGTCTGATTGTGATCCATCGATCACTTAGAATGAGAGTATCCACCGTGTCAATGTTGTGAGCGGCCGGCACGCGGGAGGTCGGACAGGTTTGCGTAATGTTACGTAATAACAGGCGCCTCGGCCAACGACTCCCCGTGATTTTGTTCACTGCCAGGTCTCCGTAAATATTCTGAAAGATCCTAGGAAATGTTGACGATAGTATAGTTTTCCGCCAAAAGAAACTCAACAATAGCTCCCCACTTGGAAGGCACCTATGGGACAGACCGCATTTTGAAGTTTGCGTATAGCCCCTCCACCTACTGGAAGTTTAGGAAACTATAAGGGCTGAAGAAGGGATTTTCCACAATGTCCCACAACAAAGTCCACATTTTTTTAATCCTAAGCTGGCCGAGATAAAGAAAAAAACGTGTAGCATTACTTGTTGAACGTCTCTGGTATGATAAATAGGCGGAGCAGAGATGAATGAGAAATCATTCTAGCGCGATACGGGTCGCAAATGGGGAAATCCACTAACAAGAGCTAATTCGAGAAAGGGTAGACTGTTACAGCCCAGTGCCTCGGAACGAGCACCTCCTTGGCGGCGAAGCTAGTTGGCCATTCACCTGCTACCGTTGTAGTCAACTGTTTCCACAGAACGTAAAGTGTTCGAACAAAGGTGACACCATGAATAGGCGACTATGTGTTGGACGTCCATGTCTTATGACAGAAAATGGAAGTCGGAGGCTTGCCCGACCTTGTAAAGCAGGATAGGTGGCGGTGTCAGCCAGATGTGACGACAGCGTATATTGCTAGTGGCGGCACAAGTACTGCAGAGCACACTGTTCACCACACAACATCGAATGTTGGGCTCCACTGCAGACAACCACCGATTGTTCCCATATCTTCCGAACGGCATCGTCAATTCCAGGGAGCACGGGCTCATTGAGATTGGATTGGAATCATGGGAAACATTTCGCCTAGCCAGATGCATCACGTTTCTTGTTGCACCAAGACGACAGTCGTGTCCAGATATGATGCCATTGAGGCTATCGGCTGCTCAGAGAATGCACAGCACTACGGACTCAGGCCAGTGGTGGCAGCATTATGCTATGTGGGACATTCAGTTGAGCTTCCGTGGGATCTGTGTTGCTATTCAAAGGTACCATGACAGCTGAGGACTGCGTGAACATCACTGTGGACCAATTGGACCAGTTCATGTTTCAGGTCTCCCCGGCGGCAAAAGGATGTTCCAGCAGTATAACTGTCGGTCCCACAAGGAAAAATTCATCTTACAGTTGTTTGAGGAATATCATAGTGTCGTTTATGTCTTGGCCATCATACTCCACTGACCTGAATCCAATGGAACACACGTGGGACGCTCTCAGGCGTCCTTTCTGCGCCCACAAACTACCGGTCCATAATTCAGGTGACTTGCATGGCGTGAGCGTTCACATTTGGTGCCACATACCTGCGGAAAGTTCCAAAGACTTTATCGAATCCATGGCACGGAAAACCGCTAGGTACTATTGTGCTTTCTAATGGGACACGGCCACGTTATTAAGCGGGTGATCAAAAACTTGTGGCACACCAGTGTATATTGTAGAGTTATATAAGAACTGTATGATACAAAGTAGCAAGTTTTAACTGGTTGAACTGTAGCCAAAATAAATTCATCCAGAAATAACGTACAGAAGAGCAAACACTTTCATCACATTACTAAAGGAAGGAGGAGATTGTGCCTATAACCAAGTCGGATGCTAGGTTCCATGTAGTTTTCGAGGAACTTGTAATTTGTCGTCGCTGTAAATACCAACGAAAATCAGATTTGTCGTAGCCTTACCACACGTTCCAGTCACATTAATATGATCACCAAGTATCTTCAGCATCAACGTACAATTACCAGTCACAGACGGCAGTTCGTAGTACTGGCAATGGTAGGCATAAGAAGCGTGGCTGGGGACATGGAAAATAGTGCAATCGTGTAAGACGTGTATATTTCTACTGTCTATTGTCAAACCACAATTTATGAAACATGTTTATATTTTATTAATAGGATGAAGTAGGAATAATTAATATTTGTCATGTTGGAAATAAATGTGGTAGCTGGAGAAACATTTTAAGAAAACAGCGGGAAAGACCGCGCATTGATACATTTCGTACTTGTATCAGGGATTGTCTGCACCAGAAAGTATTGTTGACAAGAGAGACCGCACTTTAGCGTTCGTAGGAAGTCAGTAGTAAGCGAGATGTGAAGCGAGTTGGTAGCAGGTCTGAAGCGAGAGGTTGAGAGGAGTAGTGTGCCTGCCAGCCACCAGCTATAATTTACAAGAGATTATAAACGGATGTACAGAGACATCAACTAACTATTATCATAAGAGGAACTAATATTATTGAATTATTTTCTTTGCGAAATTCAAGACTACTGAAGGTATGTTTTGCGCAATGATAGTTGTAAGATTATTGTAAAAAGTAAGTCCCATTTGAACGTTTGTAAAATCATTTCTTTTTTTTTTTATCTCAGAGCAGCACTTGCAACCCACGTCCTCAATTATTTGCTTGACGTATTCCAATCTCTGTCTTCCTCTACAGTTTTTGCCCTCTACAGCTCCCTCTAGTACCATGGAAGTCATTCCCTCATGTCTTAGCAGATGTCCTATCATCCTGTCCCTTCTCCCTATCAGTGTTTTCCACATATTCCTTTCCTCTCCGATTCTGCGTAGAACCTCCTAATTCCTTACCTTATCACTCCACCTAATTTTCAACATTCGTCTATAGCACATCTCAAATGCTTCGATTCTCTTCTGTTCTGGTTTTCCCACAGTCCATGTTTCACTACCACACAATGCTGTACTCCAGACGTACATCCTCAGAAAATTCTTCCTCAAATAAAGGCCAGTATTTGATATTAGTAGACTTCTCTTGGCCAGAAATACCTTTTTTGCCATAGCGAGTCTGCTTTTGATGTCCTTGCTCCGTCCGTCATTGGTTATTTTACTGCCTAGGTAGCAGAATTCCTTAACTTCACTGCCTTCGTGACCATCAATTCTGATGTTAAGTTTCTCGCTGTTCTCATTTCTACTACTTCTCATTACCTTCGTCTGTCTCCGATTTACTCTCAAACCATACTGTGTACTCATTAGACTGTTCATTCCGTTCAGCAGATCATTTAATTCTTCTTCACTTTCACTCAGGATAGCAATGTCATCAGCGAATCGTATCATTGATATCCTTTCACCCTGTATTTTAATTCCACTCCTGAACCTTTCTTTTATTTCCATCATTGCTTCCTCGATGTACAGATTGAACAGTAGGGGCGAAAGGCTACAGCCTTGTCTTACACCCTTCTTAATACGAGCACTTCGTTCTTTATCGTCCACTCTTATTATTCCCTCTTGGCTGTTGTACATATTGTATATGACCCGTCTCTCCCTATAGCTTACCCCTACTTTTTTCAGAATCTCGAACAGTTTGCACCATTTTATACTATCGAACGCTTTTTTCCAGGTCGACAAATCCTATGAAAGTGCCTTGACTTTTCATTAGCCTTGCTTCCATTACTAGCCGTAACGTCAGAATTGCCTCTCTCGTCCCTTTACTTTTCCTAAAGCCAAACTGATCGTCACCTAGCGCATTCTCAATTTTCTTTTCCATTCTTCTGTATATTATTCTTGTAAGCAGCTTCGATGCATGAACTGTTAAGCTGATTGTGCGATAATTCTCGCACTTGTCAGCTCTTGCCGTCTTCGGAATTGTGTGGATGATGCTTTTCCGAAAGTCAGATGGTATATCGCCAGACTCATATATTCTACACACCAACGTGAACAGTCGTTTTGTTGCCACTTCCCCCAATGATTTTAGAAATTCTGATGGAATGTTATCTATCCCTTCTGCCTTATTTGACCGTAAGTCCTCCAAAGCTCTTTCGAATTCCGATTCTAATACTGGATCCCCTATCTCTTCTAAATCGACTCCTGTTTCTTCTTCTATAACATCAGACAAATCTTCATCCTCATAGAGGCTTTCAATGTATTCTTTCCACCTATCTGCTCTCTCCTCTGCATTTAACAGTGGAATTCCCGTTGCACTCTTAATGTTACCACCGTTGCTTTTAATGTCACCTTCCGACAATCATATCTTTTTCGATGTCTTCACATTTTTCCTGCAGCCATTTCGTCTTAGCTTCCCTGCACTTCCTATTTATTTCATTCCTCAGCGACTTGTATTTCTGTATTCCTGATTTTCCCGGAACATGTTTGTACTTCCTCCTTTCATCAATCAACTGAAGTATTTCTTCTGTTACCAATGGATTCTTCGCAGCTACCTTCTTTGTACCTATGTTTTCCTTCCCCACTTCTGTGATGGCCCTTTTTAGAGAAGTCCATTCCTCTTCAACTGTACTGCCTACTGCGCTATTCCTTATTGCTGTATCTATAGCGTTAGAGAACTTCAAACGTATCTCGTCATTTCTTAGTACTTCGGTATCCCACTTCTTTGCGTATTGATTCTTCCTGACTAATGTCTTGAACTTCAGCCTACTTTTTATCACTAGTATATTGTGATCTGAGTCTATATCTGCTCCTGGGTACGCCTTACAATCCAGTATCTGATTTCGGAATCTCTGTCTGACCATGATGTAATCTAATTGAAATCTTCCCGTATCTCCCGGCCTTTTCCAAGTATACCTCCTCCTCTTGTGATTCTTGAACAGGGTATTCGCTATTACTAGCTGAAACTTGTTACAGAACTCAATTAGTCTTTCTCCTCTTTCATTCCTTGTCCCAAGCCCATATTCTCCTGTAACCTTTTCTTCTACTCCTTCCCCTACAGCTGCACTCCAGTCGCCCATGACTATCAGATTTTCGTCCCCCTTTACATACTGCATTACCCTTTCAATATCCTCATACACTTTCTCTATCTGTTCATCTTCAGCTTGCGACGTCGGCATGTATACCTGAACTGTCGTTGTCGGTCTGCTGTCGATTCTGATTAGAACAACCCGGTCACTGAACTGTTCACAGTAACTGTTCACCCTCTGCCCTACCTTCCTATTCATAACGAATCCTACACCTATTATACCATTTTCTGCTGCTGTTGATATTACCCGATACTCATCTGACCAGAAATCCTTTTCTTCCTTCCACTTCACTTCACTGACCCCTACTATATCTAGATTGAGCCTTTGCATTTCCCTTTTCAGATTTTCTAGTTTCCCTACCACGTTCAAGCTTCTGACATTCCACACCCCGACTCGTAGAACGTTATCCTTTCGTTGATTATTCAATCTTTTTCTCATGGTAACCTCCCCCTTGGCAGTCCCCTCCCGGAGATCCGAATGGGTGGACTATTCCGGAATCTTTTGCTAATGGAGAGTTCATCATGACACTTCTTCAATTACAGGCCACATGTCCTGTGGATACAGGTTACGTGTGTTTAATGCAGTGGTTTCCATTGCCTTCTGCATCCTCATGTCGTTGATCATTGCTGATCCTTCCGCCTTTAGGGGCAATTTCCCACCCCTAGGACAAGAGAGTGCCCTGAACCTCTATCCGCTCCTCCGCCCGCTTTGACAAGGCCGTTGGCAGAATGAGGCTGACTTCTTATGCCGGAAGTCTTCGGCCGCCAATGCTGATTATTTATCAAAATTTTGGCAGTGGCGGGGATCGAACTTGGGACCGAAGACGTTTTGATTATGAATCAAAGACGCTACCCCTAGACCACGGGTACAGTAACTATATCAAGCGTTTTCAGAATGTAATTAAATTTTGCCAGGAATGTTGCATTACTGATTATAATCCATCCCAAAAACCATCAACATAAAACTTTGCAAAAAATTTTATTGTTGTCAAGAAAAAGTGTAACTATGAATTACGTAACTTCAGTCAAAATTAATTAAAGAATAAAGTCAGCTTTGGTAATAAATAAAGCCACTTATTATGACAGCCCACCAGCAGTTAATAGAGTATAGTAGTCCAGAGTAAGTATATTCATGTCGCAGTTCGATGTAGCAGTCAGATGGCGATCCAGTAACAGTAAAAAAGGTAAGGAACAGTTTTGGGTTATTGCAGATAACGACTGAGGGCCACGACGACGACACATTATATGTTTCGTCGAAATAATCAGAAAATCACTTTTAATAAGCAGCGATTAAATTTGTATGCGAAGATTGAGAAAGGCAATAAATTTCAAAGGGAAGATTTCATTTGTTATTATTAAGCAAGAGATAGAAATCCTAAGGGAAGGTTACATAGGTTATTATAAAAGGGAAGTTTATCATTAACAAAAGAGAGGAGACGGGAAGGTTTCAACCGTTGTCGTGATCCTGAAACGAAGCGATTTATCTGACATCAAAAGGAGCATCAGCATTTGCTTTTGAGGCAAGGATGGAAGCATTTCCGAACCGGCTAGGTTTTTAAAATGTTCACGTATGGTCGTGATTAAAGCAAACCATGAATGCAAAATGGCGCTATCCACATCCGGCACCGAGGCAGCTGTCGTGCATCACGGGCCATAGATGACAGGGTTGACGACGGCCGAATAGACCTGCAACTGTTGAGCAGCTGACCACCTAGATGAACCAAGGGGTTACCAACAGTGTCTGCTCAACGACCGTTCAGCGAATTTGCTGTGAACGGGCCTCCGCAGCCGGCGCCTGTTTCATGCATCCATGGTGACAGCTGTTCATCGGCGACGAAGGCTGGAATCTCCACACCAATACCGCAACAGGACGCGAACGGAGTGGTGGCAGGTGGCCTTTTCAGGTGAATCGCGTTTTGTGTTCTTTCGGGATGAAACGTCTGAAAGTAAACACCATCCAATAATTGTAGGAAGGGTCCAAGCCAGAGTGTTGGGAGCGTTTTCATAGGTGGTCTCGTCATTCTCGAAGGTGCAGTGTATCAACACAAATATGCATCTATCCTTGGGGGGTCTATGTCCACCCCTGAATGCAGTTTGCTTTTCCTTGGCACGATGGCATCTACCAGCAGGACAATGCAACGTGTCACACAGCTTGCAGTGTATGTGCATGGTTCGAAGAGCACCAGAATGAAATTTACCGTACTCCCCTGGCCACAAAACACTCCTGATTTAAACCTAATCGAAAACCTATGCGGCCACATGTATTGGACTGTTCGGGCCATGGATTCTCAACCGAGAAACCAAGTGAAGCTGGTCATGGCACTGGAATAGACATGACTGCACATCCCTGACTATACGTTCCAGATTCTCACTGATTCTCCTCCTGGACGTCTCACAGCGCTTCGGGCTGCAAAATGTGGTTATTCGGACTTCTGGCAGGTGATCATCTTAATGTGACAGGACAGTACAGTTGGTTATTTGAGATTTTGTTACGTGGATCTCGAGGTTCTTTGAATATTCTTCCTTTCCTCTCTAGAGTCACTGATCTCTTGAGGTTTAGCAGCGTGCCAATGCGCGGACCTTAGTACACATGACATCAGTAGGGATGGTTGGAGTATTATTTGTCTTGGGCGTCTGCATGGCTCTTCAGACACAAGAAGGGTCTATATGTGCCAGGGTCGGATGCAAGGCGCATGTGTGGACTTACGCGCTCCTGACAGTATGCTCATTGTCTGTCCTAGTTGGGTTATTCCAACCTAGTGAGCTGTACTAGACTGGAGCAAAAAATATATTCTGCCACACAACTTACGTGGAAGAATTATTACCTAATAGAGACACAATAAAATGTTGAATGCTGTCTTGACTATTTAAAAAGAAAAACGGGACATCTCCGCAATCCTGCAGCTGCTGACACTGGTATTTTGCTTAAATATATCAGAAATCTAGCTCTGACTGGCACCTCAGGGAAGTGGATATTTATGTGCATAATTAGGACACTTACAGAGGCTACGGTGGAAAAGACCGGCAACCAGTTCCGTAGAAGAGATTCAAACAGAACGACGGAGACTATGGACATTTTGTCTCACTTTTCTTGTGAGTAATACAACCAGTATAACAAAGGAGTCGACAGTGTACCTATGATTCCGAGCGAAGGTAAACAACGGGTAGCTGTAAAACTGGACCTTTGAGACAATGAGGTGATTACTGGATTCGAAGCCAAGAAACAATCCTAGGTAGCAACAGAACACACTTCGCAGTGTGTGACTGCAGGCTGTCTACTTTCTCTGAAGGGAAGATAAATATTTATTACGCCCTCAACTTTGTCTATTAGATCTTCACTAATAGTCATTTGTAACTGCCTGTCAACTCTATTCTTCCTGCTGCTCTTTATGTAGATAACTTGTTTTTTGTTATACAACAGTTGACGATCGCTGAAACTCAACCTTTTTTACTATGAGACAATATTTTTTCGTCACATTTTTATATCCATGTACACAACACACCCACTTGACTATTCACATGTGCACCCCTTTGCTCAAAGTTGAACCATTCTTACATCTAACAGCGCATGGCGCTCGTCTGGGCGCTAAACATAATTGCAAGCAATTCACGAGACGCCAAAAAAAAAAAAAAAATGTCGAACCATCCTGATCCATTACCGCTCAACCCTCGTCCATACAGGACTGCTATCAAGTGAGCTATTGTCCAGCATTTAGTTAGCGAGTGCTTTAGTGCACTGTGACCGACCACATATCCGCCATCGAACCCCCGTTACACAGGCGAGAATCGAAGCGACCTCTACCGAATGCACATTCGCAGACAGTTCGTCAGTCTTCAATATCATGCATTTGTATCCGCAAACAAGCGTTTGGACTAGAGGGAAGACGAGATTACGAATATAGCCGTTGAACGCTGCGTTTTTATTGTCTTGGTGTTAATAATCGCCACATATGATGCAACAGCCCATAATTAGAGACACAACGAAGAACTTTGGTATTCATAGAGGATTATTTTGAATGACGAACACACTGTTTTTAACAACGTAAGCAAAAAGACGTAGGAGAGGAGGAATTTAGGTGTCCCAGTTTGGTGTTGTTTTTCCCTGACCTTTTATTACGATTAAGGAGAAATTTTGAAGCAGAACACTAATCACAAACAACAAATATAACCTAAAGAAAGGCTAGCATTTACACTCTGGTTATTAGCAACTGGAGACATTTAAGTTAGTGATTGCTTCACATTTCAGTAGCTGCTATGTAGTCACTATAGTGACATATTTCAATCATTCAAGGATTTCATTAAGGTATGTATAAGGAAGATAATAACAGTATAAGATGATAAATGAAATTCTAAAAACACATGCGACCTGTCAATTTGGTTCTTGATAAAATCTGCTATACAGTTGGTAGAGGGAGACTGCTGTAACCCTGGGTAAACTATTTTTATTTATCATCGGAAATCTAACATATCAGTATAGGTCAGCCTTATAATTATATCTTCTTCTTTTTCTTCTTAGGTCTTCAACCATCAGGTTGGTTATCAGCAGTTCGCCATGCATTTCTCTCTTCCGCCTTCCTCTTGAGAGCAGAATAGGTAGTGCAGCTGGTATCCCCCATGATCTGCTTGATGTATTCTAGTCTCGGTCTGCCTCTTGCATTTTTCCGTTCTACTCTCTCTTCAATGATACTTTCAATGATACCATCATGTCTCAGCAGGTGGCCGAACCATGTATCCCTTCTGTGGCCGATTACCTTCAGGAGACAAGGCATCTCTTCCTCCACTCTCTGGTGCATCTATTTTTGTTTACTCAGGAAATCTTGAACATTCTGCCATAGTACCACATCTCTAAGCCTGTTATTTTATGCCTTTGTGCATCTCTGAGTGTCCATGTTTCATTCAGTGCAGCAGCAAACACCAGACAGATCTCTTCATGAGGTCTTCCCTGAGATGTTTGTCTATGCTGCTGGACATGAAAAGGGTTCTTCTCTCGTTAAAAGCAGCTTTTGCCTGCTGCATTCGGCTTGCAATATTCTTCTTTGACCTTCCGTCTGATGTAAGTTCACTCTCTAGGCAGGCAAAGGATTCGATGGTCTCCTGTTTTATCTGCTCAGCACTAGGATTCTTGTTTTACCTTTATTAATTTTCATATTGTGGGAAAAGCTGAGGGTGGTTTCCATTTGGGCCAGCACTGTTTCTAATTGTTATGCATCTTCACTTAACACAGCGATAGCATCAGAAAATTTCAGCAAGTCTTTTATCTTACCATGAATTTTAATTCCTCCTCTAGCTACTAATTTCTTCTAGCCTTGTCTATTGCCCTCTGAATGCAACTACTGAACGAGACAGGAGAGAGTGAGCAGTTCTGTCGTACACCTTGCTTAATAGTAGCTTCTTCTTTGTGTTCTTCACACCTTATCACAGCCACCTATTCTCTATGCAGTCTCTGCGTTACTCTTCTGTACTTATACTTTATGCCATTCTCTCTCAGTATCTTAAAAGCTGTCGCCAGTCTATCCTGTCAAACGATTTTTCTAAATCGATTAAGGCAATATATGTGTCTCGACAATTTCTCGACAATTAATCGAAAGCCGAGTATTGATTCTCGTGTGACTACAACTCTTATAAAGTCAAACTGGTCATCCGTGATCATTGCATCTACCCTGCCTTCTATGTTCCTCGGATGTTACTGCTCAACATCTTCAATACATGTTACCAAACTGAGGGTCCTATATTGTTCAAATCTGTTTTCTTTGGTAACGACATTGTGATAATTTTTTTAAAGCCTGTTGGGAACTCCCCTGTCTCGTATATAACTTGTACGAAGTGGAACAGTTCCTCAAGTAGCTGTCCTTCAGCAGCGTTGATGAGTTCTGCTGGTATATCATCAACTCCAATGGCTTTACCAGGTTTTAGCTGCATGACTGCTATGGCGAACTCATCGTGCAAGATTTAGCCTCCCTCTTCTTCCGGATCGATTCCTCAGCGTTCTCCAGTTCCAGATATTAATCATTTCCTGTGTAGAGTTTTGCAAGGTATTGTTTCCATTTTTATACTACGTCTTTCTGCTCATGCACACTTCAAAAAAGCTTTTGCATTAGCCCAGTTCCCAGAACTCCTGAAGATAGACGTTGACTGTGGACATTTTATCACAGACACTATCCCTTTGACTGTTCAGAGATGTCACTAAACCCGCCCAAAGATGTAAACAACCATGCAGGAGCAGCTGCCTATTAGATGGAAGGGACACGACAGCCGATGAGTTCCAGCCATTCCGCCAGGAAGGAGGTACATGGCTCGTGTTGTCTGTAGTTCAACCATGCCTAGACAGTCAATACCGCGATTCGATCGCGTCCGCATTGTTACTTTGTGCCAGGAAGAGCTCTCAACAAGGCACGCGTCCAGGCGTCTCGGAGTGAACCAAAGCGATGTTGTTCGGACATGGAAGAGATACAGAGAGACATGCCTCGCTCAGACCGCCCAAGGGCTACTACTGCAGTGGATGACTTCTACCTTCTGATTATGACTCGTAGAAACACTGACAGCAACACCACCATTTTGAATAATGCTTTTAGTGCAACCGCATGACGTCGTGTTACGACTCAAACTGTGCGAAATAGGCTGCATGACTCGCAACTTCACTCCCGCCGATCATAGCGAGGTACAGCTTTGCAAACACGTCACCATGCAGCCCGGTACAGATGGGCCCCACAACATGCCGAATGGACGGCTCAGGATTGGCATCACATGCTCTTCACCGATGAGTGTCGCATATGCCTTCACCCAGACAATTGTCGGGGACGTGTTTTGAGGCAACACGGTCAGGCTGAACGCCTTAGACACACTGTCCAGCGAGTGCAGCAGGTGGTTTTGGAAGGCGCCGTAACGGCTGTAAGATACGTGAATGCTATCCTCCAACCGATAGTGCAACCATATCGACAGCATATTGGCGAGGCATTCGTTTTCATGGACGACAATTCGAGCCTCCATCGTGCACATCTTGTGAATGACTTCCTTCAGGATAACGACATAATTCGACTAGAGTGGCCACCATGTACTCCGGACATGGACCCTATCGAAAATGCCTGGAATAGATTGAAAAGGGCTGTTTCTGAACGACGTGACCCACCAACCACTCTGAGGGATCTACGCCGAATCGCCGTTGAGGAGTGAGACTATCTGGACCAACAGTGCCTTGATGAACTTGTGGACAGTACGCCACGAAGAATACAGCCATGCATCAATGCAAGAGGACGTGCAGCTGTGTATTAGAAATACCGATCTGTACAGCAATCTGGACCACCACCTCTGAAGGTCTCGCTGTATGGTGGTACAACATTCAATGTGTGGTTTTCATGAGCAATAAAAAGGGCTGAAATGATGTTTATGTTGATCTCTATTCCAATTTTATGTACAGGTTCCGGAACTCTCAGAACCGAGGTGATGCAAAACTTTTTTTGATGTATGGATAATACTATTTCATCTTAATCTTGAAACTCTATTCCATTTTATTTGTATGTTTCCAAAGAACTGTTTAATTGATTTATAGGTGGATCCCGGCTTTCCTACCTTAATCATTTCATTCACTTCTTTGCACCGGTTCTCCAAGTATTTGTTGTTTATCCTTTTTCTTACTCTCAGTTGATTTTATTGCTCAATGGTCTACATTGCCTCTGTCCTTCCTCAGTACTGGCTGTTCTTGGGTTACGTCTTTAATTTATTTTTGTTAGTGTGCTTTCTGGAATCCATTCTTTTTTATGCTTTGCTTTCTGTCTCCCAACTGCTTCGTTTGTTGCTCGTAGAATGTTGCTTTCCAAGGACTCCCACCTTTCTTCAACATTTCTGGTGCTGTTCATACCTGTAGCCATGTTTGTTTGTTCCTCGTATGTTGAAATAATCATATCATCCTTTAGTCTAGTCAAATCACATTTCACAGAAGTTCCTTTCTTAAGGTTTTTGAATTTCAGATTACATGCTCCTATCACTATGTTCTGGTCACTATCAATGCCTGGGCCTGTGTAACTTCTAAAGTCCCGTACTTGATTGCAGAACCTATTTCTAGCTAATATGAAGTCAATCTGATATCTGTTCCTATGTCAAAGGGCTTTCCATCTATAGCCTTCTCCTTGGATGGTGTTGAAACCACGTGTTACACGTTGCTAATTGATGTTCTGAACAGAATTCTGCTAAACTATCTCCTCATCAGCCCAGAAGGTCCCACTACAGTGCCCTCTCTTCCTTCTCCACTGATTCATTCCAGTCTACCCTAACGATAAAGTTACCTTGTCCTTTGACCATGTTTACAATACCTTTTGTATCACTGTACACTGTTTCCACTCCTTCTTCATCGTACGTTGATGTTGGCATGTAGCGTTGGATTATCACTGTCTTGTTCGGTTTGTGTCCAATGAACAACTAGTATCATTCCTCCTATTTGTTGGTAATCATCCATTCTACATCCGAGCTCCTTGTAAAGGCCAATCCTACCCCTCCTTCCACAGGTCGCCCCTCCATGCACCGCATGTCTATGCCTTTGTAGTCGCTATTCCAAAGGCATGCACTAGCTGGCCATCTCATCCCGCTCATTCCTAGTATTTCAATTCTCATTCCTGTCATTTCCAGCCTGAGTGTCCCTAGCTTGCTGCG
Source organism: Schistocerca piceifrons (assembly GCF_021461385.2). Taxonomy (NCBI): domain Eukaryota; kingdom Metazoa; phylum Arthropoda; class Insecta; order Orthoptera; family Acrididae; genus Schistocerca; species Schistocerca piceifrons. The sequence continues at coordinate 478,007,196 of NC_060138.1, read as the reverse complement.
CCTCAGAAATGTTGGGAGATTCCATGTTGCAATTAGTTTTGTCGTACTCTTCATAAATTTTATTTTATCGGAAGTGCAGGGATTTGCAGTCCACTCCGGGAGATCCGCATGGGGGATTATTGCGGAATCTTTTACAAAATCACGCTTCAAATTCATTTCTCAAGCGAAACGAAACTGCTGTTTCCTCGGATATCCTGGGGACTTTTAATGTATTGGTTTCCCTATAGCTACCACGAAAGTAAGCTACAAGAATGACCAGGTATCATACGTTTTGAGTTTTAATCAGTGTAGCAGATACGTATTATGATCTCTCATCCCCATAATTTTAAGATATATGGTCATTATCCTAATCATTGACTATCGGTCCTTAGCGAGTGAGGCTTACTTCAGCCACGATCGTATAGGAAACTAAACTAGAGAACAACAGTGACTGACGTGATTGTTACCATTTAGTACAAAGTTTATTGTTGGAGCTGATGAGCTAATCCTGAAATAAAAGATTATGTCCTTTTGTTTATTCAACTTCCAAACAATTTAAAACAAGCCTAACAGTATCACACTCATTCTTTTGATGATGCTGAAAAATTGTAGAAGTCATTCAAGTCACGGACGATTCAGCAGTCCTATTCTAACGAAATACTTCCTTCATTGCGCTTTTAACTTTTATAATTCAACTTCGCGTGTTCCTGAGCCTCGATTCTTTCATTACATGTTCACTCGACCGAGTCCTTCTCACTAGCCACTATTTAATACACGCGCTCGATACTACCTCTCATTGTTGACGCAACACGACAATGCCCTATCCGCCAAAAGAGGCGGGAGGCAACAGAAAGCTCTACAAGCTAATGCTCGCCAGCTGGCGCCTTCCATTACGACGCTCGCTGCTCATGCATATCGATCTCGATATTCTTACAAAATTGGTACTTATTTGCATCCAAGGAAATGTATTGCGCTTTCCCATTTTAATAAAAAGAATTACAAAGCTTGTGCTTAAAACTTCATTCCCGCCTGATACAAGTCTCTAATACAGTGGTTTCCAACCTGTGACCTTTACCCCTGACGAAGGAGTTATCCGAACGGGACGGAAATCGTTAGATGTGATGTACATGTACCGACAAATAAATAATTACAATGTCAGAAAGAATTAGTTGATTTAGTCAAGAGAGAGAGCTTCAGAAACTGAGAAAATCAATAACGCGTTGGTCCACCTCCGTTCCTTATGCAAGCAGTTATTCGGCTTGGTATTTATTGAAAGTGTTGTTGGATGTCCTGAGAGATATGGGGATAAATTTCGTCCAATTGGAGCATTAGGTCATCAAAATTCCGAGCTGGTTGCGGACACCCGTACTAAATGCTCCAAACGACATTCTCCAAACGTTCTCATTTGGAGAGAAATCAGACGACCTTGCTGGCCAAGGTAGGATTTGGTAAACACGAAGATGAGCAGTAGAAACTATCGCCATGAGCGGGCGGGAACTATCATGCTGAAATTTAAGCCCAGGATGGCTTGCCATGAACGGCAACAAAATGGGGCGTCGAATGTCGGTGACGTATCGCTGAGCTCTAAGGGTGCGGCGGATGACAACCAGAGGGTCATGTAAGGAAAAAAATGGCACATCAGACCATCAGTCCTGATTTTCAAGCCGTATGGTAGGCGACGGACATGTTGATATCAGACAACTGTCCAGAGCATCTCCATACACGTCCTCGCTGGCCATTTGGGCTCAATTCGAAGCGGCATTCTTTACTGAAGACAATTCCACTCCAGTCAATGAGATTCCAGGTCTAAGATGTGTCTGAATAAGCCGTGTCAGCTGTGGGATACCAAGCCGACATAGCTTTTCACAACAGCACCCACTTCGTTGTCATCCGCGGCACCCTCACAGCACAGCGGTATCTCGACAATATTCTACACCCCATTTTATTGCCATTCATGACAATCGACCCTGGGATTACATCTCAGCAAGATAATGCCCGCCCGCAATCAGCGAGAGTTCCTGCTGCCGGATCCCTCGCAAATTGAGAACGTTTGGTGCATTATGTGCAGGACTATCCACCCAGCCCGGGATTTTGGGCATCTAATGCGTCAGTTCGACAGAATTTGGCACGATATCCTCAATGGGACATCCAACAACTCTATCCATCAGTGCCAAGCCCAATAATTGCATGCATAAAGGCCGAAGCCCCCCCATGAACCATGGACCTTGCCGTTGGTGGGGCGGCTTGCGTGCCTCAACGATACAGATAGCCGTACCGTAGGTGCAACCACAACGGAGGGGTATCTGTTGAGAGGCCAGACAAACGTGTGGTTCCTGAAGAGGGGCAGCAGCCTTTTCAGTATTTGCAGGGGCAACAGTCTGGATGATTGACTGATCTGGCCTTGTAACACTAACCAAATGGCCTTGCTGTTCTGGTACTGCGAACGGCTGAAAGCAAGGGGAAACTACAGCCGTAATTTTTCCCGAGGGCATGCAGCTATACTGTATGATTAAATGATGATGGCGTCCTGTTGGGTAAAATATTCCGGAGGTAAAATAGTCCCCCATTCGGATCTCCGGGCGGGGACTACTCAAGAGGACGTCATTATCAGGAGAAAGAAAACTGGCGTTCTACGGATCGGAGCGTGGAATGTCAGATCCCTTAATCAGGCAGGTACGTTAGAAAATTTAAAAAGGGATATGGATAGGTTAAAGTTAGATATAGTGGGAATTAGTGAAGTTCGGTGGAAGGAGGAACAAGACTTTTGGTCAGGTGAATACAGGGTTATAAACAAAAAATCAAATAAGGGTAATGCAGGTGTAGGTTTAATAATGAATAAAAAAATAGAAGTACGGGTAAGCTACTACAAACAACATAGTGAACGCATTATTGTGGCCAAGATAGATACGAAGCCCATGCCTACTACAGTAGTACAAGTTTATATGCCAACTAGCTCTGCAGATGACGAAGAAATTGATGAAATGTATGATGAGATAAATGAAATTATTCAGATAGTGAAGGGAGACGAAAATTTAATAGTCATGGGTGGCTGGAATTCCTCAGTAGGAAAAGAGAGAGAAGGAAACATAGTAGTTGAATATGGATTGGGGCTAAGAAATGAAAGAGGAAGCCGCCTGTTAGAATATTGCACAGAGCATAACTCAATCATAGCTAACACTTAGTTCAAGAATCATGAAAGAAGATTGTATACATGGAAGAACCCTGGATATACTAAAAGGTATCAGATAGATTATATAATGGTAAGACAGAGATTTAGGAACCAGGTTTTAAATTGTAAGACATTTCCAGGGGCAGATGTGGACTCTGACCACAGTCTATTGGTTATGAACTGTAGACTAAAACTGAAGAAACTGCAGAAAGGTGGAAATTTAAGGAGATGGGACCTGGATAAACTGAAAGAACCAGAGGTTGTACAGAGTTTCAGGGAGAGCATAAGGGAACAATTGACAGTAATGGGGGAAAGTAATATAGTAGAAGAAGAATGGGTAGCTTTGAGGGATGAAATAGTGAAGGCAGCAGAGAATCAAATAGGTAAAAAGACGAGGGCTAGTAGAAATCCTTGGGTGACAGAAGAAATACTGAATTTAACTGATGAAAGGAGAAAATATAAAAATGCAATAAATGAAGCAGGCACAAAGGAATACAACCGTCTCAAAAATTGAGATCGACAGGAAGTGCAAAATGGCTAAGCAGGGATGGCTAGAGGACAAATGTAAGGATGTAGATGCTTATCTCACTAGGGGTAAGATAGATACTGCTTACAGGAAAATTAAAGAGACCTTTGGAGAAAGGAGAACCACTTGCATGAACATCAAGAGCTTTGATGGAAACCCAGTTCTAAGCAAAGAAGGGAAAGCAGAAAGCTGGAAGGCGTATATAGAGGGTCTATACAAGGGCGACGTACTGGAGGACAATATTATGGAAATGGAAGAGGATGTAGATGAAGATGAAATGGGAGATATGATACTGCGTAAAGAGTTTGACAGAGCACTGAAAGACCTGAGTCGAAACAAGGCCCCAGGAGTAGACAACATTCCATTAGAACTACTGACAGCCTTGGGAGAGCCAGTCCTGATAAAACTCTACCATCTGGTGAGCAAAGTGTATGAGACAGGCGAAATACCCTCAGACTTCAAGAAGAATATAATAATTCCAATCCCAAAGAAAGCAGGTGTTGACAGATGTGAAAATTACCGAACTATCAGCTTAATAAGTCACAGCTGCAAAATACTAACACGAATTCTTTACAGACGAATGGAAAAACTGATAGAAGCCGACCTCGGGGAAGATCAGTTTGGATTCCGTAGAAATACTGGAACACGTGAGGCAATACTTACCTTACGACTTATCTTAGAAGAAAGATTAAGGAAAGACAAACCTACGTTTCTAGCATTTGTAGACTTAGAGAAAGCTTTTGACAATGTTGACTGGAATACTCTCTTTCAAATTCTGAAGGTGGCACGGGTAAAATACAGGGAGCGAAAGGCTATTTACAATTTGTACAGAAACCAGATGGCAGTTATAAGAGTCGAGGGGTATGAAAGGGAAGCAGTGGTTGGGAAGGGAGTGAGACAGGGTTGTAGCCTCTCCCCGATGTTATTCAATCTGTATATTGAGCAAGCAATAAAGGAAACAAAGGAAAAGTTCGGAGTAGGTATTAAAATGCTTGGAGAAGTAATAAAAACTTTGAGGTTCGCTGATGACATTGTAATTCTGTCAGAGACAGCAAAGGACTTGGAAGAGCAGCTGAACGGAATGGACAGTGTCTTGAAAGGAGGGTACAAGATGAACATCATCAAAAGCAAAACGAGGATAATGGAATGTTGTCGAATTAAGTCGGGTGATGCTGAGGGAATTAGATTAGGAAATGAGACACTTAAAGTAGTAAAGGAGTTTTGCTATTTGGGGAGCAAAATAACTGACGATGGTCGAAGTAGAGAGGATATAAAATATAGACTGGCAATGGCAAGGAAAGCGTTTCTGAAGAAGAGAAATTTGTTAACATCGAGTATACATTTAAGTGTCAGGAAGTCGTTTTTGAAAGTATTTCTATGGAGTGTAGCCATGTAGGGAAGTGAAACATGGACGATAAATAATTTAGACAAGACGAGAATAGAAGCTTTCGAAATGTGGTGCTACAGAAGAATGCTGAAGATTAGATGGGTAGATCACATAACTAATGAGGAGGTATTGAACAGAATTGGGGAGAAGAGGAGCTTGTGGCACAACTTGACTAGAAGAAGGGATCGGTTGGCAGGACATGTTCTGAGACATCGGGGGATCACCAATTTAGTATTGGAGGGCAGCGTGGAGGGTAAAAATCGTAGAGGGAGACCAAGAGATGAATACACTAAGCAGATTCAGAAGGATGTAGGCTGCAGTAGGTACTGGGAGATGAAGAAGCTTGCACAGGATAGAGTAGCATGGAGAGCTGCATCAAACCAGTTTCAGGACTGAAGACCACAACAACAACAAGGCCAAAGGTGGACCAACGTGTTATTGACTTCCTCACTTTGTGAAGCTCTTTCTCCGGCATAAATCATCCAGCATTTTTCTAAAATTTGGATCATCTGTTTGTCTGTGCATGTACATCACATTTACATATTTCCGTCCCATTAGAGTCTTACTTTCGTGTGGCGTCTATTTTTTCCTTACAGTGCATATCAGCTAGCAACCCCCGAGCCCCCCCCCCCATTCCCCACTATCATCAACATTAGAAACTAACTAAACCTTAGAATAAAAAAGAATTCTCTTTTAGGACCTGCATTTTTAAAACGACGAGAGATAAACGATATTTTGGTGTTTTATGAAATCACGATCTAATGAGTCAATGAGACAACTGTACTAGTTACTTCTAACAACCTTTTTTTGTAGAATGGTGAATCAATTCGCAACGCATCGTAAGTACTACCTACGACACCCCCTCAGAAAAGAAAATTAACTACGCACGTTGAGGATAGACGCTTGTTACAGAACATGCTTCATCTGCTCTACTTCTCTCCCACCGAAACTTGCTTTCCTCACACTCTGCTTCCTCATTTAAAACCAACTGAGTTAAAATGCGTATACTACACTTACGATCCATGAAATACTTGATTGCTGGACTCCTTACTTCTGAACTGGCTCAAATCAGAAGACTTTGGGACGCTAACGCTTCCTGTCTAACCACTGCCATTATTAATGTTAATAATAATAATAGTAACAATAATAATAATTGCAATAATACTGTGTAGGCCCTACAGCAATGTTGTTGCCATTACATAGTTACTGTTGTGTTCTCAATTAGTTCGTTTGTCTGTTGCGAAGTGAATGAGGCAATTTCTGGTGCCATTTATTTACTTTACGTTTAATTTAACACACTGAAATGCGTTTGGGGTATCTTCTGCTCATCATCAGGCAGATATTACCTGAAAGATAAAGTGTCTTAGTCTAAATTAATCTACAAATGTTTTGTTCAATTTTTCTGCTGCTGGAGACGCTATTGGGGTATTTGTGGGGAGGGAGGGAGCAGCGCGGGCCAGAAATCGGTGTCAAGTTTTGTTTTTTGCTGGTGTGGAGCCTCGCCTCATTCTTGTAGTTGATAACACAGCCTGTGAAGGATGGAGATACTTTTGCATCACGCTTAACAACTCATCCAAACCTTGGGGGGCTTTGAATGCTTCTGCAATTTTTTACCAGACTCATTTCTTATGGTATCCATCAGCAACAACATGTTCTCTTCGGGCCACTCTGTCGTCCAGGCAACGCATGTCAACATTGAAAGTAGACATGATAGCAGGTGAAAGCTTTCCGTACTGCCAACACTGAAGCGGAGAGGACTCGGAACTCCCTTATGTTGTTCGCTAAACCAGCGGAACACGTGTGAACACAAGCTAAAGCGATTCGAACACAACCGAATGTCTATTACTCATGCACACCTGTGCATGCATCAGAGAGAGTTCTCGTTCACTGTTGCACATCCGGTTGCGTTTGCTTCGATGTAAAGCATCTTTACAATCCATGATAATTATTCGACAGTGACCTCAGTCATAAGCTCGTATTTGTCTACGGTAGTTTAGCTGCAGCAGGATTATCCGAAGCTACTATCTATACACTCATTCATCACTTACCCGTTCTATCCAATGTTTTCTCTCCGGACGAGGACAAGCTGCCAAGCTACAAATTCTAAAGACGAGAGACTTACCTGAGCTCTCATTCCGAGTAGCGTTCTCCAGAATCCACCAACTGTACACCTGAAGTCATGCAAGCCGACTTGAGTCGATCTTAGGGTCACACAGGTTTTCGATGTCACCGAGAAGTGGAAAGAACACTGGAATGAACAACCATCCCAGAACGTCCACTTAATTCAAAACCCAGTGCTGAAGGTTGCAGTCTTTGATCTTATTCGTCACGAATGGTCGAGACTCAGCCGCATACATATAGAACAAAGGACATATGACCACGTCTTCAAGAGATGAGGTTACTGTGAAAACGCTCCGTGTGACTGTGGAGTGAAGGAACAGACAATGAGACACATTGTGAGGAACTTCCCAGAGCCCACTCCATGCTTTGAAGATGGTCTGAGGATTAGCATGAACTGACACTGAGTGCTGTGATGTAGTTATCAAATTTAAACAATAACCTTTAAATTTACAGTGTGTGTGTGTGTGTGTGTGTGTGTGTGTGTGTGTGTGTTCCCGTGATACAACAATAAAAGTAATAATAATGACCATACCGCAGGTAAGAAATCCCAGCGACTGCAAGGCTTTGGAAGTCGGGTGTCTCATGTACTATGCTTTGGTGATCTGGTCACTATAAGTTGCAGTGATGTGGAACGTCTAACCTATGGTGTGAGCGTCCGTTACACCGACGACAGAAGCAGTTCTGACATGCTAGACACATGACACTCTGATGTATTCCGTTTGGCCTTTCGGCAGGAGTAGTCTCTCTCCAACAAGGCAGTTGTCTCTGATTCATTTGCTATATGATAATGCTCCATGCGGAAAAAGACAAAATGATTTCCAAATCCGCATGGCATCCCAAGTCCATATTCCGCATTCGTAAATCTTTTATCCCCAACGGCATCCACGAGTATTAAAATCCAATACCCCTTGGGGTCTTTGGGGGTATACTTGTAACTTGTCTCATTTTTACCATAATCTACTGATACTGGGCCTCATAATCTATGTTTCATACATTATGAGCTTAGAGACCAGTCATGGCTACATTTAATACAACATCGCCTGTCATTCTTGAAACATCCAGTACGCAAATATTGTCTGATGTAATTCTTGATACGGATTCTGTGATTTTTCTGCAAAATTGGGCTTGTATAATTCAAATCTTAATCACCTATATATCACTTATCAGCTCTATGTTAATTCACCATAATGTTAAATCATGTTAACATACTTATCTGCTCAGTGTAATTAGTATTCCACTGTGTAGTAACAAATACATTTAACAGAAATGTTCACAGTGTCACCGATTTTATGCAGAATATTATTCATGTTATAGAATAAACAAAACCAGGAACCAGACCACGAAGCGAAGCTTTCAGTGATCACATAAGTGATATTTCTCACTGCAAATGAAACAGGAACAACTCAGATGTAACACAGTGAGAAGGAAACAGGATTCACTTATGATAGTAACGGAGAACCAGGAAGAACAACATAGTGCTATCTTTAGCCCAGAAAACTTAACCTTCTCCTACTTGGCTATCTCCCCCCCCCCCCCCTCACGGCACATTTATTGGCTATTGTCGTAGTAATTAGGATGACATTACAGCCAAACACGAACCTGAAGAATAGTTCAATTGATTTTGTGCAACAGAATAATGTCTTGTAAGCAAACAGATGGTGAAAGGTGACCTAACAGAGCGCTCACAATATGCAGACCTATCCCACATAATTCAGTTTCGATGTGGTTGGTCACTGGGAGGACATTACTATACAGCCCCTCATACTCCTTCTTATTAGAATAGTTGTGCGGTGGAGAAAATATCGGAAACTCTCTTGATATTTTTTTACATAAACGGTGAAGTAATTAATAGTGACAAATTTGTATTGGCTTTCTTAGAACGAAGACAGACGGTTCAACACGCCTTTACATTAAAAATCAGAATACTAGCATAAAATATCAAGTAGTTCCCTAACACACCACGGTTTCGATTTAGTAGGGCAGTAATTTAAAAAGCCAGGAAATGTAATGATTGCCAAGGCTCTGGAGACAGACTAGGGAATGAGAACTGCCCGTTGGAGTGCAAGGAAGGAGGAAGAAACTCAAAAACATTCTGAACGTTATTGTTATGCCGAAATCCTCCCATCAGTCTGATCAATATCCGAAGGTCCATACAGGGCTGACATGTCATCAGACCTTCCTCTGGCTGTCAGCCTGACGGTTACTCTTGGCCAGGAAACCTCTTTGTCCTGTGTGGCATTGGTTCCTTCAATTTGTCCCTATTTAGCAATCGCAGTGTATGTTTCAGTGATAGAAAGCACACACGAGAATATACCAGACAAGCGGGATGTTCGGTCTGTATTAGTGCTTTAGTGGTACGGTGGCAGTGAACTGTCAGCACTGGTTCTGCCTCAGTGTGTGGGTAGAGACTACTGGTGACTGCCTTGTGTGATCAGTCATCGTTCCACATCGTACTACAAGACGCTACGGACTATAACACGCATCTTAATTTTAAGAATTTTTTTTTAAAAAAGAACGCTGTACGATTTTTCTTATTAGATTGCAAACCAGACTAAACAAATTCTTAGTTTATAAAACCGAACTGACCTTTAACTAACTAACTGAAAGTAACTCCGTCAGAACAGGCCATGAAGGCCCAATGGCACCGACCGGCCGCTGTGTCGTCCTCAGCCTACAGGCGTCACTGGATGCTGACACGGAGAGGCATATGATCGGCACACCACTTTCGCGGCCGCAAGTCGGTTTACGAGTCCGGTGCCACTGCTTATCGATCAATTAGCTCCTCAGTTTGCCTCACAACGCCGCTTGGCAGACCCATCCAAGTGCTAGCCCAACCCCGACAGCGCTTAACTTCGGTGATCTGACGGGAACCGGTGTTACCACTGCTGCAAGGCCGTTGGCGAACTGACCTTTAAAATTCCTGAAAATCGCCATCTGAACTTTCTACTTCTTCTTCCCCTTCTTCTTCTTCGTATTCTTCCTCTTCGTCGTCATCGTTGTCCTCTTCATATATACTGAAGAGTGAAAGAAATTGGTACACCTGTCTAACATCGTATAGGGCCCCTGCGAGCATGCAGAAGTACCGAAACACGACGTGGCGTGGACTCGACTAATGGCTGAGGTAGTACTGGAAGAACTGACACTATGAATCCTGCAGAGCTGTCCACAGATCCGTAAGAGTGCGAGGGGGTGGAAATCTCTTCTGAACAGCACGTTGTAAGGCGTCCCAATTATGCTCAATAATGTTCATGCCTGAGGAGTTTGGTATCCGGCGGAAGCGCTTAAACTTGGAAGAGTGTTTATGGGGCCACTGTGTAGCAATTCTGGACGTGTGGGGTGTCGCATTGTCCTGCTGGAATTATCCAAGTCCGTCGCAATGCACAATAAACATGAATGGATGCAGGTGATCAGACAGGATGCTTACGTACGTGTCACCTGTCAGAATCGTGTCTAGACGTATTAGTGGTCCCATATCACTCCAACTGCACACCCCAACACCATTACAGAGCCGCCACCAGCATGAACAGTCCTGTGCTGACATGCAAGGTCCATGGATTGATGAGGTTGTCTCCGTTATGCTGAATAATGTCCATCGGCTCGATAGAATCTGAAACGAGACTCATCCGACCAGGCAACATGTTTCCATTCATCAACAGTCCAATGTCGGTGTTGACGGGCCGAGACGAGGCATAAAGCTTTGTCTGGTGCAGTCATCAAGGGTAAACGGGTGGGGCCTTCGGCTCCGACAGCCCATATCGACGATGTTTCGTTGAGTGGTTCACACATTGACGCTTCTTGATGGCCCAATATTGAAATGTGCAGCAATTTGTGGAAGGGCTGCACTTCTGCCATGTTGAACGATTCTTTTCAGTCGTCGTTGGTCCCGTTCTTCCAGAATCTTTCACTGCCCGCAGCGATGTCGGAGATTTGATGTTTTACCGGTTTCCCGATATTCACAGTACAACTGTGAAATGTTTGTATGGTAAAATACCCTCTTGCTCGCTACCTCGGAGATGCTATACACCATCGCTCGTGCGCCGACTATAAAACCACGTTCAAACTCACTACTAACTTAAATCTTCATAACCTGCCGTTGTAACAGCAGTAATCGATGTAACAACTGCGCCAGACACTCGTTGTCTTATATGGGTGTTGTCGACCGATGCGTCGTATTCTGCCTGTTGACGTATCTCTGAAATTGAATACGCATGCCTTTACCAGTTTCTTTGTCGCTTCAGTGTAGAATGTAAGTAGTGTTTGTTACAGGCTTCTAGTGCGAGTCACTTATGAGATATCGTATTCTAAAAGGTATTCACACCGACGCTTGTACAATACCTGTGCTAGTAAGCACTAAAGAACAACACAAGTGCATACGTTAGTTATGTGTATTACGACCAGTAACGAAGCAATTGCCATTACAGGTCGTGTTCATTATGACCAGCGGCAGCGGCAATACACGCTTCCTGTCTGTTATGGAACGACTGCTGCACACGTGCTAGTATTTCAGCGGAGATGTCCAAGCAGGTTGCAGTAATATGTCGTTGCATGTCAAGAGGTGTAATTGGTGTGGCTTTGTAGACAGCGTATTTCGACTTTACCCACAGAAAAATATTATAGTCATCAAATCCAGAGAACGGTCCAGCCAAGGTATAGGTCCTCTGCATCAAATCCAACGATTTGGAAAACAATTCGTGAAGACATGCTGTGTTGCCTGTTCGGACGAGTCTCGTTTCAAATTGTATCGAGCGGATAGACGTGTATGGGATGGAGACTTCTTCATTAATCTATGGACCCTACATGTCAGTAGGGGACTGTTCAAACTGGTGGAGACTCTGTAATGATGTGGGGCGTGTGCAGTTCGAGTGGTATGGGACCACTGATACGTCTAGATATGACTCTGACAGGTGACACATACGTAAGCATCCTGTCTGATCACCTGCATCCATTCATGTCCATTGTGCATTACGACCGGGTTGGGCAATTCCACCAGGACAATGCGACACCCCACACGTCCAGAATTGCTACAGAGTGACTTCAGGAACACTCTTCTGAGTTTAAACACTTCGGCTGGCCACCAAACTCCCCAGACATGAACATTATTGAACATATCTGGGATGCCTTGCAACGTGCTGTTCACAAGAGATCTCCGTCCTCTCGTGCTCTTACGTATTTATGAGCAGCGCTGCAGGATTCGTGGTGTCAAAACCCTCCAGCATTACTTCAGACATTAGTCGAGCCCATTCCGCGTCGTGTTGTGGCACTTCTGCGTGCTCACTAAGTCCCTACACGATATTAGGCAGGTGTACCAGTTTCTTTGTCTCTTCAGTGTAATTTAGCCTATTTTTTGTTTGTTAATGTCAGTAGGTATTGTTCCATTAAAAAAAGTGGATGTTTGCACAAGAAATACACTTTCCAATTAATATTAGAATTTGTTGATTGGCCCTCAATACGAGCGCCCGACTACCACTCCATTCAGCGCTTTCCATTTCCGCACTATTTGTACTGGAAAATTTTAGGTTAATTACCCCCTATAGGATACATGTTGAAACAGGTGAAGGCGTGTGGTAGCAGCAAAAGTCCTGCAGTCCGTACATTGTCGTCACTAGGAGAGCCATGGACCCTGACAGAACCGCCCTGTCAAGCTGTCTTCGATACACTGTTCTGTCTGAGAGCTCCTGAAACTGTGAATACACTTTACGGCCAGACACAGAGTGTAACAAATGCCACTCTTCGATGCGTCGGGAAACGACACGCAGGCTGTCAGGATCTCCCGGAAAATCGGCGCGGGATGCAGGGGGCAGGGCGGCCAACACCGGCGAGGCGTTCGCGACAGGTCTGCCCGCCTGCGGTGGGCGGCGGGCGGTGGGCGGTGTCGCCGCAAGCCAGTGGGCGGCGCGCCCGTCCCATACATTTCTATTAGCGCTCGCGGGGGGTCCAGCACTTGCGCTGATTAAAAGCCGGAATTTATACGCCGGCGCTCAATTTGTCGGCCGCGTCTCGCGGGCCCGTCTGCGCTGCAGCAGCGCGGCGCTCGCCCCGGTCTCGTTACTGGCGCTGTTGCCAAGTCGCCGCCTTCATTATTCCGCCCTCGCACGGCTGCGACGTGGTGCGATCCCGTTGCAATTAACCCCGCGCGCGGGAGCGGGTGCGCGCAGCCCCCCGCGGCGAGTGGAGAGCGAAAAGGCGGACAGCGCCGCTTGCTTTTATAGCCAAAGTGCGCGAGCCGGGGTCATTGTGCGAATGAAGATTGATAGCGGTGCGCCACCCCGCGCGAGGACACCCGGCGCGCGATATTCGAGATTTACTTACCCTCAAGAGTGCGGGGGATGAGAGTAAATCTCTTCCTCCCTCCGCACCCCACTCTCCTCTCTCTCACTCTCTCTCTCTCTCTCTCTCTCTCTCTCCCTACATCCCCTCTTCAACCCCTCTGCCACTCTCTCTTAACCCACAGGGCAGGGAGCCCTGCGGAGGATAATTCAGCGGTTGCTCCGGCGGCAACGATGATCATCTCATCAGTCGCCCGAGGAGTTCATCCCCAGCCAAATGGCGGCCTTGGCGGCGGCGCGGGATGGAGGATTGGGTTCTCGGGGGCGCGGAATTGAATATCAATAACGGTCCCCAGACGGCGGCAGAAACCGGCGCTTAAAACATCAAACACCGACGCCGGAGGGGGGGGGACAGCGAGGGTACTAGCTGCCATTTCCATAGCAATAGGCTTTTATGCAAACACGTCGAGTTCGGTCACTTTTCTCTCCTCCCGTGTGTATTGTACGACTAGGCTTGCCGTGGGGGAGTCACGGCGATTCGTGTCACGAGTAAGGAAGACGCTTGTTTATGACACGAGGGACGGCGAGCGGAATTGGTTTCGAGCTGCCACAAGCGATTGGTTGACATCTTCGAATGAACTGCGATGTTGCGCAACGGCATGTAACAATCTGATAAGACGCTGATTCAGAGAAGAACGATTCTTGAATTTGTATAGAATCCACAACATAATTAAGACTGTTCTATCCATAGAACTGAAATTAATCATGATTTGTGAACAGTCATACACAAAAAAGATTTATTCATGTACCATTTTCTTTTAGCCTGTTAATTAGCTTCATAAATGCCATATGTTGCACATGAAGTTGCATGCAGGGTGTTCGTAAATTCCCGTTAGAAACTTCTAGGATTTGTGAAAAGGAATGACTGCATACCGTACGCCGACTGCATACCATTTCTATGCTACAGCTGTTTGGTAGGTACATATGCAACGGAATAGCCATGGTGGTGGGAGGGGAGGTTATGTGAGTAGGCTGATATTAGGTGCTGGCCGGTGTGACCGAGCGGTTCTGGGCGCTTCAGTCTGGAACCGCGCGACCACTACGGTCGCAGGCTCGAATCCTGCCTCGGGCATGGATGTGTGTGATGTCCTTAGGTTAGTTAGGTTTAAGAAGTTCTAAGTTATAGGGGACTGATGACCTCAGATGTTAAGTCCCATAGAGCTCAGAGCCATTTGAACCATTTTTTTTAAATATTAGGTGACATGTATACTACTTCTCCGATCTGGTCTGAGCTGGTCCACGTGTCTGTGAGTGTTAGAGCAACATTTTTGAGCTCATTTTTGCGGACTACACCGACATGATCTCTCTGAACGGTCAAGCTCACTGTAATGGAAGAGCCGTTCGTCATCTTTATCAAGAACGTTCTGCACCACGACCGACTACATCGCATACTCTTTTCGCCACAATTATGCAACGGGTTCATTCTTCGTCGTCAGCAGGCGTTACTGTACTGCTCCAAGGAGACGCCGCACATCCGAACTGGAAAAAGCCGCACTGCATCATGTAGAAGAGAACCCGCCAGCGAATACACGAGCAATTACTTTGTTTAGTAATAAGGGAAACTGTAAAACAAATCATGTACTGGGTCACGCCTAATTAACAACTTACAAAAAAGATCGCATTACCAACACGTTTTCAAACGGTTGTAGCAGGTATCTGGAGATGCTTTCTGTCCTCTTCAGGTTATAGAAGGTTATAACGGGAATTTCCAAACACTCTGTATATGAGTGTAACGTACAATAGACTGCTCTGCAAAACTTAAGGGTGAGATAGACAAAGTAGCATAACATTAACTACTCGGTAGAAATGAGTGGAATTGTGAAAGTATTTTGCCAGAGGTCTCCCATGGTGCACAGAAAGCTGGACGTTATGTGGCCAGCGTGACTGTATCGTCAAATGTGGCTGGCCCTGCAACACGAGGCAATTAAGGTGGGACATACGAGAAAATACACGGGCACATATAAACTAATGTAGCTTTTACTGTTCGAGAGATAATTGAGTAAAATTTTGCACATGTTGTCATTATGTTATTGGCTATAATCTGGATTTTTCCAATTTTTTGTCAAATAATTTTATCAGGACGTCACAGGATACTTTTAGAACACACACGATTATTCGAGGAGCTTTTTTTGAAGGCTGCTTATCACTCTGAAAATGTGGTAAGTTATTCTTAGTAATTAGACAAAAAAATAATGTACCCGTTTTTTTAATATCAGTGCTAGAACTCTCGCAATAATTTTTTAAATTTGTGTATAAGGTACTTAAAATTTTTATTGCACAAGAGTTTAAACAAACTTGAAAAATGCACTTTGAAAAATTTTGTATCACAGTACGTTGTGTTACATTACGTACAAAGTTCGTAGCAAATTTCACCTTTTTAGTTGCAATGATACAGCAGAAAACGTTCCTTATACACTGAAAAATGAAAGTTGTGGGAAATGCAGAAAAAGGATTTTACTGGCATTTATGGTAGAAGAAAATATCTTAATATAGACTATAGCCGTACATTTAGTCTCTTTGGCCTGCCTTCATGTAGCTCTTTTCTTCTAGTCTTATCCTTCTGGCGTGTCCTTTGACAATATCCTTCACTGACATTTCAGAATTACTAATACCCACATCAGTCTCCTTGAATAGGTTGGAAGTAACCTGCATCAAATCCTAGTCTCGTGAGGGTTCTGATTTTTCTAGTGTTACCATCACTGAGCATCGAACAAGCATCATATGTGGAAATTTTAACGATAGGAGATGAGCAAAATACTGTCCTCGGACATCTCTTCTAAATGAGGTTACTGTAGCTTTCGTTCGGGTTTTGTGTTCCACCATGGGTGCATTTCTTTAATAAATCGTAATGAATCGCATCATAAATTGGTTCACAATCTTCTATACTCTACAGATGGTTCCTCTAATGGTAGGAAAAAATAAAATACCGCAAAAAAAGGACGGCGAAGTGTAGAGAAGAGGGCGTGGCACTGCGCATTGGTTGAAAGAACACGGCTTTGTAGTACGAATTAAAATAGTAGAGAAAATTTTCTCTTTGTCGGGAAAAAAATTTCAACATTTCTTGGCAAATTTTACATACATCCCTCCTCAAAGGGTCGGGGAAAAATAGCTTTGTCACTAAGTGAGCAGTTACCATGCACACTGATGGGTTCTTCATTACAACATGGCCCCGCAGACAAAATCTGGATGACTTCATACGGGGAAGAATCATCGAGAAAGTGGAACATCCTGCACGGGGAGCGTTGCGAACCTCACTCACTGCTGCCCAAAGTAGAGGGGGAGGTCGATCATTGTCAACTACAGCCGCTGATGAACGCTACAGTGTGCAATAGGCAAAAACGGACCCAAGTCCAACGGCAGGTGCGGTTTCAACCACATTTAACAGGACTGCAAGCAACGCGATCTCACGGTCCACAGTGGTACGGCGTCTTTATGGGGATATTCTCTTTGTCCGAAGACCAGCACGTTATGTTCCGATGATACCCTCATATCGGCGGCACCTTCTGCGATGGTCAAAAGTGCACGTGGATTGGACCGACGAGTTGGGTCGCGTGCACTTCCCGGATGGGGTCAGATTCAGTCTTAGTGGTGATCCTCGACATAGCCTAATATAACGAGAGGTGGAAACACGTAACGCACGCAGGAACATTGTCGAACCTGATCGTCCACACGCACCAACGACCACCCGCCAATTGTCAATAGCGCTGCAGAGAAATGCAGCGCCCTGCCATAAAATCTCACCAACCATGTAGCCAGTATTGGAGCACATTGCAGAGCTTGCATTGCTGTTCGTAGAGATCACCCATCCTATTAAGAAACACGTCTCGCCTTTCGCAATGTCGAGAGGACCATCATAAATCGGGAGCATTCTAGTGTCTCTGATTAAAATGGTCATTTCAGTTCATCTCACTGCATATTTCTTTCAGTTAGCTTCTGTACTGTACTGTACTGGACTGTAGCCGGTCTTTCTATATAGGTCCAAGTTTCGTCGAGCTGTTTACTTAGCAGTGACACATCATGCGAAAGTTTCTTTCACCCATTAGTTTCGCACAAAAGGTGTGTGATGTGTATCAACACAAGGCGCACCCATACCCTATTCTTTAAAGAATCAAACTCAGTGCATAAAACAACTTGCAAAATCTCATAATGGTTGAAGACTCAAATGTTTTTCTAATTTTGGGTCATTCACCCACAGACTAACGAAATATATCTGAAGAAAAGCCAGTAGTAAAGAATTAAAAAATTAAAAGGTCATGCCTAAAACTGAACAGCGAAAATATATAAACTTTTTTCATTTCATTATTTTGTGGAGGCATGGGGGGGAGGGGCGAGGCAACAATGACAAAAAGTTTTGGAAAGTTTTGAAATTGCGCTTGAAGTTTACTGGAAGCCGCTACATGCTCTGTTTCTTAATATTGGATGAATATATTCTGGATAGTTTGCGCGCTGCCTCAAAACATGGATACTGCTTCTGACTTTAGTACTTCAATTATTAAATTATTTTCTTAAGTCTTTAACATTAAGATCTTAATGAGTAGAGTATGATAACATTTTAATTTTCTGAGCTTGTTTAATAATGACACGAAATACTGAAAATCAAAAATTTGTTGCCCGTCGAAGCCGATACACAGGCGATCTATCGCTGGTACATTATGTGATCAAAATTATCCGGACAACCCATAAAGCCGGCCGAAGTGGCCGTGCGGTTAAAGGCGCTGCAGTCTGGAACCGCAGGACCGCTACGGTCGCAGGTTCGAATCCTGCCTCGGGCATGGATGTTTGTGATGTCCTTAGGTTTAACTAGTTCTAAGTTCTAGGGGACTAATGACCTCAGAAGTTGAATCCCATAGTGCTCAGAGCCATTTGAATCATTTTTGAACAACCCATAAAACTTACGTTTTACATATTAGGTGCATTGTGCTGCTACTTATTGCCAGGTACTCCATATCAGTGACCTCAGTAAACATAAGACATCGTGGGAGAGCAGAATGGGGCGCTCCGCGGAACTCACTGACTTCGAAAGTGTTAAGGTGAGTGGGTGTCACTTGTGTCATACGTCTGTACACGAGATTTCCACACCCATAGACATCCCTAGGTCCACTGCTTCCGACGTGATAGCGAAGTGGAAACGTGAAGGGACACGTACAGCACAAAAGCGTACAGGCCGACCTCGTCTGTAGACAGAGAGCGCCGACAGTTGAAGAGGGTCATAATGTGTAATAGACATGCATCTATCCAGACCATCACACAGGAATTCCAAAATCCATCATGATCCACTGCAAGTACAATGACAGTTAGTCGGGAGGTGAGAAAACTTGGACTTCATGGTCGATCGGCTGCTCACAAGCCACACATGACCCCGGTAAGTGCCAAACGACGCCTCGCTTTTTGTAAGGAGTGTAAACATTGGACAACTGAACAGTGGAAAAAACGTTGTGTGGAGTGACGAATGACAGTACACAATGTGACGATCCGATGGCAGGGTGTGGGTATGGCGGATGCCCGGTGAACGTCATCTGCCAACGTGTGTAGTACCAAGGGTAAAATTCGGAGGCGGCGATGTTATGGTGTGGTGGTGTTTTTCGTGGAGGGTGCTTGCACCCCATGTTGTTTTGCGTGACACTGTCACAGCACAGGCGTACATTGATATTTTAAGCACCTTCTTGCTTCTCACTGTTGAAGAACAATTCGGAGAGGGCGACTGCATCTTTCAACACGATCGAGCACCTGTTCATAACGCACGGCTTGTGTCGGAGTGGTTACACGACCACAACATCCCTGTAATGGACTAGCCTGCACAGATTCCTGACCTGAATCCAACAGAACACCTCTGAAAAGTTTTGAAAGGCTGACTTCGTGCCAGGCCTCACCGACCGATATCGATACCTCTCCTCCGTGCAGCACTCCTTGAAGAATGGGCTGCCATTCCCCAAGAAATCTTCCAGCACCTGATTGAACGTATGTCTGAGAGAGCGGAAGCTGTCATCAAGGCTAAGAGTGAACCAAAACCAGATTGAATTCCAGCATTACCGATCGATGGCGCCACGAACTTGTAAGTCATTTTCATCCAAGTATCCGGATACTTTTGATCACATAGTGTATATGGTGATTTTAGCCATACATATAAAACTGAAAATTTTTTTTTAGTGTAGCTCAGCGTTATGCCGTTTAGAGAAAGAAAGTGAAATACGTAGGAGAGAAGAGGAAGTACAGTAAAGATACCGACGTATTTACTGCTGCTGGAAGCCTCCATCAGGATTTTTTTATGTACGCCTTCTTTGGCATTTACCAACGAAGGGCGTCATAGGTTTAGTATAACTGCCTGGCAAATAAGTCAGCTTCCTGGGGATCTTGGGAAACGGAAATGTAACCTGCTGCAGAGCAGGCGGATGCCAGGTCTGTTCTGGAAGCCACGCTACACCATCGTCTCCTCATTGCAACTGCTGCTGGACTCTGACTACGACACAGCTCGGCTAAATCTGCATACGTACTCTGCAATAAGGTCTGTGGCGGAGGATAACTTGTTCCACTACTAGTCATTTCTCTTTCTGTTCCACTCTCAACTAGAGAGAGGAGAAACGACTGTTTATATGCCTCCATACGAGCTCTAATTTCTCTTATCTTATCTTCATGTCCTTATGTTAAATGTGCGTTGGCGGCATTAGAAACATTCTGCAGCGAGTTCCAAATGCTGGTTCTCTAAATTCTTTCGGAAAGGACATCGCCTTCACTCCAGAGATTCCCATTTCAGTTCCCAAAGCAACTCCCGTAATACTTGCTTGTTGATCGAACTTACTGATAACAAATCTAGCCGCCCGCATCTGAATTTCTACGGTGTTTTCCTTTAATCCGACGTGTTGGGAATTCCAGACACTAAAGACTGTGACGTACTGCTATTCTTTAAAGATGAGCCATATTTACCTAAAATTCTTCCAGTAAACCGAAGTCGATTATTCGCCCATTATACTAAAAGCCTTATGTGGTCGTTTGCTAAGTAGTGCCTACATATCTAGTAGACATGACTGTGTCAAGCAGGACATTACTAGCGCTGTATTCGAATACTATGGAATGGGTGTTCCTACTCATCTGCACTAACCTACATTTTTCTACATGTAGAACTAGCTGTCATTCATCATACCAACTAGAAATTTTGTATAAGTCATCTCGCAACCTCCTACAATCAATCGCCCGTACACTACACCGTCATCAGCGAACAGCCGCAGATTGCTGCTCACCCTGTCCATCAGATCAGGGAATAGTGGCGATCCTGTTACACTTCCCTGGGGAACTCCTGAAGATACTCCTGTTTCTGTTGAACACTCGCCGTCGAGGACAGTCTACTCGGTTCCACTACTTAACAAGTCTTCGAGCCAGTCAGATGTTTTTATTGTGGACTTCCGTTCGAAGACTGGTTTGAAACAACTCTCCATGCTGCCCTTTCCTGCGTAAACCTGTTCATCTCCGACTAACTTTTGCAACTCACAACCTTCATAATCTGATTACTATATACATCTTTTCCCTTCCATCTACGATTTTTACTCACCCTGTTTCCTCAAATACTAAATTGGTGTTTCCTTGATGTCTCAGAATGTATCAACAGATCCCTTATTCTAGTCAGTTTTTGCCTCAAATTTCTTTTCTGCCCAATTCTATTTAGTACCTCCTCATTACTTGCGTGACCTATACATCTAATCTTCAGCACTCGGCACGTATATTGTCACGGCGTTAAGTCAGAGCCGGCATGCCAGTCGGGAACGACAGAGAAGACAAGGCTGTGACGACGGGTCAGCCAATCACACGCTGACCGACCTTCCAGGACGACAACGCGGCATCAGCAGCCCCTGGGTGAAGACGACTGGTGGCACCCACTTTGATAGCAGCCTCAACGTTTGCCACATCGTGATCCGAGGCATCGTAGCCTCTATCATTAGCAATCTCTACGTAGCACAGTTAGAGATCAGCAGTCACTGCAGTTCAGTTGACAGACTTTTGTTAGAAGCAGTCGCTAGGACCTGAAGTGACGAAGACTGATTATTTTGTATGTCACCTTTTACTTGCGACACATCTGTGTAACTGCACTTGTGGATGATCATGTATAAACGAATATAAGAATTCTGAGAAAAAAGTTAAGTATTTGTACTTTTCCTGTTGTAATAAAACTTATTAATACGAGTTGTGTGATTGTTTGTCCAGCGCACCGAATAGGCAGCATTCCTAGACGCAACAACATTGCCACGAGATGTACGAATAACATGGTGCCGATGATATAGGAGCAATAACATAGCAACATCCTGTTAACGTTTCGAACCCAGAGCCACCAACGGCCACACATTGTCTCTGTTTTGTTTTGTTGTGGACTTTTGTGTTTTGCTGCCGCCTTAATTCTACCTTGTCTTTTTTTGCGGGGCTGTGTTTGCTTGTTTTAACAGTGTCTCTTTTAGTGTTTTTTCTATTCGGTGATCCCAGGTGGGCATTGCAGAAATTTTCTTTGTTCATATACTTCTTTCATTGCTTGCATTGTCTGCTTATTGCATTTGACTATTCCAACTCACCTCTTCCACCCCCTGCTCAGTCACCTCAGCTGCAAGTGGTAGATGCAATGCAGTTAACATGATGTTTCAGATTTAGACGCAGCAGACTGCAACCCTTCTAAAGACGGTACAGCAGTTACTGACCAACCAAGAAAGAAATGCAGTGCGACCACCCAACCAACATGCATCAACTGTAGCTCCGACTGCCATACTGCCTTTTCGCCAGTTTAACGAAAAGAGGAATGGCTCGAGTGGTTGCAACAGTATGAAACCCACATCATTGTTCACAAAGCATCAGAAACTGTGGATGTACATTACTTTTTGTCAACGATAGGAAGTGCAGTCTTTCGCCTCATTCAGAAATTGTTCCCTAACCCTACTCCGGTTGTCATGATCAGGTTGTAGGTCCTCTAACTAACTATTATAACCAAACGTTAATGTGGTGGCAGCTAGGTAACAATTCTTTCATTGCAAGAAAAGGTCAGGACAAACCTGTCGTGAGTGGATGACAGACTTGCAGGGTATGACAGGGAAATGCAAATTCAAATGTGCTTGTGCTGCTTTATTTTCAGGTGTTATGTTGCTTCATGAAATCGTGTATAATGTAACTAATGTCAAACTCAGAGAACAGATTTTGAAACAGTCAGATCCGTCATCTCATCACGTAGTGCAAATTCTAGATCAGTGTGATGCAGGTGCTGTAGCGGCCGGTAAATTTGAACAACCACCAGTAAGTGGGTTGAGTCGTCCCTTGTTCACGATCGGCCCAGTAGACCCTTGTAAACCTTTCTCTAAACAGACAGCTACATCAGTGAATAGAATTAAGTCATGCCCTTGGTGCTATTCACGGCACAAACGTCAAGATTGTCCATGCAGACAAGCACAGCGTTACGCTTGTGGCAAGAAAGGTCACGTACAATTCGTATGTTTGAAACGGACCAAACGTAAGAATTTTGCCCCCTCACAAAAATCTAGTCACAAGGCCCATGTAATCAATGCGGTGTATTCAAAACCTACTGCAGGTATTAGCAAAGCTAGGAAATGAACTGTTTCTTCAGTGCTACGCCAGTCCAACAAACTTTTTGTTCATTTGCATCTTAGAAGAAAACGTGTGAAATTTCAGTTGGACACCGGTGCCTCTGTTACGTTGCTGAATCGTAACTCATATGAACTGTTAGGTTCTCCACACCTGTCTAAAACTAGCATGCACTTGACGGCTTGTAATGGAGAAGACATTTCCATTCTCGGAAAATGTACTTTGCCTGCCTTGTATCGCTCACATACGCGAACTGTGATTTTCACTGTAGTACAGTTACGCGACTGTGAGAACATATTTCGACTTGATTCGTTTGATTTGTTTGGCTTTCAAATTCAGGACAACGGTTTGTAAATAAGTGCATTCAGTGCCAAAGACAGTGTAGCTAGCCTGCTGAACGACTTCCCTGGACTCTTTTCTGAAGGTTTAGGCAAGGCTAACAATTTTTTAGCACATGTTACTCTGAAAGATAATGCTCAGCCGAAATTTTGCCAGGCGAGAACTGTTGCCATTGCATTACCGAGTCGCTGCTGCAGTTAAAGAATTGCAACATAGCGGAGCTATTGCGTCCATATCAGCTAGTCAGTGGGGAAGTCCACTGGTTCTGCTCCCAAAACCTTCAGGTCTCATTCACTTCTGTGTTGACTTTAAGTCTGCAGTCAACCTACAAACTGTGACTGATAATTATCCATTGCTACGCCCAGAGGATCTCATGGACAAATTAGGCGCTAGTCGCTACTTTTCAAAAATTGATTTGCGCTACTCGTATCTTCCAATACCACCAGATGAAGAATACCAAACCGTGTGTGTTGTGAACACTCATTTGTGCATGTTTAAATATTTGCGTTTGCCTTTAGGATGTGCTTCCGCACCCGCCATTTTCCAACGGTATTTGGAACAACTGGCTGCCCAAATAACAAACTGTTCAAACTATTTGGACGATATTGTCGTACCAGGTCGTACATCTGAAGAACACATTGCAAATTTCCGTGCTTTGTTTCGTGTGTTATCTGATGCTGGACTAAAGTGTAGACCGCATAAGTGTGATTTTTGCAAACCTGAGTTGCAGTATCTTAGTCATGTCATATGCAGTCAAGCTGAACATCCTCTTCACTCATATTTGTTAGCCATACGTGACCTGCCAGTTCCTCGTAATGTCACAGAATTGTAGTCAGCCTTAGGGAAAGCGAACTATTATATTCGGTTCATACCGAATGCTTCACAAATCGCAGCTCCATTGTGTCGCTTGCGTCGCTAGAACGTCCCCTTTGTTTGGACAGATGAGTGCTAAGAAGCTTTTCAAAAACTTAAAGATGTATTGCTCAGTGATTGGTTCACTTTTATCCTGACAAAACTATTTGTGTTGCCAGTTGACGCTTCCTCTTACGGAATCGGTGCAATACTTTCGCACAGATTTGATGATAAAGACAGGCCTATTGCTTTCACATCAAAAGTGTTGTCCAAAGCTCAGTATAACTATTCACAAACAGAGAAAGAGTCATTAGCTGTGTCACCAAATTCTACCACTATTTGTGTGGCAGAAAATTCTATTGCAGCACTTATTTCATCCGATTAGGCCGGTTCCCATACGAACTGCCCAAAAATTGCAAATATGGGCTTTGTTGTTGTCTCTGTGACAATACGAGATTGTGTACGGTCCGACAACTCAGCATGGTAACGCGGACGCACTTTCATGTCTTCCGATTGGCCCTGGTACAGACTTTGACGCTTCTGCTGCATCTTGTTGTCACATCGATGTTCACGATTCGGAATTGCTTCACTCCTTTCCTCTGAACTATACGAAAGTTGCACAACCCACAAAAGTTGAATCAGATTTGCACATTTTGCTAAAATACATTCCCACATCTTGGCCTCGCACACTGCGTAGTACAAAGGACTGTGTATGGCGTCGATACTTTGCCCGTCAGCATATCCTTGCTGTACAACAAGTTGTGCTTCTTGTTCAAAGTGACAGTGAACAGTCACGTGTGTTGATCCCCAATGCTTTGCAAACAGAAGTGTTGCAGTTACTTCACCAAGGACACTGAGGGATTGTTCGTACGAAACAGCTAGCGCGTTGACACTGTACTTGGCAGGGTACGGCCACCCAAATAGAACACATGACGTCAGAGTGTCACTTACATGCGGACAATAAGCCCACTCTTCCACAAAAATTCTCTGCTTGGACTAAGTCGCAATCACATGTGCACATAGACTTTGCGGGTCCTTTTTGGAACATTCGTTGGTTGACTTTGGTAGACTCTTATAGCAAGTTTACTTTTGCTATGTCAATGTACTCGACAACATCTCGTAGCACAGTTCAGTGCTACTCTGAGATGAAGAGGTTAGCACAGGAGAGGAACTCGGGGCTGGCCGCATCAAACCAGTCAGAAGTCTGATGAAAAAAAAAAAATGCATCCCTTGAGTTCAGTCGGCCATCCTATGTCATTATTTGCACGTCCAGTCTCTATATTAATTTTCGACTCTTCCGTTTCACTACAGGTGCACGTCAACGTTTTCCACTACTTTGTATATCTTATACTGCTGATAAGCAAAATCCTTATTCTAATGTCCCTTTCATCCCGCATGCCGATTACATAGCTCAGCCCCCGAGTATTCACAATAGTCCCTCCACATCCATCTGATCCAGATGGCTCCTCAAGGTAAGCCCTTCCAAAAGCCATGCAAAATGTCGTAGGGCAAGCCACCCTCGACTTCCGTCTCTATTTGTTAATAGCCGTATATTACTGTTGTAACCAACCAACTCATTAAAATATCTGTAGCTAATCCCTGATTGTTGACTAACAAGAAAACTGCAACTATTAACATTTCAATAGAAAGCGTTCGCCATTGCCATAAGCATTATTACATCCATGACAAGAAGTTCCATACGGTGTTCCTTATTCGTGGACGACTTCTCCGTCTTCAGCGCGTCCTCTAATCTTGTGACAGCTACACGACAGTTGCACTTGAAGATCAGACGGTTGGAGAAGTGGGAGAACACCACAGGTTTCAAGTTCTCTTTGGAGAAAACTGTTTTTCTTGATTGTTGTCCCTTCTGCTCGCTTACCAATGTTTTAAAATTGGGTGATGCTCTTCTCTTGTCTAAGGGAAACTGGAAATTTATGAGCCTTACCTTTGATGAAAGACTTACTTGGCTGCCACGCCTTAAAGAACTGAAATTACGATTTCTCAAGGCATGAAACATTCTCAAATGTGTCATAGATCTTCTGGAACCTACAGGGCGCATTTGCTCCAATTTTATAAAGCCTTCGCGCGACCCGACTTGAAAACGGATACGATATTATGACCAAGCAAAGCATTCATACGTAAAAAAACTGGATGCGGATCATCCCGAGGGCATTAGATTGTGAACAGTAGCTTATTTCCCGAGTCCAGATGCTAGCTGGTGAGCCTACAATGTCTCTTCGACGTTTTCTACCTATGGTATGCCAAGCATACAAGGCTCTGCCTGTTAGAAACTCGGCAGCAGCCATCTTCGTTCCGTAACTGTCTGTGGACAATCGAGGCAGTTGGGATCCAGTCTTGAGTTATTACTCGTACATGGGGAAGGCGTAAGGCGTAAAGCCATGGATGGAGTATGGAATCCCCCTGGTCACTAAACACCCCCCCCTCCCCCCCCCCCCCCCCCCCGCCGTTAATTTTGAACTGAATGGTTACAGGAAAAAGTGTACTCAGGATTATATTTTTAAAATTAAATTTTATGTGAGTTTAAATCGCCACCAGTATTTCATTAGCGTTTACACCGATGGGTCTGGGGACTTTCTCGGTTGCTGCGTCGTATTCCACGAATTTGCTCTCAAGGCAGTTTCCCGTTGATTATGCGAGACAGTTGGTTATCCTAAGGTCGCTGAACCAGATGAAACGACATCATGGGAACAAATTCCTCATCTGCTCTGATTCCTTTTTGCTATTGATGCAATGTACGCAGCGGACAGGATGGTGCAAGAAGTCCAATACGCTTTCCTTCCCGTGCAAAGGCAGCAAAAGGAAAGAATTTTCTGCTGGGTTTCAGAACACACTGGGATCCGGGGAAAGGAACACTCGATGCGGCTCCCGTGCAGATTTGCTCCCATCCAGCTTATGTTTGCTTTTCAGCCTCCAGTAAAATGTTACCACGTACGTGACCCGGAGACAATGTTTTGGTGGAAGGCTCAGTTACTGTGAGTGAAGAATAATAAGCTGCAGTCAGTGAAACCATCAGTGCGACGGTGGCTTACGCCCACGGCGAACTGAAGAAGTAGCCCTCACAAGGTTTGGAGCGGTATATTGCTTATTGACACGGGACTTTCTCTTAGATTGCGCGGAACCACCAGTGTGTCACAGACGTGAAACACAGCTGTCGATAAGACACATTTGAATGAAACGAGTTTTACGAGGGGTGTCCAGTTGGTAATGCAACACAATTCTTTTCTTGGCCAATTTCGGCAGAAAAATCTGAGGAGGAATTTTTTTGTGAGACGTCGTGAAATATTCCGGCTTCAGCCCCTACAGTGTCATGAAATTCCGATAGGTGGCGGCGCTATACATAGCCTTCAAATTGGCATCTGTAATGGAGGTTCTTTTCAAGCAGAGGGCTGTCACTGAGTATCTTTTGGCGGAAGACCAGAGCATTGCTAATATTCATTGACGCTTGTGGAGTGTTTATGGAGACCGGGCACCCAACAAAAGCACGGTCAGTCGTTGATGAGGCGGCTGTCATCATCGCAAAGAGGCCGCGCAAACCTGTCCGGTCTCTTGGTCGACCGCACACCACAACTGTGACTGCTGGGATGTTGGAGGGTGCGGACATATTTGACGTGATGGGCGGAGCTCTATCAAACATTTCACTGCTCAACTAGACGTCTCTCTTGGTTTTGCACACACATTCGTCCACTAGTTGGTGTATTTAGGATATGAACCCGTTGAGTTCTTCGCCACCTAACAGAAGATCGTAAACAGTGACGAACGACCATCTGTGCGGAATTGCTTCTGCGCTACGAGACTGATCGTGACAATCTTTTGTCGGACATCGTCAGAGGAGATGAAACACGGGTTCATCACCTAGAACCGGGAATTAAGTGGAAGTCCATAGAGTGGAGCCACACCATCTCCCCTCCTCCCTCAGCCGGTAAGGTCATAGCGACAGTCATCTGGGACACTGAAGGGGTTATTCTTTTTGATGTCCTCCCTCATTGTGGAACGCTCAAAAGTGTATTGTAATAATCTCACGACACTGAAGGAACGACTTCAGCGTGTTCGTCAGACAAAAACGCAAATGAACTTCCCTTCTCCAAGACAACAAGTCCGTGCACCAGAGAGGAGTTGACAAGAATTCATTGGAGTGTTCTTTCACAACCATCCTACAGCCTGGATCTGACTTCTGATTGGCCGAATGAAGCATGCACTCCGCTGGAAGCAGTACGTGGATAATGGTTCACATGGTTCAAATGGCTCTGACCACTATGGGACTTAACATCTGAGGTCATCAGTTCCCTAGAACTTAGAACTACTTAAACCTAACTAACCTAAGAACATCACATACATCCAAGTCCGAGGCAGGATTCGAACCTGCGACCATAGCAGTCGTGCGGTTCCGAACTGAAGCGCCTAGAACCGCTCGGCCACATCGGCCGGCCGTGGATAGTGGGGACGTTATTAATGCTGCAAGACGTTGCCTCCGACGTCGACCAGTGGAGTGGTACCACGAAGGTACACAGGCCCTCCCAGTAAGGTGAAGTAAGGCCATCGCACTGTATGGAGATTTACGTTGAAAAATAGGGTTTTGTAGCCAAAGAGTGGGGACTAATGTGGTGAATTGGAATCCTCAATAAAGCCAACCTGAGCTAGCTTTGTGGCCGAGCAGTGCTAGGCGCTAAAGCCTGTAACCACGCGACCGCTACGGTCGCAGGTTCGAATCCTGCCTCGGGCATGGATGTGTGTGATGTCCTTAGGTTAGTTAGGTTTAAGCAGTTCTAAGTTCTAGGGGACTGATGACCTCAGATGTTAAGTCCCATAGTGCTCAGAGCCAAAGCCAACCTGCTTTAAAAAAAAGTGAGCCACGCTACCTGTTTAACGTTCCTCATATATGAAGATCTGCGGGCAGGCGTGGATCCACCACATGACCTGCCATCTATTTTAACAGTTAATGAGTTGAGTGTGATTCGAGCTTTAATTTAAGATTTTGTGTGATATGAGCACACTTTCCCAAAATATTGGGTGTGAGATCTTAATGTGTCGCTGAGTTACTTGATCACTCATTATTTCCAAGGATTCACGCAGTCCCAATAATCTGGAACCGTTCAATGTATTTGTATTGGCATGTTACCCTTGATCTTATCATTTTATTCTGTTGTGCTTTATTTGTCTTTTACGAATCTTGAAAGGTCAAACTTGTATTTTAAATTCATGTTTGTTGATAGAGCTTGCTTTTAAAACTTATTGTTATTTTTAACAGATTTTGACCATCCTCTTCTCTATGTATTTCATGCAAATCATAATCATCTGTGCTTCAGCATGCTGCTTGGTAAAACCGGCTGAGATGGCTGCCTTTTGTAGGCTCTAGATCCGCAACTCATTCGCGCTGCATTTGCGATTAGTGTGTCAAGTAAAGTTTACTAAAAAAAATGGCTCTGAGCACTATGGGACTTAACATCTATGGTCATCAGTCCCCTAGAACTTAGAACTACTTAAACCTAACTAACCTAAGGACATCACACAACACCCAGTCATCACGAGGCAGAGAAAACCCCTGACCCCGCCGGGAATCGAACCCGGGAACCCGTGCGTGGGAAGCGAGAACGCTACCGCACGACCACGACCTGCGGACAAAGTTTACTCAGAATAGCTTCTTGTAAAACATGTTTGTTGATTTTGCAACGGGACTTCAGTATTCGTTTACGACCCATTAGAAATGACGTAGACACGTGGACGACAATATCCGTTTGTAATTGTTCTATCAGAATAGAAATGGCTTCCAATATCTCTCTTAAAAAGCCTAGGAATCGTTATGTTGCTTTCGTTATGGGTTTCATGAACTGATTATGTGTGAATTTGTGCATCACATATGCTGATGACTAATATTGTTCATGTGGGACAGCGTTTTCCGACCCAATAATTTCGAACATTAAAGCACACACCCCTCACATTTTTTCACATTCACATTTATTGCCAGAGACCATCCATTGACCACGTACATAGGCATGTGGCTTAGCCCATACGTATCGACACTAGGTGGCGTCATGGTATCTAGCGCCGTTTCCCTGTGTGGTTTATTTTGAAAACAAAAAGCACCAAGCCGAAATGAAATGTACATACCAGCTATCTTTTGTAGTATTTTGCAACAGTCAGGTAAGGGTGTCGCGACGCGGTTCCTGATATGCAGCTTGGAGCATGTGCTGCCGTACACTGGCGCCAGCACACCATGTCGCATAGAGGTTACGAGAGTATCGATAGAGGCCAACGACAAGACTCGCAGGAAACGTGCCGCCAACGCGCTCTCAGCCACCAGTATTTGGAATTGCCGCCGCGGACTGGAGGGCCAGTTCGAGCCTGTTACGCCAGTTAGTTCGAGTCTGTACGGCGTCGAGTACCAGCTTGTCACCGAGAAGGAGCCACAGACTTAGTCTCTAGCACAAAGACAGGAAGAACATAGCAACCTTACAGTTAACATACCGAACTTCAACAGCACTGAGGCTATGTGGACTATATAGAAGGAGCCTTGTACCACTGTACTTGGAACTTAAGTTAAGTTGCTCCTTGTTTACGAATAAAGAACCCATTTGTTAACTGCGTGCAGCTTGTGTTATAGAACAAGGATACTCGCGACCGACCAACATTCTCTCTTATTTCCTATGGTACAGCTCTACAGAGACAATGAGACGACATAAAAGCGGCTAAAGATGATACAGCAGAGCAGTAGTTTTTATTTTCAAATCCACCACAGCTCACAGCCCTCCATGACCCAAGCTATAAGGGAAAGTTTATTAGACGTCGGTCTTTGCTTAGTCAGTGTGTATTGGGTTCCTGAATAAAATCAACCTACTTTCAGAAAAAAAAGTTAGCTGGATTACTTACGTAGCGTCCCTCAATCTGTCCCAGTTAAAAGTGCTTAAAGGATGCCCTGTTGTGCTTGCTAAGGTGATACCACGTCAGAACAAATTTTCGAATCAGTCTTTGCTCTCCCGGGTTGATTATTTGAAAATTTGGTATAAACATCAGGAACGCGAATGTCAAGTTTTACAAGACGTGTTTGGTTTTCAACATCAAGTACGAGACTATACAAAAGAAAAAAAGTCATATCTCCAGAACTTAGAGGCTATATCATCACACAAAGAATTAAAAATTTAATGTGCTAGTTCTATTGCCAGGATAGCCGAGAGCGCTAACGCGCTGCTTGCTGGACTCGTGTACGCGCGCCGGCCCCGGATCGAATGCGCCCGGCGGATTACCGACGTCGGCCCGTGTGTCGGCCAGCCTGGATGTGGTTTTCAGGCGGTTTTCCACATCCCGCTAGGTGAATACCGGGCTGGTCCCCACGTTCCGCCTGAGTTACACGACTCGCCGACATCTGAACACGTTCGCACTATTCCATAAATTACACTAGACGCAGACAGCTAGGGTACAATTATTCCGTCCCGGGGCGTACAGGGTGGCGGCAGGAAGGGCATCCGGCGACCCCTTCATCCTAACCTTGCCAAATCCGTTCCTAACAATGCCGACCCTGCGTCAGTATGGGACATGGCACCAGTGAAAGAAAGAAAGAAAGTACTATTGCTAAATTGCAGACTCACTGTTCATTACCTGCCGTTATTGTGAACTTCTTTTTTTTTCCTTTTCGTGTCGTGAATCGTCTTAGATTTTCCGTCCCCTTATTTATTAGTCACCCTGTGTATCGAGATGCAGATAACGACCTCAGTGATGAAGAAGAATCACTGTTGACTCATACATCTAGGGTCGTCGAGATACGTCGTATTAGATATCGTATGAAAGTAATAAAATATTTAGCCACTCCGAGGGAGGACGCAATCGAGTAGGGTCAAGTAGGGGTCCGCAGTGTGTGGCGGTGTCGCGCACGACGCGCTGCCGCGGCATCTGGCACGCACGAGCCGTCCGCAGCCAGCTGACGCGGACGTAATGTGATTCCGCAGTGGGCCGTTACGGCGCATTTGTTTACGCTGGCGCCGTTCGGCGTGATCACACCCTGATTGAACGAGAGTGATCTAATAAAGGCGGCGGGCCGCGAGGGGAGCCAAAACAAGAGCGCCGGCCCCCGACCCGGCCGCGGCAGCGCCCATTGTGCTGCGGTTTGCCTCAGCAGCCAGCGAGACGCGACCCCAGGCGCCGCTAATGCGATAGCCGGGCCGCAGAGTCGCAGGGGAGACACACGAGACGACCCGCTGACTGCCGGCGCCGTCGCCGACTGTGTCATCGGCCGTAGCCACCAGAAGAGCACCGCAGATCGGCGTCTACTCCAGCTACCAGCACTAGAAAACATCCTGCCGAATCACTCTATTATGACCTACTCTATGTGATCAAAAATATCCAGACACCTGGCTGAAAATGACTTACAAGTTCGTGGCGTCCTCCGTCGGTAATGCTAGATTTCAATATGATCTTTGCTCACCCGTAGCCTTGATGACAGCTTCCACTCTCGCAGCCATACGTTCAGTCGGGTGCTGGAAGGATTCTTGAATGGCACTCCATTCATCACGGAGTGCTGCAGTGAGGAGAGGCATCGATGTCGGTCGGTGAGGCCTGGCACGAAGTCGGCGTTCCAAAACATCCCAAAGGTGTTCTTTAGGATTCAGGTCTGCGAAGGCCAGTCCACTACAGGGGTTATTGTCATGGAACAACTCCGCCACATGCCGTGCGTTATGAACAGGTGCTCGATCATGTTGAAAGATACATTCGCAATCCCCGAATTGCTATTTAACAGTGGGGACCAAGAAGGTGCTTAAAACATCAGTGTAGGCCTGTACTGCGATAGTGCCACGCAAAACAAGGGGTGCAAGCCTCTCCATGGAAAACACGACCACACCATAACACCACCGCCTCCGAATTTCATTGTTGGCACTACACACGCTTGCAGATGCCGTTCACCGGACATTCGTCATACCCACACTCTCACACGCTGCCATCGGATGGCCCTATTGTGTACCGTGATTCATCACTCCACACAACGTTTCTCCACTGTTCAATCGTCCAATGTTCACGCTCCTTACACCAAGCGAGCGTCGTTTGGCATTTACCGGCGTGATGTGTAGCTTATGATCAGCCGTTCGCCCATGAAATCCAAGTTTTCTAACCTCTCGCCTAACTGTCATAGTCCTTGCTGTGTATCCTGTTGCAGTTTGGCATTCCTGTGTGATGGTCTGGATAGATGTATGCCTATTACACATTACGACCCTCTTCGACTGTCGGCGGTCTCTGTCAGTCAACAGTCGAGGTCGGCTTGTACGGTTTTGTGCTATACGTTTCTCTTCAAGTTTCCACTTCACTATCACATCGGAAACAGTGGACCTAGGGATGTGTAGGAGCGTGGAAATCTCATGTCCAGACGTACGATTCAAGTGACACCCAATCACCTGACCACTTTCGAAGTCCGTGAGTTCCGCGGAGTGCCCCGTTCTGCTCTCTCACGATGTGTAATGACTACTGAGGTCGCTGATATGGAGTACCTGACAGTAGTTGGCAGCACAATGCACCTAATATGAAAAACGTGTGTTTTGTGTGGCGTCCGGATACTTTTGATCATATAGTGCATATAGTTTGACCCGTATCTGTAGAGGAGGCCGCTTAGCTGGTTCGTATCTTACAAGGAGAGTGGGATCGACTTTTTGAAACCATTTATGTGGTGATGTAGGTTAAGATACCGGGTATCACACCCAGCAGCCATTCACCCTGGTGGGTCCTCATTTGCGAGTAATCGACGGGAAAAAAATTCTATGTGACGCTCAACAGCGTTAAAAGAATTGTGTAATAGTGCATGCTGAAATATCTACGCTGAGGACATTAAATGCTGAAGGTCGTGGGCTCGAATCACGTCGACTGCCTGAAATTTTTTTTATTTCTAAGTCTTTATAAAAACTACGTCGATCATTGTTTCTATTCAATTAATTGGTTTAAATATATTTTTTTTAAATTTCTATCCCTTTGTTACGCATTTTATGAATTCCTTCATATGTTCTAGTTTTTTGTTTACGTCATAATTTTTTCACTTGAAATTTTCGTGAAAGTGACTGTGAATACCTACTATAATACTTAAATATTTGAAAATGCCGATCTATTAGTTAAATAACAAAAGACGAAATAATCCAATAGCATCAAAAACATATTTTTCTATACAATTTCTTTGTATATTTGGATGGTAATTGTCGCACAAACATTTGAACATACCCTAAATTCCTATTGAATTAATGACAAAATAACGGAGATGAAGATTTAAATGAAAAAAGAGACTAAAAGTAATTGTTGTTGTTGTTGTCTTCAGTCCTGAGACTGGTTTAATGCAGCTCTCCATGCTACTCTATCCTGTGCAAGCTTCCTCATCTCCCAGTACTTACTGCAACCTACATCCTTCTGAATCTGCTTAGTGTATTCATTTCTTGGTCCCCCTCTACGATTTTTACCCTCCACGCTGCCCTCTAATGCTAAATTTGTGATCCCTTGATGCCTCAGAACATGACCTACCAACCGGTCCCTTCTTCTTGTCAAGTTGCACCACAAAGTCCTCTTCTCCCCAATTCTATTCAATACCTCCTCTTTAGTTATGTGACCCACCCATCTAATCTTCAGCATTCTTGTGTAACACCTCATTTCGAAAGCTTCTATTCCCTTCTTGTCTAAACTATTTATCGTCCATGTTTCACTTCCATACATGGCCACACTCCATACAAACACTTTCAGAAACGACTTCCTGACACTTAAATCTACACTCGATGTTAACAAATTTCTCTTCTTCAGAAACGCTTGCCTTGCCATTGCCAGTCTACATTTTATATCCTCTCTACTTCGACCATCACCAGTTATTTTGCTCCCCAAATAGCAAAACTCCATTACTACTTTAAGTGTCTCATTTCCTAATCTAATTCCCTCAGCATCACCCGATTTAAATCTACTACATTCCATTATCCTCGTTTTGCTTTTGTTGATGTTCATCTTATACCCTCCTTTCAAGACACTGTCCATTCCGTTCAACTGCTCTTCCAAGTCCTTTGCTGTCTCTGACAGAATTACAATGTCATCGGCGAACCTCAACGTTTTTATTTCTTTTCCATGGACTTTAATACCTACTCCGAATTTTTCTTTTTTTTCCTTTACTGCTTGCTCAATATACAGCTTGAATAACATCGGGGACAGGCTACAACCCTGTCTCACTCCCTTCCCAACCGCTGCTTCCCTTTCATGCCCCTCGACTCTTATAACTGCCGTCTGGTTTCTGTACAAATTGTAAATAGCCTTTCTCTCCCTGTATTTTACCGCCGCCACCTTAAGAGATGAAAATTAATACGAAATACAAGAAAAATGAGGAATAGAAATAATGACATCAATAATGTGGACGAAAAAATAGGATGACGAAAGGAAAGAAATTAAATTGAAATTAATACATAAAATTAAGTAAAATCACATGAACAAAGATTTCAAGTCAAGGAAGATTGATAGGAAGAAAAATGAGAGAAAATGAGGAAGCTGATACGATGAATAAAATGTTGAGACGAAGGAATAGAAATATAAAATTACCTTTAAACAAATTAACTGAATAAAAATAATGTTCAAAGTAATTTCGATAAAAATTTTGTATTGAAAAATATATTAATGTACCAGACAAGATTCGAAGCCACCAACTTCTCCACGTCAACGCCTTGCCCCATCCATTACACCACTCAGACCGTCAACGTGATGCTTATTTTAAGGACATTGAGCGTGACGGGAAATTCCGAAATTTATGTTGTCAGTAACTCGCAAATGAGGGTCTACCAGTATGAACGGCTGCATGGTGTGATAGCTGGGATCACAGCATAGACGGTTTCAAAATGTCAGTTCTATCGCTGCGTACGTCTCCTTGTTAGTGCTGAAGGAAATTCCCGCCGCCGATATTTAGTCAGCATGCAGATGAGAGGTTGTGGCCTTTAGTTCTTGATCACTAGACGTTGTGTCAGAGTCCTGGGCTAGTACTTGAACCTCTACGCAGCTGCAACTAGATATTAATAAACATATTCTCCACGTTGCGGCCGGCCGAAGTGGCCGTGCGGTTAAAGGCGCTGCAGTCTGGAACCGCAAGACCGCTACGGTCGCAGGTTCGAATCCTGCCTCGGGCATGGATGTTTGTGATGGCCTTAGGTTAGTTAGGTTTAACTAGTTCTAAGTTCTAGGGGACTAATGACCTCAGCAGTTGAGTCCCATAGTGCTCAGAGCCATTTGAGCCATTCCACGTTGCGTTCAAGGAACGATATCGCCTTCAACTGCCCTCTGTGCTTTAATTTTTGTCTGCTCAAGTTAGAGGAAGTAATCGTTCATTCGACTAAGGTGCACCATCCACTGTAACTATATGAGACTTATTAATTCTAAAATGTATTTTTTGTTTTATATTAGTAAAACATGTAATTCGCATTTTGGAAGATGTCAGAATATATAATAATTCATTATTCCAAGACTGCTTAAGAATCACGATGTTCACGTGTCTATCTTCAGTAGTTCCTTATCATCATCAAACATGACTAATCCATTGACAACTTTGTCAAGATACATACAAATCGCAATTAACCATTCTGAATACCACGAAATCTTAAAATAATATGTCAATGATTTCTAGTTTGTTTCGACATGTGACGATGTGATGTATAATGTAATGTGAATTAATCACATCTAAAGATAGAAAGAAAGTCCTGCAACCAATAAAGTCAACACTGCAAGTTTTAAGTGATTTTGGATGTAGTAGACATTTATATAAACAATAAAAATATCGCATATTCCCTTTGGGAAATATATCAATAAAAACAGTCAGAAGATAACTTCTTTTAAAGCTCAGTCATGCTAATGCTTTTAATGAATCGAACTGTGTTTACAATCAGGAAACATCCACTTGTCTCATGAGATCAGAGGACACAAACTTTTAAATCCAGCAGACTATCATTTGGCTTTGCTTCACAACACAATGTAGATGGATATCCTTCCTGTCATTACCCTGGGCGAATGTAAGCTTTGTTTGTCATCTCCTATTCTGCAAATCGTTTATACATCCATCAAATTATACAAGGTCCGATCACATAAATATGACCGCCGCCTATGTTCGATGTCAACGTTTATTAACCTCCCGCAGACGGCAGGTGCTAGCACTAGCAGCTTGTTAGTTGAATGTGGCAAACAGTGCAGTTGTTTTCGTAATCCGAAAACGGAGAGATTTATCTGACAATGTTTGGTTTGTGGGGCGCCCAATTTTTATACAAAAGTCCCAATTTTTATACAATCCAATTTTTACACAATTCATTCTAGCCACTGTCACGAATGATGATGGTGACGATGAAATGATGAGGACAACACAAACACCCAGTATCTACCTGACGTCGAAAAAGTCATGATCATTGGCTCTCGGGCGAAGGGCTGTAAACTGTTCACGTGTCGTCGTGGTTAAGGAATATAGCGCATGGCAAAATGGCTCTATTGAAAAGTGGTTGCGAGGCAACTGTGGTGCCCCAGATTCCACAAATGACAGTGACGAACGACGGCTGCGGAGATGCGTACGGGCAAATAGATATGCAACTGTTGAGGAGCTGGCCGTCCAGATCAACCAAGGGGT
This sequence comes from Schistocerca piceifrons, assembly GCF_021461385.2. Lineage (NCBI taxonomy): Eukaryota > Metazoa > Arthropoda > Insecta > Orthoptera > Acrididae > Schistocerca > Schistocerca piceifrons. The sequence goes on along the minus strand of NC_060138.1, from coordinate 477,969,324 downwards.
TACTAATAGCATCTCTTCAACGAACGTTTAGCGAACGCTGCTGCGTATGGGTCTCCGCAGGAGGCACCTAGTTCATGCACTCATACTGACTGCAAATTCCAATGCAATACCGAAAGTGGTCGTTCACTGAATGGCGACAGGTGGCCTTTTCGGGCAAATCACACTTCATGATTCATTGCATGGATGGCCGTTGGCGAGTACGGCGCGAAACGTCTGAAAGAAAACACCCTATAAGAATCGTCGGAAGTGTCCAGGCCGGAGGACAATCCCTGAATGAGCTCGTCATTCTGCAAGACACAGTGGACCAACACAAGTATGCATCTATCCTTGGGCTATATCTTCAACCCTACACGCTGTTTGTTTTTCCTCGGTACTGTGGTATCTACCAGCAGGAAAACGCAACGTGTCACAGAGCTTGTAGGTACATGCACTGTTCGAAGAGCACCAGGATGAGTTAATCGTACTCCCTTGCCACCAGACTGTCCCTATTGAAGCCGTCGAGAAGCTGTGAGGCCACCTCGACTTGGTCTGTTCGCGCCATGGATGCTCAACCGAGAAACCTAGTGCCCACGGTAGCTGGAGTCGGTATGGCCCCACATCGCTTTTGGTACCTACCAGAACCTCATTGACTCTCTTGCTGCTGTCTCGCAGTGGTCCACATCGCAAAAGGCCGTTAGTCATACTTTCGACAGGTACAGTGCATATTAACAATGCTAGTTTCAGATCGACTTGAAAAAGGTATGAAGTACATATTAATAACTGGAGCGCCGTGTTATTAAACACTTTCTGTATGCGAAGAAACTAATAACCCCTCCTCAGTGTTTCATGTGGAACTTTCCCTCCCGTCTGTCGTCTCGGAGTTTCCATAGCGTCGGGCTAAGTTCCACTTTTGCCTGCGGCAAGAATCCACACTCTCTTAGCACCATACAGTGCGCGAGTCGAATCTCGCAACATATTGCTCCGTAGACTTTCTCCGAAAATATATTACCGCGCTAAGTAGGGGTCGCTAACCTCGCTTTTTCTCGCGGTACATGGATAAAACAGTAACTTCCAGCGCAGTAATCAACGCTCTGTAGTAACTACTTTCAAAAGACTCTCAGATCTGACCACTGGACGAAATCCAGCATCGCAAACGGTCACAACACCGCCTCAAGCAGGCTTATAGTATCTACTCCCTGCACAAAAACGGAAAAAAATCTGAAGTTAAAAGGGGGAAGAAAAAATCACAAGTATCCACTGGGACAAATGAAAATTATTGTCTTCGAAATTACAAGGCTTCGCCAAGCTTGCCTCGTTGTTGTCAAACGCTGTCTTCTGATAGCTCGTATGACCTGGCTCTGAGACCTCTCTCCAGAGTCATAATGCTAGCTCATTAAAAAATATATACATAAATAAATTAAAAAAGCAGGAAACGACTGATAATCACTCACTCTCAACTTCGTAAACGTAGCACGCTTAAAACCTCAGCTCCTTCTCCGAGAACCCACGAATCTCGTCCTACCCTAGTACGTCATACGCAAACGCTTTTAACAACTCTTCCCCATAGGACCTATAACTCCCGTCATGCGCGAGGGCTGCCGGCTGAGTGCCGATTTGCGAGCTGCCAAATAGCTCCATGAAATACGCTCTAAGGTAAAAAAAACTAGGCACCACGAAGAAATTATTAATGGGATAGATATCGTTAGACGTGATGTACTTGTACAGAAAAACAAATGGTTACAGTTTTAGAAAAACTGGATGGTTTGTTCAAGAGAAAAACTGGATAGTTCGTTCAAGAGGGAGAGCTTCGCAAACTGAACAAATCAGTAACGCGTTGGTCCGCTTTTGGTCTTATGCAAGCAATTACTCGGCTTGCCATTCATTAAATGAGTTGTTTGATGGTCTCCTGAGGAATATCGTATCAAATTAGGCCCAGTTGTAGTGTCAGAGCACTACTCATAATGGTCCAAACGGTCTGAGCTAGGTTGAGATCCGGCGACCCTGCTGGCGAAGGCAGGGTTTGGCAAGCACGAAGATAAGCAGGAGAAACTCTCTTTCTGTGCGAGTGGGCATTATCTTGCTGAAATATAAGCCCAGGATAGCTTGTCAGGAAGCGCCACAAAACGGAGCGTAGAACAGAATAGACATAGTGCCGTGATAGAAGGGTGCCATGGACCACAATCAAAGGGTCCTGCTGTGAAATGAAGTGGCACGCCAGATCACCACTCCTGGTTATCGGGTTGTATGGAGGGCGACATCGAGGTTGCTAACCACTGCTTCCCAGGGCGTCTCCAGACGCGTCTTCGCTGTTCATAGGGGCTCAGTTCGAAGCCGGACTCATCACATAGAACAACTTTTCTCCAGACAATTAGATTCCAGGCCGAAGACGTGTCTGAAGACAGCCCGGAAGGCGGTGGGATGCCAACCTGACACCGATGCTCTGTACGGCCCGAATACCACGATTGGTGGTCTGGTGTGCCATTTCCTGTGATAGCAGAACCACTTTGGTTACCATCCACGTCATCCTTACAGCACAGCGGTATGTCCAGAATATTCTACTCCCTGTCTTGCTCCCCTTCACGGCAAGCCATACTGGACTTACATTTTAGCAAGATAATGCCCTCTCGCACACGGCGAGTGTGGTATCGATAGCTACGATGCCACGGCGTAGGTGAAAGTTCTTAGATTGACACTACGACACCGACACCGACGACAGCGCCCTCTAGCCGGCGCTGTGCAGCTCTACCGACGCCGCTTCATATTCTGCCCATTTGTTCGCGAGCTGACGACCAACCAACATAGTTTCATCTTCATTGTGGGCGAGCCACTACAGATTTTGCCTGTGTTAGCTTTGATACATCCGGATTCGCACCTATGTGCTCATCTTTACCAAAAGTTACGTATACGTCATTGACTAACATTCTCTATTAAATGTACTTTTACGTTAAAAGCAGTACCGAGATTTTTACCTCACCTGCTGCTACTCGATTCCTACATTCGGCCTACCCTTCAGTTTACAGGACCAGATCCACACGCCGCCTTCCAGGCGGTACACAAAAGCGAAAGTTCCTAGGGCCTGTTTTCGTGCTTGCCAAACCACACCATGGCTAACGAGGTCGCCGTAGCTTTCCCCGATAGAGAGCGTTTGGAGCATTATGTGCAGGGCCCTCCAACATGTTCTGGATTTTGACGATCTAACGCTGCAGTTGGACAGAAGCAGGCAAAACATTCCTCGGGAACATATCCAACAGTGCCAAGCTGAATAACTGCTTGCATAATGGCTAGAAATGGACCAACACGTTAATGACTTGCTCAGTTTGTGAATCTCTTTCTCTTGAATTAATGCTACAACGTTTCTCAAATAGTAACCGTTTGTTTGTCTGTAGATTTACATCACACCTACAGATTTCCGTGGTGTGTGTTTTTTTTTGTTTTGTTTTTAGAGTGTGTTCTAATATGCAGTCCTACTGGTCATTTAGAGCGTAATGTAAGCCTCTCTGCTGGCCATTTCCTGATAACGCAGTACTTGCTGTAAGGTGCTGCCTCGTGTCAAATCCTTTCAGAAGTTTCTTTTCCAAAAGGTCATCCTTTGAAAAGTACTCAGCTTTGAAAAGGACATCGTCACCACTCATGTAGACGGATTGAGGGAACTCCGGCCCATTATCTCTAATTCGGGGAACAGTGGCTGTCCCTAAAAACCGGAAATCAGGCGCTAGTGTTCACAATAACGACCACCACTGGGCAGTGGGCGCGGCATAGCATGAGTGCTTATGGCGTTATTTACGGCCTAACACGTGCGTTAAACTTTTTCTTGCTTCATTTTCACTTGGTGGATGTCTGGATTGGATCCGCAGCTTCACTGATAATTTTGTAGAGGAAAATAACACACCACTAGCTAACATTGTTCCTCGAAGTTTAAATGCTTGTTGCTTTAGGAGGGTTTATAAAGCGTTGAGTTTGGATAAACTTTCCCACTGAGAATGGACAGAAGCTTTCCGAAACTGGTCTGTAAGGGAAGTTCAAGGAAAAATTTCAGCTACCTGGTGGCTGTTCCCTCAGTGCCGATCGACAGGAGTTGATTACGTGCCTCATCCATGCTATAACTCCACTCGGCATAGCTGCTGAAAACGTGGTAGTGTGGGCTGGTTGTAACAGCCAGACCTTTCACTCTAGAGTTTCGGATGGTCACACAGTGAATATTCTTCCAACTCACCTAGGGTCTTCATTATGTTACCGATACATCGATATGGAAATTTCGAAATTTTTAATTTATATTATATTTTTTCGCAATTTTCGGTAAATACTTGAAACTGAGCTTTTGAAATTGTAGGAGAACATAATTTTACTTTCGCTGTGTGACGGTGTCTTACTACTTTTTGAGCTTTCATCACACCTAGTCTTTCTGTTTGAGTGTGTAACGCAAGTATAGGTGGTACAAAGAGGAAATTCGATTGCACTGGTGGGGGGGGGGGGGGGGAGGGGTGAATGGACTAACAAGACTTCCGATGTGAAGGAATGTCACACCAATTGCTTTAGAAAAACAATTTTTAACACAACTAGTGTGCTATTTCTTCACATCAGCATTCTTCAAAAACAATTTCTGGAAATACTGCAAAAATCTATATGAAAAGATTCGTGACCGGAGACGCTACCAACAGAAACTGCGAAGTTTAACTTCACCAAGCAGTTTTGACACTACAACTGCTAGGTCCCTGGCGTTTGCAGAAATGAAAAAAACAGGGACATCGACATGAAATGTTTCCAAGTAAAATATTTCAGAGTGTTCTAGTCTTAATAAAGTAATCTAATATTTTGTGTGTGTTGTACTACCTCCTCAACCCAGAAGCAAACCGATATGTGACGAAACCGAAGGAGGTACCCATCAGACACCTTTTACTGTGTCTCTTACACGCAGTTACCACTGTTAGCAAAATTGTTATTGCCAAGCGTGAATGTACGTCGTTTTCCTTTCAGTTCTTGCTTCAAGGAGGTAAGCGGGCTGCTAGATTGTTTATGTATAGAATATCTACCTGTAATAATAAATTAATACTTAATAATACGTCTTTAAAACCGGCAGTATACGGTATTTATTGTGTGCAGCCGATATTTTTATAGGCCGCTATCTCGATATATTTTTCGTCGATACATAGATACTTTCAATCGATGTATACAGTCAAGTAATGACAGTTTTTTAAATATCGATATATCGGATTCCCTATATTTTTAAAAATATCAACAGTCCTAGTCCATTGAAGTGGTATTGTCAGAAGAACCAGGCTCTATGGCATAGTTGGTATCTCACAATGGAACCACAACTCAGGGCAGTCGCTGCAGAAGTGGACGGCGGACGTCGGCGTAGATATGCCCTCAGTAGGTTCCATACGCAGCCACTGCTGGAAGAGTACTTACGCCAGAGCCCAGCATGCATTTATCGTTTACGGCGGCAGCATCGTCTTACTGCAGATCCAGCAGCGTGGGTTGTATTAGAAGTCAGAACTGTATCAATGTTCACATTCAACCTTACGTCGACAGGAGCCTGTTATTCTGTATTGTGTCAAGTGATAAAATTCAGTGACAGTAACACATACACAGATATTTTGTGAACATGAAATGTTTCCAAGTTAAGTATTTCAGATCGTTCTAGTCTTAATAAAGTAAACTAATATTTTCTGTGTGTTGTAGTATCTCCTCTACCAAGAAGTAAATCTAAGCTTGCTTTAGTTCCGTCGCGATGATCGGTGCCGCATTCCAATGCATTCGATTTCGCCCTGGTATTTCCTACAATCGTTCTTAGTTTCCCTATTCTCAGCTGCCAACATACTTTTGCTATGTATTTATGTATGCTCTAAAGTGTTTAACCATGTCTGAGTCCCCACGGGAAATGTCTCTGGCCGGCTGGGGTGGCCGAGCAGTTCTAGTAGCTACAGCCTGGAACCGCGCGACCGCTACGGTCGCAGGTTCGAATCCTGCCTGGGGCATGGACGTGTGTGCTGTCCTTAGGTTAGTTAGGTTTAAGAAGTTCTAAGTTCTAGGGGGCTGATGACCTTAGAAGTTAAGTCCCATAGTGCTCAGAGCCATTTGAACCATTTGAACCAAATGTCTCTAAATGAAGGTACTCAGTTTAATGTGCGTCAGATTGAACGACTGCTGCTCTGTGTCCAACAGATGATAACATTGTTGTCAGAACAAGCAGCTCCAGAACCAGCAGCTGCTCCCAAGCATCGCCAGTTTAGCAGTAAAATTGCCAGAATATTGTACACAACTACACGGCCCAGTCACATTGATGTGTGTACCTCCTATGTTCGACGTCAGTGTGCGATAATCACTCACAGACAGCAGGAGGCAGCACTAGCAGTGGAGAGTGTATAAAGTGTGTCGAGAGGGACGAGGAAAGCAGTGCAGTCGTCGTCGTAATGTGCAAACGGAGCGATATATCTGACGTCCAAGAGGACGTGATCACTGGCTTTCGCTCCAAGAGTGTAAGCATTGCCGAAACGGTAAAATTTGTAAACTGGTAGCAAGCTGCCATGGTTAATGTATACCCTGCATGACAAAGTGTCCCAATCCAAAACCGACGCGGAGGAAATTGTGATGTACTGTGGCCTATAGAGGACAGTAGTGATCGACGGCTGCGGAGATGTGAACGGGCGAATAGACGTGCAACTGTTGAGCAACTGTTCGCCCAAATGAATCAATGGCCTAGGAAGAGTGTCTCTTCAACGACCACACCTCGACAACGCTAGCATGTGGGCCTCCGCGGCAGGCGCCTTGTTCAAGCACCCACGCTGAATACTGTTCATCTGGTCCCGGCGGAGGTTCGAGTCCTCCCTCGGGTATGGGTGTGTGTGTTTGTCCTTACGATAATTTAGGTTAAGTAGTACGTAAGCTTAGGGACTGATGACCTTAGCAGTTAAGTCCCATAAGAATTCACACACATTTGAACATTTTTTGAATACTGTTCATTGTAAATGAAGCTTAAAATTTGCACACGAATACCGTAGCTGGACGTCCAGTGAGTGGCGTTAGGTGGCTTTTTCAAAAAATGGTTCAAATGGCTCTGAGCACTATAGGACTTAACATCTGAGTCCCCTAGACTTAGAACTACTTAAACCTAACTAACCTAAGGACAGCACACACGTCCATGCCCGAGGCAGGATTCGAACCTGCGACCGTAGCAACAGCCCGGTTCCGGACTGAAGCGCCTAGAACGGCTCGGTCACAGCGGCCGGCGGTCTTTTCAGATGCGTCACGTTTTATGCTCCATCGGACAGATGGTCGTTGGCGTGTATGGCGCGAAACGTCTAAAAGCAAACACCCTGCAACAATCGTCGGAGAGTAATGGTATAGGGAGTGTAAGATGAGTTTACTCTTCACGCCTTGTCACAAAAGTTCTCGGATTTAAACTCAGTCGTGAGTCTGTAGGACCACATCAAGGGGGCGGTTCACGCCATGTATCCCCAACCGAGAAATCTAATGCACTTGGCCACAGCACTGGTGTCTTCCTGCATATCTCGCACTAACTTGTCCAAAGCATTTGACTGTGTTACAGAAATTACAATTCTGTTGTATAAATGGGTTAGAATATGAGTGGTTTAAGTCATACCTACAGAACAGGAAGCAAAAAGTTTCCTTATATGAGTCAACTTCATCTAACTGCGGTGAAATTACATTAGGTGTGCCACAGGGTTCAATCATGGGGCCCCTTCTGTTCTTCATATATCTGAACGACCCCCCTTCCTATCTGAAACAGGAAGTTGAACTGACACTGTTTGCTGTTGATACAAGCATCATTATTAATCCAGTAAAAAAAAAGTCCAACTGAAAATGATACAAGTAAAGTCTTTGGAAAAGTCATTAATTGGTTCTCTACAAATGGGCTTGCACTAAACTTTGAAAAAACACAGTACATCCAATTTTCCGCTGTAAAGAGCACAGTTCCTTCAGCAAATACAACAACGGAAGTCAGTAGACAGGGTAGAGCATACTAAGTTTTTGGGTGTACATATAGGTGAGAATCTTAATTGGAAAATTCTAGGTTCAGAAACTTTTGCGATCAGAATAATTGCCAATTTTGAGGATATAGAAATTAGTAAGCTAACATACTTTGCATAATTTCACTCTCTGATGTCACACGAAATAATATTTTGGGGTATCACAACATTTAGACAAAAAGTATTCACTGCTCAAAAGAAAGTGTTTAGAATAATGTGTGGGGTTCATGGTCGCGCATCTTGTAGGCATCTTTTTAAAAGATTGGGAATTCTTACAACAGCCTCACAGTACATCTACTCACTAATGAAATTTGTTCTCAACAACACGGACCAGTTTAAAAACAACAGTGATATTCATGATTATAATACCAGCAAAAGGAAAGACTCACACTATCCTTTGCTCAGCCTATCTTTGGCACAGAAAGGGATAAAATATGCTGCTATAAAAATTTTCGATAAATTACCAGATGAAATAAGGTGTCTGACAGACAGGAGTAATAGCTTCAAAAATAAATTGAAATCATGTCTGCTTGACAACTCCTTCTATACCATAGATGAATTCTTAAATAGGAATAAATAAATCTGTAAATATAGTATATGCATTCTGTGCCATTTAAAGGAATCGGGTAAATAACAGAAATATTAATCTTTAACTCTGTATTGTAATATATATACATTACAAAATTTTGTTTCATATGTGCATTTCTTCTGCACTTGACACGTTCCGCATCATAACGGCTACCGTACCGTATGACTGATCAATGGAACACGTAACCAACTAACTAACTAACTAACTGAAAAAGGCGTTTTCAGGCTTTTGACAGGTGATTACATTATTGTGGCTGAACGGTGCAGTTGCACACTTCACGGCATACAACACTGCAGGTATGGCGTGCATTGCTTTTTACTTATCGACAGTCAGAGCCGACGAATACAGACTATCTCTTAAATTCTGTCCCGAACTGGGTCCAGAAGACGTTGCTTATAAGGAACTCGTCCGTAAACTCGATGAACATTACGAATCACAGATACATGTCGCTGCCCCGAGATTTAGGTTTAATCGTTTTAAGAAGAACCCTGAATAGTCGTCAAAAAGTTGGTTGCTGAAATTGAAGGTAGAACAAAATATTATTGGTTGAAGTGTTCTTGTGGACTAAATTATACTGATATTATGTTACGCGTTGCAGTCAGGCAAAGTGTGTTAGACGCATCCATTCGCACTGCTGTCTTAAAACTGCCAGACCTGGATGTAAAACAAAGATATGTCTACTGTAGAGTCTCAGAGTATTGTAGACAGATCTGATGTTGATTTTGAGGCTCTGTCTACCTCTCCTGCTGGTAGTACACAAGGCTCTCAGTCTCAGGTTCATGTCCTTGTTCGAATCCTGCCTCGGGCATTGATGTGTTTGATGTCCTTAGGTTAGTGCTCAGAGCCATTTGAACCATTTTTTGTCCTTGTTAAAGTGATTAAAAGTAGGGGTAACAGTACACGTAAAGGTAAAATCATTGAGTCTTGTGGTACGTGATGTGTACATTAGAATAAGACGAAGAAGTCTTGTCCTCAGTGCTTTCCAAATTGTGATAGAAAGGCATATCCTTATCGTGATGCAAAGTGTTTCCAGTGCGGTAAGCAGGCCATTCCAGACAGTCTGTTGACGGGGCAGGCACCATCGCGAGCGTGGTTTCAGCGTACCGGTACCTTTCAGTAAGTGACTGTTGCGTCGTCACTGCCATTATCACCAGTGCCACCGAAGACTCTCATTTCCGCGTCGCCGAAATCTTCTGCTGTAACCCACAGGCAGAAGAATAAACTCTTTCCCTAATTGGGACAGTCCCAGACGACAAATTTCATTTAGACACGAGTGCGTCTGCTGTTCTCCTTATCAATAAAGACTCCTATGAAATGACCTGTAGTCCATGGCTGCAGAGCCTACTTATGTTTTGTCTGCTAATAACGGACACGAAATTCCAGCACCTGGAATGTTCAGTTTGCCAGCAAGTTAACATGATGTTACAAAGAGGCAATCTGTACTTAGACTTGTCTGATGTGTTCAATCTGCATATAAGACAGTGAGATACAAATTAGTTATTTCAGTGCCTCAAGCTAACGTCTCTGACTTGCGTAACAAGTATAGTGAACTTTTTGACCGCGATTAGGAAGTGCTAAGAGTTTTGAGGTGCATATTACTATTAAAGACGATGCACAATCACGATTTTATGCTAGGCCTCTACCCCATGCTATAAGTGAGCAGACTGGAAGACTACTTACGTCAGATAACAGTGCCACTCAGCCCAGTCTGCAGTCATCGCTTATGACGGCGGTCATCCAGCAAGACAAGTTGTATTAGATGTCAGAAATGTACTGAAGTTCGTAATCAACTGTGTGTTTAGAAGCGACTATCATTCTTCATTGAATCAAGTGATAGAGTTCAGTGACAATAACAAATACATAGACATTCCTGCAGACATGGTTTGTTTCCAAGTTAAATGCGAGTATTTCGGAGTGTTATAGTTTAAATATTGTGATAAAATATGTTTTGTGTCTTGTAATATCTCCTCGACTTCGTCCATCAGTAAATCTAAGATTGCTGGAACCCACTACAGTGGCGTCGCGAATGTCTGAAGCTTTTTTGTTTTTTTTTTTTCGTCGGGCGCTGCAGTTGATAGTACTCACATTGACTGTAATTAGGATCGCTGCACATAGGTTCCTTGGCTATTGACAATGTGTACTGAAATAATATATGAGAGATACCTCTATTCTTTTTATTTATCACAATCACCAACCATGCGGAATGCGTATCAATCGTAATTGTAAGCACTTGAAAACTATGACACACAATTAAAATAGAAAAAGCTCTCTCGCTCTATGTACGTCTTTCTCCATACATATTCACATACTTCGTGTCAGGCAACTCTGAAGTCCCTGTTCACGAATCCTGCCAATCAGGGGCCAGAAAATACTACGCTTCCTTATGACGACGTGTTCTGGATAGCAAATGAGGAAACGTATCTCTGTATCGTTTCACGAGATCCGCCATGCACCCAATGTGTGATCACAACGCAGTATGTGCCGTCAAGTAGTGTTTATACCATATTGGTCAACATTACAGTTTTCACATTCTGTATTATGTTTCTGGAATAACTGTCTCCCAATAAACCAATCTCAAGCTCGAGATTTGGCAGATCTCAGTGTAGGGCTAAATAGCCAAGTACATTGTCATCGAGTTCCCTCCCTTCGTCCTATTCATCCACACACCGATCAGACAGAACGTAATGACCACCTACCTACTATCGATGTAAACCCATCCATGCGATAGCAGCGTCACCTGGTGAGGAATGACTGCTAGTCAGACACAGCACGGTGCATGTAGTATCGGTGAGCGTGCTGTCCATGAGTAGAATGAGGAAGGTTCTAAACATTCTGCGTGGTGTCTGTTTGTTCTATATTGTGTCTCCCTACCACTTTCGCGCAACGACGCTCTGAGCGTGTTTTTTAGGGAACTGACTAGTTTGAACCTGGGACCTGTTGCTGGTAAGGAGACGCCAGACCACACATGACATGTAGAATTCAGAAGAGTTTAATGAGACTAGCGTTGATATAACCAAATACTTAATTAATTCAGCGTCAGCTCCACTGCACTCCCTGTAAAAGAATCTTAATACTAACTAAATTTAGTAGAAGGGGTTCAAGGCTTTCCTATTTTTAGTTAGCTGGTAAAATAACGTCGAAAAATCAGTTAAGTTTACCATTGGAAATTTTATCCTACTCACAAAACATTGTTTATAAATTGCACTATTGATAAAAGGAAATGTTTTAATACAGGATGGTAAAAACCTACTGCGTTCAACAAAAATGTGAACGAATATTCCCTGAATGGGTTTCCAAGCTCTACAATGGATCGAAGGATGTAACAGATGAGACTTCTGCAGTTCTGAGTGAAGCCTTATGCGCTCAAAAATGCGGCATCGCGTGCGTTCATTACCTTGTCGGTGTTCATCAGGGGGCGCGGCCGGCGCAGCTCCGTCCAGCTGGCCCTCTCGGAAGCAACTCGCTCCTAACTTCTCCTTACTACAATTTACCGAAGTTGGTTTAAAAAAAAACTATTTGGCTGTGTTTTCATCTGACCAATCAGGGTCTCAATGTTAACCTTAAGCTCCGCCTACAAAAATTCTGTCTATCCAATGAGAAACGTTATACCTTTCGTGGTGGGGCAATGTTTTTAAAGCGAAAAAGTCTCACGCTAAAACTTGCAGCTGGTGTGGTCCTTTTAGCGTTATCGTAAGATCTATACTGTTCTTCTGGAGGGCTCTATCTTTTAACATGGGCTGGGGGGTGGTCCTAACGTAACAGAGACGCGAAAAAGTCTCACGTTAAAAACTTGTGGGTGGTATGGTCGTAGCGGTTAGCTGGCGACGTGGGTGTCCGTCCCTTATCGTAGGGCCTTCTCGCTTAACACGGTTCTGCTCTCGGCTTCTGTTCTCGTTTCTCCCCTCGGAACTGCGTCTGTCTCACGGTGGGAAGGTATGACATGCCTTTAGGCATTCTTGTGTTAGTCTGTGGTATTCCATTTGCTCACTCGTTACTCATATTACTTTGGTTAATTTAATGTCACGATTTATTCGGAGCTATGTGACATACTACTGGATTTGCTTATCATGTCAGGGTTTTCATGGAAGGTGTTGGATTTGCCTGACACCTTACAAGGTGCGCGATCTATCTTCATTTGATCGAGGGTAGATTGTGATGACCCGGAGGCTCGGCACGAGCATTTCGGAAACTACACGAACTGTCTGATGTTCGACGAGTGCTGTGGTGAATGTCTTCAACGCATGACGAAACCAAAGTGAAACCACGTCCACACGTCGTGGGGCTGGGCGGATATCATAAGTTGGGCAGACAGGTGAAACAGGACAGGCGGCGAACTGTGGCGGAACTAACACCAGTTTTTAATGCCGGGCAGAGAGAGTATAAGTTTATCGGAACCCATAGTGCGCCTAACACTCCAAACGATGGGCCTTCACAGCCGACGATCCATGCATGTGCCAATGTTACCATCATGACATCGGCACCTACGAATGAAGTGGGCACATGACATCAGCACTGGACGTTGGCACCGTGCCAGAGTGTTGCGTGTTCTGATGAATCCCGACATCTTCTTCATCACGCCGATCGGAGGGCGTAAATCCGTCGACTTCCAGGGAAATAGGCTCCTTGAACACTTGTACGGTGGGACATAGACAAGCCCGCGGCGGATCCAATATGCTTCGGGGTATCAATTGTTCAGATGGAGCTCGTGTAAGGCACCATGACAGCCCAGGAGTATCGTCCTCTGTGTTGCAGAACACGTACACCCCTTCCTGACGATCAAAAGAATGGGTTCAAATGGCTCTGAGCACTATGGGACTCAACTTCTGAGGTCATTAGTCCCCTAGAACTTAGAACTAGTTAAACGTAACTAACCTAAGGACATCACACACATCCATGCCCGAGGCAGGATTCGAACCTGCGACCGTAGCGGTCTAGCGGCTCCAGACTGCAGCGCCTAGAACCGCACGGCTCCTGACGATCATGTTTCTCGACGGCAGTGGGATTTTTCAGCATGATAATTCGCCACGTCACAAGGTCAGTAGTGTAATAGAGTGGTTCGGGGAACGCAGTGGCGAGTTTCAGTTGAAGTGCTGGCCCTCAACTCGCCAGATCTCAACCCAAGCGAAAGCTTCTGGGATGTGATTGAACGTGGCGTCAGAGTTAGTCGCCCCTCTTCCCGGAATTAACGGGAATTAGGTGACTTGTTTGTGCTGATGTGATGCCAGTTTCCTCCAGCGACCTACCAAGGCATCATTTCTTCCATACCACGACGCGTCGCCGTTGTTATCCGTGCCGAAGATGGGGGGTTACCACCTATTAGGCAGGTGGTCATAGTGTTGTGGCGGATTAGTGTATCAGTACAACAATAAACTGTACAAGCACTCATCCCCATAATCCACACGATACTTAATAACAGAGGAAGGCAAGGGGAAAGCACCCTCACTAGGACTTTACCCAACGTGGTATTTCCTCCCCTGCCCATTGTGATCATTCCATGAGTAATGGACTGATTTACACAGATCGATATGTTATTTCACCCTACACATAAGAGTTGGTTAATGAGGCAATGCTTAAGTTTCATTCGGAACCATTTTCTGGTTCTTGTGATTAACCGAGAAGGCCATCTACTGTACGAGGGCAATGTAAAATATTTTTGCCAGGCTGTGAAAAATTGTGCTTTTAGTGCAAACATGAATTTCTTTTCTATTGTTGTCCTCTTTTAGCTCAATATGATTTGTTTGGCGTATTAACGGCAGCCATTATTTCTCCATTAGACGCAAAACATTTTGCAGCTACACATTTCTTTGGACGTAGGTAGATACGGTAATAACTCTACTGCATTGCATGAACAGCCAATAACTTGTAATTAAATTTTCATTTTCACTTATACAAGAACGTTATTTACTATCAGACTGCTGCAAGTCTTCCGATTTGTCGCCATTTCGGCAGCATGCATGTCAGTTTCACTGCTTACTTATTCAGGAGCTCATTAATTGCCTTCATCATGTTCAATGGCCTCGTGTTGGCAGGTGAAATGTCCCAATAAAACAGTCATTCATTTTCACAATGAAATTTTTTTTCTTTTAAATTCAGGCCGTTACATTCATTCATATACGTGGGCCAGAAGACTTGCGTAGTCTTCAACGATTATTCTCGAATAATAACAAAATATTAGTTATGGAACATTATCACATTTCAAACGCGTAAACATAATTAATAAACTTATATCGTGATAGGTAAAGTACAACATTGTAACTTGTTAACATACGGCTTTTAAGCGAAATATACTAATACATTAACATCAGCTGGAAAGTATCCAAACGCTGTTTGAGATCTGTGTATACAAGGGGTATTCGAAAAATAAGGAACTTTTCCTTATATTTAAACATTGCAAGAATTAGGCGCCATATGTCGACTGATGAAGAAGCTACAGAAGTAACTGATTCAGTAGTCTTTTGATTGCGGATCAATGCAAACAATGCTTTCGAAAATCATTGCTCACGCCACTTGCGAAGTGTGTGCTGTAATTCGATTATTGTGTGAAAAATGATATGTAAAGATTCAGATTCATCGACAGCTGTACCTAGTTTGTGGACATACAGTAATGATTGAAGCAAAGGCAGGACATTGCTTTCGTAAGTTTAAAAATGGCCATACAAGAGGTATATTCGGATGACTCACTTCCCACAGGCTACCGAAAGGAGACACCTGTCCGGCAACAACTTAAGTACTATACTCTTAAACTAAGCGTCTCATCTTTAGCTAGTTATTCCAAACTTTAATATTTCGAACTGCATTATAGCCGCTGTCCGAAACATACACAGCTGTTTCCTTGCTGAACTCTGGCGATAACTTCTGTTTACTGCAGGGACGACGAAGGACACTGCTTTTATGCTTGTACGTGTGTGCCAGTCTCTCTCGCCGAAGCGCACACTGCTCACTCGACCACACCACGCTGAGTGGAAGAGAGACACTGTCACCTCTCCCCTCCCTTCCCCCCCCCCCCCCTTCCCATCCTATTCGAGTCGCGAATGCTTCGCGGGGAGAATGATTGCTGTTAAGTTGGAACTTTAATAGTGAACCACACCATGGTGTAGAACGACTCTCTCGCAACATCTGCCTCTGGAGATGGTTGATCATGCCTGTGGTACTTTCGTGATTACTAAATGAATCTGTAATGAAATGCACTGCTCTTCTTCGGATGTTCGTTATTTCCTTTATCAATCCTATGTGGTAGACATCCTGTTCTGGGGAGCACTATTCAAATTTAGTCGAAAGAGAGTTTTGCAAGCTACCTTCTTTGTTGATGGACAACATTTCCTGACGACTCTTCCAATGAGTCTCAGTCACAATTTTTCTGTCTATGTATACGCAGTAGGTTACATTTGAAAGCTGAGGCTCAAATGCCACTCCCTGCACCAAGCGTCGAGCCTCTACAGGTCTTCCTGGATATCTCTACAATTTCCTAGCGTCGCGACTTCTCCGTATACAGCATCATCATCAACGAAAATCCTCATGGGAATTCCAACGTTGTCGACTATTTCATTTATACGTGTTGTGAAAAGTGATGGACATATAAATCTCCCTTCGGACGCGCTCCTAGTTTATCCTCAGGGTTAAGAATGACTTGCTGTGTTATGTTTGTAAGAATTCTTCAATCCAGTCACACAGTTGGTCTGATATTTCCTGCGCTCTTATTTTGCTCATTAGGTGGCAGCGTGGAACTGTATCGAATGCTTTACGGAAGCCAGAGGACGTGGTCTATCTGGGCGCCGGTATCCACTAGCTGCTGAGTCTCGAGGACGAACACAGCCAGCTGAGCTTCACATGATCCTTGTTTTCCAACAAATAGGACTTTCGGGCAACACAAATACCATAACACACCCAGGTATAAAACATGTTCCAAAATTCTACAACCAACTGACGTCAGTTTTGTGGGTCTGTTCGATGACCCACCTTCAAAACGGAATTGACCTGTGCTTTTTTTCCCAATGATCAGGAACACTTCGCCCGTCCAAAGACCTACGGTACCCTGCCCTGCGGAACTGTTGATTGTGTGGCGACGTCTGCATATTATAAGAACCTCCTTTTGATTCCAGCTTAGCAAGAACGCAACTGGATTCTCACCATTATTTTCATGGAACATAGGACGACACTAGATGTTACTTGCCAGGTGAAAGATTTGCTTCCAGAAACCTTCGGTAACGACCACGTCATTTACAGACAATTTCAAGATATGAGGCCTTCCACAATCCCCTAAGTGTATACAAGTGACCTCTAACTGAGGGATATCGGAAACATGGTGTCTTTCAGGCATGTATCCGGACTCTTCCTGATCTAAAGGATAGCACACAATACACATCACTCGGATTATACTGAATGTGATGCGAGAAATTGTCGACAATGCCGTGATACGGATGTAGCATGTTGTTGAGTCAGGAGACCATAATGAACACATGTTTTAACTTGACTATATCCTAATAAATGTGCCATAGCGACTGTTATCATGTGTTTGATCGTTCCTACCCTTTATCTGCACCCAGACCACATTCTGACTGTTTGCAGCGCCGTATCTTCACCTGGTGGCAGAAAGTGGAACTACTATTTTTCTGCACACTCCGCGAACACACCGATCAATGGACGTTCCTACGATGTTTCAGCATCCTGCGATATATACAGCCCGCACTGCAGCACCCGGGGCACTATCAGTTTCATTACAACCACCCAGCATATGTCCCCATACTCTTCGTTCATTTCCATCACAAACTGTTTCAATGGACAACATAGTAACGCATGTGACTTCAGAAAATATGCTACTCGTGCCACCAATTCCCTCATGTGTTCCGCACCTGCATATTTAACACAAAGTGCATCTTCCTGTACAGCAAGATGCACAGAACAATGAATCCCGTTATAATTTTTAGATCTGTCACTGTGAACTATCTTTGTATTCTTTCTGCATGGTGCTGTAATGCTGTTTTAATGCTGTTTCATACAAATTTGCGGTACCCGTCGATTATACGGCTACATAGTAGATAATTGAGAGTTCTCACCCACCTTCTGTGTGATTCCCATTAATTTTTAAAGGATTGCGATGATAGATAGCTGCCTCATTTTGCGGAAAAAGCTACTGGATCCGTGTACTTCATTTATACCACGAACAAATAGTGAAGGATATATAGGGCTTACAGCACGGTTCTGCTGAACTGAAGAAAGTTGTACCGACCTCAATAAGCTGCACCAAATGCTGCAAGAAAGTGTCGCATCACACTGCAACATAAAATGTCACGATATATCGAGAAGGATAGAGCAAGTCCGAGACAGCAAGGACCACACACAGACAGCACCAGACAGCACATTGTGTATGTGTGAAGTTTAGCACGCCTTGGCGACCCTGGTGTACTGATGCCAACCAAGGCGATATAATAGCTATCCTACGGCATACCCATCCCAAAAGCTACTTAACCCTTGATTTTGTATTAGAATTTCCCAATCTACTGGGATGCATTATTGCAGAAATTCTTGATCCGACCGAAAGTGATCACTTATCCATGGTACTCACTATCTCCTATATAGCACCTTTATTCCCACTCTGAACATCAGCCCAAAATGTATCCAAGATTACTTCTACACAAACGGAAAGACCTACTTTCAATAAACAGAAAAGCAAATTAGAAGCCGTCTCGTAACGTTTGAACAACCGGATGACATCCCTAATGCCTTTTCCTTCCTTCAGCAACATTCCACGCCTCATCGCAACCAAACCTGTCTGTTCTCACTGCCCCACATTCCCTGTGCTATGCCCCCTCCGTGAGTGCTGTCGACTGTACCTCTAATTTCTGAAGGCTCATGAACGACGTGCGCTCACACATTAGCAGCAAATGCAGCGACACACCAGAAATGTTATCAATGCAAACAACTTCCAGAACTGAAGACCAATATGTACCAACCTCAACACTATACTGCCGTGTGAGTTAACGAGCATTTCTCTTTCATTTAAGTATATGGCCGAAAGAGTCAGCCTTCAGGAATTGTGAAACGAACCCTGTCATCCAGGACCGTGTGCCACGAAAGGCGCAGATTCACCACGAGATGGGGAAACTCACAGGCGTCTATTGTCTGTTGAGGCCTAAGCGCTGTAGTGTGCGAATGAGACAGACGAGAACCTACATCGCAGGGAAACCCAGTAGAAGGCGTTTGTGGCCAGGGAGACGTAGCAGTGTTAAATATGGCGGACCTAAGATCGGCCATAAAAGGAAACATTTGTGGGAACTACTTAATTCTGTAGTAATTCAGGGAATTAAGCCACAGTAATTTTAATCTGCCATCCTCCATAAATTTTCATGGTGATCCCAATAAAAATTGAATATTGATCATATCTACAATATTTTAGGATTTACTGTTAAAGTGAAATTAACAAGTTTTGTAACAAAGACCCGAACGCTAAAATCTGAACGCTTTGGTCGATTTTAACGATCGACATTTCATATACAGGGTGTTACAAAAAGGCACGATCAAACTTTCAGGAAACATTCCTCACACACAAAGAAAGAAAATATGTTATGTGGACATGGGTCCGGAAACGCTTACTTTCCTTGTTAGAGCTCATTTTATTACTTCTCTTCAAATCACATTAATCATGGAATGGAAACACACAGCAACATAACGTACCAGCGTGACTTCAAACACTTTGTTACAGGAAATGTTCAAAATGTCCTCCGTTAGCGAGGATACATGCATCCACCCACCGTCGCATGGAATCCCTGATGAACTGATGCAGCCCTGGAGAATGACGTATTGTATCACAGCCGTCCACAATACGAGCACGAAGAGTCTCTACATTTGGTATCGCTGTTGCGTAGACAAGAGCTTTCAAATGCCCTCATAAATGAAAGTCAAGAGGGTTGAGGACAGGAGAGCGTGGAGGCCATGGAATTGGTCCGCCTCTACTAATCCATCGGTCACCGAATCTGTTGTTGAGAAGCGTACGAACACTTCGACTGAAATGTGCATGAGCTCCATCGTGCATGATCCACATGTCGTGTCGTACTTGTGAAGGCACATGTTCTAGCGGCACAGGTAGAGTATCCCGTATGAAATCATGATAACGTGCTCCATTGAGCGTAGGTGGAAGAACATGCGGCCCAATCAAGACATCACCAATAATACCTGCCCAAACGTTCACAGAGAATCTGTGTTGAAGACGTGATTGCACAATTGCGTGCGGATTCTCGTCAGCCCACACACGTTGATTGTGAAAATTTACAATTTGATCACGTTCGAATGAAGCCTCATCCGCAAAGAGAACATTTGCACTGAAATGAAGATTGACACATTGTTGGATGAACCATTCGCAGAAGTGTATCCGTGGAGGCCAATCAGCTGCTGATAGTGCCTGCACGCGCTGTACATGGTACGGAAACAACTGGTTCTCCCGTAGCACTCTCCATACAGTGACGTGGTCAACGTTACCTTGTACAGCAGCAACTTCTCTGACGCTGACATTAGGGTTATCGTCAACTGCACGAAGAATTGCCTCGTCCATTGCAGGTGTCCTCGTCGTTCTAGGTCTTCCCCAGTCGCGAGTCATAGGCTGGAATGTTCCATGCTCCCTACGACGCCGATCAATTGCTTCGAACGTCTTTCCGCCGGGACACCTTCGTTCTGGAAATCTGTCTCGATACAAAAGTACCGCGCCACGGCTATTCCCCCGTGCTAATCCATACATCAAATGGGCATCTGCCAACTCCGTATTTGTAAACATTGCACTGACTGCAAAACCACGTTCGTGATGAACACTAACCTGTTGATGCTACGTACTGATGTGCTTGATGCTAATACTGTAGAGCAATGAGTCGCATGTCAACACAAGCACCGAAGTCAACATTACCTTCCTTCAATTGGGCCAACTGGCGGTGAATGGAGGAAGTACAGTACATACTGACGAAACTAAAATGAGCTCTAACATAGAAATTAAGCGTTTCCGGACACATGTCCACTTAACATCTTTTCCTTATTTGTGTGTGAGGAATGTTTCCTGAAAGTTTGGCCGTACCTTTTTGTAACACTCTGTAGAAACGCATCAGTAAAATGACAAACGTAGGAAATATCAACTCTGTAACTTAATTTGTTTAAAAGATATAGTAAATTTAAATTATCTGTATTTTCAGTTAAGCATCAGATCATCATTCCCTCCACACAAAACACACTGACTGATGATACCTTATTGAATCATTACATAATAGAATATTTGTTGTAAAGTTTAGTGGATAATAGCTACTTTTGTTCTTTATTTATTTATCATAAAGCACTTTGGTGCAAGGCTACTGGCTGTGGCATTCGACGTTAAGAAGGAAATTGTATTGGTTTTATGTAAAAGAATTTAACGTTTATTATGTAATGGATATTATCGTTACTTTATTTAGAACGTGAAAGTGGTCAAACTCTGATTATTTAAATATGTTAAAATGTAAAATAATGTAGAACAAGCTGTAGCCAATCAGATGGACGGCTTCAGGAAAGGGAACTGCACTAGTCAGTTGAGCGAGGATATTCGAAGCGGGGGAAACGCGGCCGGGAACAGGCAGAGGGACAGTGCTAGTGTGCTAGTGCAGACTCGAAAGCGGACAGTTCTGCTGGAGACACTAAAGTGGACAGTTCGGATTGAGATGCGAAAGGAGACAGTTGGTCTATAGGCAGCTAGGAAGTGAAACGACTTAGAAAATTTCGGGTTGTGTAGTATGCCGGGACTTAGTCTCGGAGCGGTGAGCAGCAGCGCACCTGAAGTGAACTCTAACTTTTCGTGAAAATGACGAAGTGGAGTATCGGGCTTGCGTTTCGCGATAATAATGTAAGTGATCGAACTGTGTCAAATGTATATGCGCTCGAGTGTAAGAGTAACTCTAAATACGACCACTTTCGCTATTAGTTTTCTTTCTGAATAATCATTATTCTAACCAAATAGCAACTGTGTGGCCTACATCGTTTATGGGTCGTAAATTTAGCTCTCGATATTATTATTACTGTTATTATATGTTATTTTGACTTTGTATTTTGCAAACTTGCCATAAGGTAGACAATTTAACCAAACTGTCAAAAATGTCTAATTTAGGGCGTGTAATGTAATATGTGCGGTTCAACGCCTAGACGAGTTTGACGGAAACCGCATGTGAGCTCGGACATCTTTGGGATGTTAGCTTGCAACCGATAAATTACATAAGTACTGATAAGCCTTCCACCACACCATTAGCAACAAACCTATTGCCTACTTCCCATTACTACAAAATAATCACCCATTCCCTAAGAACCTATTTAAAACTAGGCGCAGGTACCTAAAACAGTTTTCATTTTCGATTCAAATCATCTAGAAGAACTCGAACGGATCGAGTCAGCTAGTTATTGGCCTTGACTTGTATCTGAAGACAAGAAGTCTTAGGTGCGTCCCACAATTCTGCAAGGTTGAATGGTGGAGAACGTCCAGAGGCCCATTGCGTTTCTTGACTTTGTCCTTCGAAATATCAAGCTATACGAGAAATCTCAATTACGTCTAGGAGACAAATTAAATGAATTATAATAGGATTGATTAGCGGGGAAACGTTTATCAGCGTACTAGGACAAATCGCTCTTGCCTGTGACACAGACTTAAGGTATTCACTATTTCAACGTGAATGATACATGCAGCGTAGCAGCATAACTGAAGCAGGGAAGATTTCAAGGCCGCTGCTGTCAGCACACTTACTTTTCCCTCTGTTTCTCTTAAACTTTCACAGAAATCGCCGCAAAGGCAAACAGGAAAACGACACAAAGCAGTATAACTCAAACGTCACACCAAAATGAAAACTCTTTGCGAGCACTACATCCTTCTGCACCATACACTAGATGCATGTCTGGAAGATCCTGTAATGAGTAATGCTCCTTCTTCGACAACCAATTATGAACTCCATAGCGGACACCTCAGATAATTGTGTATTATTCAAAAAATAGTTCCACCGGCGCCGATACTAAATTTCCGAACGTTGATTCCTCAAAAGACTCTATTTACCTTTCTCTAACGTTTCTATAATTTTGCCTCTGACGGTTTAGGACCACCTCTTTATTGAGGTGAGAATATCTCAGACAATATGATCTTTGCGAAATAATTACTCCACTTTCTGTGAGCGAATTAAATGAAGTTAAGCTCTGAATGACTCGGACACTGCTACTCTATCGAGAAAACACACAGCAGTGCGACATTTTAAGACTCAGTGTGCTTATTTGTACACAATGAAGTATAACTACGATTCGATGAAGTGCTACTTATTTTAAACTATAGTAAAGTCAAAGTAGAATGAAATGTTCTAAGGTCCACGCTTGGTATTATCAACTGATTACCTGTGACAGTAAGTCTGGATATCCCCGGAATTAAAAGATTAATGCCATCTGATATACTACGTTTAAATCCATGGATGAAATTAGTAATATTATCTGACTGCAAAGAGCCTGTAGAAAATTTTCTGGGCAATGAACACTTTGTTACACAACGATTAATTGGCACAGCAAAGGGAAACTACATCGACGTGAACCAATATAATGAAAACAAATATCTCACCTTGCGTGAAAAATGTGCAAAACAAAGTGACTTAAACCACGCACAGTATTGTGTGCTTGTTGACCCAATCTGTTATAATAGCTCACAATTCCAGCACATCAAATAATCACACTTTATGTAGAATGAAGGACAACTACTTTGATAACTGTGTCATCGTCAACATCTGCTTCCCTGCTGAAAGATCACGCATAGAAACGCAAAGTATAAATTCACAGAGATTGAATCTAGGTTCCATATTAATTGCAGTGAGACATCTATAATATTCTATCAATTGAAGAAGACAAATTATACGTTTCGCAGCGAGTGATTGTATGCTGGCTGCTGAGCAGAAGTCGACGTAAACTCTATCAACTAGGAGAGTTATTGGAAAGGAAAAATTGCTTTGAAAGAACGTTTGAATATAAACCAATATAATTGTATCCAAAGTGAGTTAAATCACTATAGCACACGTAACGTTATTGCAACACGCGAGAAAAATTAAACTAAGCAAAACTTATGTTAATCCCAAAATAATTACAAACGTACATTGATAGGGAATGCGACAGACTTAAATGTTCAGCAATTCAGACGAATTAGAAACAAAGAGATTTTGTACCAAGCAGTGAAACCTACTCTTCTCACTAAAGCACAGAGAACAGATCTCTATACGGGAGCCGTGACTCAAGCCATGAAAGTTTCCGTGAAATTCTCTATATTCGATTCCTCAGCTTCGGGCCGCAAGCCAAGAAAATAGTTACCATGAACCATACGATTCCCGTGAACGAATAGCAAACTCGTGCTACAAAATTGCCTAGGATGCACAATGTCAAAGGAATTCTCACCACACTGCAAAACCGCAAAAAGGCAGGGGCTCCATCAGAATGCAAAACAAGACTTACCCAAAGCACGTCAGAATATAAATGTGCTTCTTATAATTTGCAGGATAGGTTGAAGTTAGATATAGTAGGAATTAGTGAAGTTCGGTGGCAGGAGGAACAAGACTTCTGGTCAGGTGACTACAGGGTTATAAACACAAAATCAAATAGGGGTAATGCAGGAGTAGGTTTAATAATGAATAGGAAAATAGGAGTGCGAGTAAGCTACTACAAACAGCATAGTGAACGCATTATTGTGGCCAAGATAGATACGAAGCCCACACCTACTACAGTAGTACAAGTTTATATGCCAACTAGCTCTGCAGATGACGAAGAAATTGAAGAAATGTATGATGAAATAAAAGAAATTATTAAGATTGTGAAGGGAGACGAAAATTTAATAGTCATGGGTGACTGGAATTCGAGTGTAGGAAA
Organism: Schistocerca piceifrons; assembly: GCF_021461385.2. NCBI lineage: Eukaryota > Metazoa > Arthropoda > Insecta > Orthoptera > Acrididae > Schistocerca > Schistocerca piceifrons. The sequence continues at coordinate 477,944,889 of NC_060138.1, read as the reverse complement.
AGGGAGAGAAGGAAACATAGTAGGTGAATATGGATTGGGGGACAGAAATGAAAGAGGAAGCCGTCTGGTAGAATTTTGCACAGAGCACAACATAATCGTAACTAACACTTGGTTTAAGAATCATGAAAGAAGGTTGTATACATGGAAGAACCCTGGAGATACTAAAAGGTATCAGATAGATTATATAATGGTAAGACAGAGATTTAGGAACCAGGTTTTAAATTGTAAGACATTTCCAGGGGCAGATGTGGCCTCTGACCACAATCTATTGGTTATGACCTGTAGATTAAAACTGAAGAAACTGCAAAAAGGCGGGAATTTAAGGAGATGGGACCTGGATAAACTAAAAGAACCAGAGGTTGTACAGAGATTCAGGGAGAGCATAAGGGAGCAATTGACAGGAATGGGGGAAATAAATACAGTAGAAGAAGAATGGGTAGCTTTGAGGGATGAAGTAGTGAAGGCAGCAGAGGATCAAGTAGGTAAAAAGACGAGGGCTAATAGAAATCCTTGGGTAACAGAAGAAATATTGAATTTAATTGATGAAAGGAGAAAATATAAAAATGCAGTAAGTGAAACAGGCAAAAAGGAATACAAACGTCTCAAAAATGAGATCGACAGGAAGTGCAAAATGGCTAAGCAGGGATGGCTAGAGGACAAATGTAAGGATGTAGAGGCCTATCTCACTAGGGGTAAGATAGATACCGCCTACAGGAAAGTTAAAGAGACCTTTGGAGATAAGAGAACGACTTGTATGAATATCAAGAGCTCAGATGGAAACCCAGTTCTAAGCAAAGAAGGGAAAGCAGAAAGGTGGAAGGAGTATATAGAGGGTCTATACAAGGGCGATGTACTTGAGGACAATATTATGGAAATGGAAGAGGATGTAGATGAAGATGAAATGGGAGATATGATACTGCGTGAAGAGTTTGACAGAGCACTGAAAGACCTGAGTCGAAACAAAGCCCCCGGAGTAGACAATATTCCATTGGAACTACTGGCGGCCGTGGGAGAGCCAGTCCTGACAAAACTCTACCATCTGGTGAGGAAGATGTATGAGACAGGCGAAATACCCTCAGACTTCAAGAAGAATATAATAATTCCAATCCCAAAGAAAGCAGGTGTTGACAGATGTGAAAATTACCGAACTATCAGCTTAATAAGTCACAGCTGCAAAATACTAACACGAATTCTTTACAGACGAATGGAAAAACTAGTAGAAGCCAACCTCGGGGAAGATCAGTTTGGATTCCGTAGAAACACTGGAACACGTGAGGCAATACTGACCTTACGACTTATCTTAGAAGAAAGATTAAGGAAAGGCAAACCTACGTTTCTAGCATTTGTAGACTTAGAGAAAGCTTTTGACAATGTTGACTGGAATTCTAAAGGTGGCAGGGGTAAAATACAGGGAGCGAAAGGCTATTTACAATTTGTACAGAAACCAGATGGCAGTTATAAGAGTCGAGGGACATGAAAGGGAAGCAGTGGTTGGGAAGGGAGTAAGACAGGGTTGTAGCCTCTCCCCGATGTTGTTCAATCTGTATATTGAGCAAGCAGTAAAGGAAACAAAAGAAAAATTAGGAGTAGGTATTAAAATTCATGGAGAAGAAATAAAAACTTTGAGGTTCGCCGATGACATTGTAATTCTGTCAGAGACAGCAAAGGACTTGGAAGAGCAGTTGAATGGAATGGACAGTGTCTTGAAAGGAGGATATAAGATGAACATCAAGAAAAGCAAAACGAGGATAATGGAATGTAGTCTAATTAAGTCGGGTGATGCTGAGGGAATTAGATTAGGAAATGAGGCACTTAAAGTAGTAAAGGAGTTTTGCTATTTGGGGAGCAAAATAACTGATGATGGTCGAAGTAGAGAGGATATAAAATGTAGGCTGGCAATGGCAAGGAAAGCGTTTCTGAAGAAGAGAAATTTGTTAACATCCAGTATTGATTTAAGTGTCAGGAAGTCATTTCTGAAAGTATTCGTATGGGGTGTAGCCATGTATGGAAGTGAAACATGGACGATAAATAGTTTGGACAAGAAGAGAATAGAAGCTTTCGAAATGTGGTGCTACAGAAGAATGCTGAAGATTAGATGGGTAGATCACATAACTAATGAGGAAATATTGAATAGGATTGGGGAGAAGAGAAGTTTGTGGCACAACTTGACCAGAAGAAGGGATCGGTTGGTAGGACATGTTCTGAGGCATCAAGGGATCACCAATTTAGTATTGGAGGGCAGCGTGGAGGGTAAAAATCGTAGAGGGAGACCAAGAGATGAATACCCTAAGCAGATTCAGAAGGATGTAGGTTGCAGTAGGTACTGGGAGATGAAAAAGCTTGCACAGGACAGAGTAGCATGGAGAGCTGCATCAAACCAGTCTCAGGACTGAAGACCACAACAACAACAACAACAACATAATTTGCAGCCCAGAATCCCAATAAGCGAGCTGTGACCTGGTTGGTCAGCTCAGCCGGAACTGACAGACTACTTCCGGAACACATCATAGACAAACCCAAAGATCAACTTGGCGCATAATTGCATCTTTACAGACGCCCTGCGTTAACCACCAAGCGAAGTAACTGAATAGTGAAAGTTGTAAACTAAATTGTGAAAGTTGCTAACGTAACAGCCAACGTTCAGAGTAAATGGAGGAACGAAGGATGGAACACTAAGGTGCAACATGAACATATTCAAAAGTGAAAAGATCAGCACACAGCAAGAGGAAATTGTAAGAACGTGAATCCCATCGAAAACATGACTGCTGACAAAAGAAGAGCGTTGGACAAATTATAAGAGTTATTTTTTAGTTCATCACGTTATGAGTCACGATGGATACTTAAGTATGATTTCTAAACATTTGGTTTTTCTTTTTATTTTATTTATTTATTTTTACTGGTAATGTAGCCTCATTGCTCTGTCAGAACGTATCCGAGTCTTCAGTTGTCAGCTTTTAACACCAGTTATGAAGGTTAGTTATGCGAACACGTATTGTTATTGATGTTCAGTGGCTATGAATGTTTAGAGACGAGAATGATACAGTGGGAACGAGCAGATTCAGATCTGTGATGGTGTTTTCGAGATTTAATAGACCATTAATTCTTCGAATCTCATTTACATCACTTTTGTGTGTATGTTCTTGTTTGTGTTACTGGATACCCTTAATTTAGTATTATAACCGTCACCATTTTTATCACGTAGTCACATGTTCTTGCTTCTTAGCCGTATGCTATGAGAAGTGTAAATCTAACGAATTTTTGTTAGCTGTATACGTATTCTTTTCCAGTACTAATATCTGAAGCAACCTGAAACTTTTTACGTCAGGAGGCCTGCTCATTCCAATTTTCATCCCCGACAATTATGCGGATTAACATCCTGAGACCACAGATTAAGTAATGAAACAGGTCCTGATGAGCAACGGTAGCAGTACTACACTCTCTTGTTTGTTTTTCCTTTCCTTTTCTGACGCATGTTTAGACAATTCCCATGTTCACAGACATTCATATACTTCGTCCGGAGTTCCTCTGAATTTTATTTAACGATTGTTCCTCCAGAACCGTCGTTTCTTTGTAACTTAGTTACCTACTCAGACAACGGCTATCTTACAGTGTCCTTGGCTCACGAATATGGAGAGACTGTTCGCTGCTTTTTTCAACCCCATTCCCCTCTTGATGAGGTCAGCTGGTAATGTCAGACGACGTGAACAACTGAAATTACTCTTTGAGTTTCATTCTCTTCCACAGGTAAGTTGTAGTAATTTTACGTGTCTTCACTATCATTCTTACTGTGAGTTCACTGTACAAGAATATAAGATCAGTGACGTTACAACGGGTCTGTTTTAATATGTTAAATGGCTTTTAACGAAGCCTTGTCGTACATAAATTGTAAGTGAGCTTTTAAAGTTCTTTCTCTCTTTATATTCAGTGTGACGTAAACATGAATTTATGTTGTGTCACGGTCGCCAGAATATATAAAATTTCATGAAAATACCTCGCAGCATGACAGTGCCTATCATCAGTTTTCCGTACTATGTTCATTTAGGTAATTATTTGTTATAGTATCTTACGCTCCTGTTCTTCATTCGCAGTTCCAAGATCGAATTCCATGCCTTCAGGTAGACGTGACAAAGCATCTGCAAATTGGTAGTGCATCCCTTGAACACATACTACTCTCAAGCTATACTCTTGAAGTGCTAAGGTCCATCAAGAGAGTCTTGCATGATGTAACTTGCATTGTTGAAGAAAAGTCAACACTTGGTGGTAGCAGTGAACAGTCGTTCTTGCTAGGCACAGATAATAATGGAATTTACGGAATGCCCACACCAACCACCGCCAGTGCTTCTAATTCCGTGTAGTGTACGATCTCTCGCAACACCATAAAACTCTACTCGCAAACGCGATGGGGTTAAAGGTTGGTTGTCCATCAATATTCTTGATCTGGACCAAGCACGGTCCCAGTCCAATGGTTGATGAGTGAGACATCAATCCAAATTCAAGGTTCATATCAGGGTGGTGCAGTAGTCTTGCACTTATAAGAGCAATCTTGATATTCTGAAAAGCACTTTGACATTCTCGCGTCCACCCCCACGGTACATTTTTCTTCAATAACTGATGCAGCACCTCCGCATTCATGGATTGATCTTCAATGAAACGGCGAAAGAATGACGTCAGGCCGAGATAAGATTTCAACTGTTTCTTATTGCATGGAGCAGGAAAATTCTTTATTGCACTGATCCTAGCTGCGTCGGGTAATATTCCTTTGTCGTCTATCATGTGTCCGAGGAACTTGATCTGGTGGAGTGCGAAGTAAGATTTTTGTAGGTTCACAGTGATTCCTGACCTTTCAAAAGTTATAAGGACTCTGGATAACAGTTCTATGTGGTATTTCCATGTACGGACTAGTAGATAGTTCAACAAGACTCCATTTTAGCATGCGTTGAACTTCTTCGTCTACCGGGTGTTTCAACTTCCATGGTGTAGGATAAAAACTGTGGCAATACGTAGTGTGTGAACACACCTCAAGCTTGCATTCGTAGCCACTGACTACGCCAGGCTTCTCATCAATAACTTGCACCTTCTTGGATAACAGATCTGATAGTTGATTTCATTGACAGTTATCCAAGCATGTTGACTCGGCTGTTTTCCTTACTATTTCATCGATCAAGGAAAAAATTTTGCAACAGTGATCCTCTGAAGCACTTCCGTGTTCCTAAAGTAACGTTTAAGTATGCCATGGCTGCATTATTCCCTCATCGAATCTACAACTACTATATCTCCATTACTCACAATGAGGCACATCCCCTGGAGAAGTCAAATTTCATATCTCTCTCCCAGATTACATCAGTTCCAAGGATACAGTCCTCAATCGACCGATTTATAACTAGGAACGCGCACTGTATGGCTGCATTTCCTATCCTTAAGTCAATGAGAGTCTGCACCTTAATATTAAGTGCCTTGGTGCCTATCGTATCCACAACTTGACAATTAGTGACCGGGAATGTCGGCAGCTTCTGGTATCTCGATAACTGATCATAGAGTGTACCGGATATTGCATTTACAATAGCTTCAGTGTCGAGGATTACCTTCATGACTTTGCAATGAACATCTGCTAATATTGCCGGAATCGTGCGATTCGCATCTGCTTGTATCCGCAGTTAATTCCTCACTTAGGTTTTCTCCTGTATTACAGGGAAACATGTTGAAATTGCTTCCAGAGCCCCTCTCAGCTCCCTCGACCGTTCCTCCAGGGCGCGATCCAGTCGGCATTAGTTTAACTTAGTTGACGTGTTCGGTGTGTCATAGACGATTTATGTAATTGTGTACAAAATATGGAATAGGATGTAAGCGCCACAAAATAAAATTTTCAATATTCAAATAAATGTGTCTTAAATATTGGATGATTATATTAATTTTATGAAAAAAATATGAGTATATCAAAATACCTCTACAACACATGAAAACAGTTTTTTGATGAATATGTATAAAGAGAACAAAACTTATATGGAAAAACAAGTAAGTGCCATCCTTTAGTTTTCTGGAAAACGCTGTAAGTCCTTACCAAGTTAGTGAAAAGGATGTAAGTCAAGGGTTTATGTTTTAAAAAAAGATGGTAAGTCCATTGTAGTTTTGAGAACGTTTAATAACTTTACATACAATTTTACTCTTTCAGTTCTAGGCTAATATAAAAAAGGTATAAATTAAAATTTTGGATGGTTTTTTGAAGCAAAGTTGTTTGTCTTCAGTTTATTCCGCTTCTTCTATCATCGGTAAATATAAGCCGCCTGAAAATCAAAAACTGAATCAGATGTCTACATTTATTTTGGGTGTCTCAGCTATACACATAATATTTTGACTTTTTATTCACTTTCTAAATTCGTTCTGATGCAGTTGATCGTTTTTGACGAAATCAGTTTTATTTTAAAAACACACATATACGGGCGGAAAATCAAATGCAGAGTTATCTGCATTTAGTAATCGAATTAAACTTACAGTACTGCACTTCTTTCCTCCAAGCAGTCCTATTCCTCATCTTCTTCCTACACCTCAATGTTGCAGGGCTCTTCATTTTTGTTCTCCATCATGGCTTTGTAGAAGTCCTTGTCTTCTTCTTTCTCTATATAGTCTATAATTCCCAAAGGATCATTCTCCTTTTCTTGAGAGATTTTGGATTTAAAGTGTATCTTTGGCAAGTTTTGAATATCCGGTACATTGTCAAGATTAGCACCTTTCTTTAAAACATCAACTTTTTTCCAAATTACCATAAAATCACCTTCAAGACGCAATACTGATGCCACTTTCACTATGCTAGGATTCTTGTGGGAAATGCGGAAGTGGGAACTTTTACTTATAGCCAGATCTTTTGTATTTAGGTAGTCTTTAGCAAGGCCTTAAAAATCTATGAAGTGATCAGTATTCATAGATGCTACAGTAAAAGGTGTTGTCAATTTTGCACTTGCAACTAACGCTTCAAGATCTTTAGGCGTTACCGCTTTCGCAGCTTTGCGTTTTTTCTCAATCACCCCAAAATCACGGTCACAGTTCATGTAGCTGTGTCCACTACAAGATATTTCACATCAATTGAACGATAAATTCCTTTGTGGACAAAATAAAATATAGGCATTAACATCATCTGGTGAAAGGGTACAGTACCGCCCGACATTGAAAATAGGTACAACATTCTTCGTTATTCTTGTCAGAACAACATATTTTTTCTAATAATAACTCAATTTCAATTAATACAGCGAAGCCAGATACCAGTGTGGGAAAGAATGACAATTTATTTATTTAATTGATCACATGTGCACTCCCACAAAATAAATCCCTACATCCAGTTTGGTGAGATCTGCGAAATGAATGAATGTATGGTCGTCTGCTAACCGAAGATAGTGAATGTGAATATATGATCATCTTTGAGACGGTACTTGGGTCACCTTTGGTGGGACCAAAGAGATGAAATTTACCTGAGCTTTGAGCGCCTGAAATGTGGCTGACCAATACGGTAGCAAGGTGCTCCCCCACTTCGGCAGAGGTGCGAGAGAACCTGAAGAACGGCCATGTTTCAGCACTCTGTCGCTGGATCTAGTGTTGGTAAGACCTGTCTTAAGCGCACTCCGTAAGGACAAAAGAATGGAGACATGGTATGCATGTGAAATACTTAAGAGTAGTTTAGAATAATAATTTCTCTATTTCAGGAACTTTTGTGGGGAGAATTAAATGTCAGGCAGGTAATATTAATGGGATCGTAGTAATCTTCGGAAGTGACCAACGGTCACAATGAAACCACGTGTAGCAATAAGTTGAAATACTGCTGAGTGCTTAAGTTAAGCTGAATTACTAGCGTGTGTACTATATGTTGGAAATATTTAAGAAATGGTGTGTGCAGGACTTGAAATTAGAGACGAGTACTTCCACGTGGTGAGTACTGTGTGAGTCTCAATCTGTGTATGAGACAAAGGATAATGAGAAGTACTCGTCCATGGTATCAGTTGAGGACTCGCGTGTGTGATGAATATGTTCTTAATATTACTTTGCGTGTTATGTTTCCGTGTGACGCTTGATTATAATACTCTGAGAGAGAAGCAAGGTGAGTCAGCCGTCTATCCAGCAACGCCACTTGACTTGCATTGCACAGGAAGACGTGCATATAACGTCCAGAGTTCATAGTAGGAAAGAAAAGTTACGAAGTGGGGCAGTGTCGTGTGGAACTGGGATGAATACTAATTGAAGTGGGAAAGCTGAAAGTGATGGGATTATAATGTTGTGACTATTCCTTATGTTGTATTCCATGTTGCAGTGTGGTGTATGTCATGTAATTTAAGTATGTGTGGTTTGCATGGGAGAGTAGCAAGGTAGTTTCAGAGGTAGTGGGTTATGCATGTTCCTTTTGTACCGCTCGGTCTGGAGGAAAGTTTCGTGATGATGGTTGTGAGAGTCGAAGTGTGAGATATAGCAAAAGATCCACCATCCTATCCAGAAAGTGCACTGTAGCGTTAAAGAATTACGAGACCATAAGATAGAGAATCACCAATGCAAAGCCATGCCCACTGGGCGGAATTTCTCATGTGTTATTGCTGTAGGTTATAGAATTTGTGTGTTTAGGTTATAGAATATATCGGAATAAATAAAATAGTGAAAAGAAAAAGATTGGTGGCCTTTTCCTTCGAATTGTATGTTGTCATGATATCCAGAATTTATAATGTGTGCGCTATTCATATTCAGTGCGATGGCCACGTGTTGATCAAAGCCGTTAAATAAGAAAGAAAATGTGGTATTGCCAGTGCGTAGTGAACAGTCAGAGTTCTGTAAATTACTGATAGTCAGAAGTGAGTTTCCGTTGCGTAATATTCATACAGGAGGATAATTTGTAACTTAATTGTGAGTACGAGAGTTCATGTTACTCGATAAATAAGAATGAATCCACTCGCTTGGCAGACCACTCATCTTGCAGGCCTGACTGCTTGATGCCACAGTATGAGCAAGGCATGTGGGTGTCTCTCACTGGTTTTTGTTTTGTGCTCCACAATTATCGCACCATAACACAAGCCTTTTACGAAGGAAATGGCCTCCAGTAGAAGCAACTTTGAACAAACAAGAAGCTGTTTCGTTAGCGCCACGGCCTCCAATCCCTTCATGCCACATACACATATATGCAGAGCCATTGTCTCCAACATGTATTCCTAGATTGTAGCAAGATAGCTGTCTACAATAAAACATAGTGCTATGTGTAAGCATTGGAACAAACATAACTTGTTGTAGGACCATGCATAAGTTTGTATAAGAAGCCGTTGGAAGCTTGAAGATGTAATATCTTGTTTCATACACTTATGAGCCTTTTCCCATTTTCGGTGATGGAACTCTTGCTGGGCTTTTACTTCCTGTTTTGCCTTTTCGCTATGCCTTCAAAAAGTCACACTTTTTACAGGTATCAACTGCAAGAGCTTTAAATTTTAGGTTTGGAAAATCTTGTTTTAACACTTGCGTAAAAACTGTATGAAACATTACTTGTAGGATTTCGTTTTTTAAAAGCCACGTACATTCGGTGTTTATTTAGATCAGGTGACAGAAACTCATTACTTGAATTTTTTCGGCTGTAGTGACTGTCGCATCTGGGGAAAGAGTTTGTATGATATCTTACAAGATTTCGATCATCTTCTGTAAATTTAAACTTGTGTGCATTTGATGCAGGTGTTTTGCCTCTTTTGTCCTCAAAAACCAAGCAACCTGAATTCTTTTTTGTTTGTAAAACAATCACTTTCCTTTCAGATATAGAAAAATTTCTTTGAAGGTTTTTGCACACTTGTACTTTTTCCTGTACTATCGGGGATGTTATAAGCAAACGTACAAGTCCGCCTACTCTCTGGTGCACTTCCGAACGTCCCATGACGTCTGAGACCGATAGGTAGCATTTGAATATGATTCAATAAATATGTTCCTTGGCTTTCTTCATCAACTTTATAAAACTCCAAAAACAATAGCTGTTTTTGTTCACTGCTTATGTTTTTACGCTTGTACTTACAGGAGCAGCTTGCCTGTTCTGCTGTTGGCTCTTTTGCAATTATCTCTTTCCCACGACTGTTAGTGTACGGCTGGCTCTTTTCTCTTGCTTCATGTCTCTTACGAACAATCACCTTCTCCCTAACAGGATTTTCCATTTTCTGGTTGGTACACTAAACACACAACCGAAGAACACTCTAAAACACACACGTGAAACGACCGAAATCACTGCCGTGTCAATGTACTGTCACCAACTAAAGCAATTGTGTAGCTGGGGCACATACATCATGGTGGTGGCACGTACATCCCTTCCTATCTCAGCCCCACTGGCGCTTGCACAGTGCTATCTTCAAACTGCTCTTGAAACTAGTAGGAATGTTTTTGGCACTTGCAAACTTTCTCGTTTCATTACGCTTGGCTTATACAACCGTTTTCACTATAAAAGGCATTTTTTTTAATTTTTGACACTTAAACCCTTTTACATTTTTTGTACTCAGTTACTGGTGGATTATTACGCCAGTCATTACTTGAATGATTTTGCTGGTTTTGCGGGTTAGACGGGTTATTCTGATTGCATGATGCTTGAGTTTGATAGTGGTTTTGGTTAAATCCGTGATTGGAGACTGCTACGTAACATTCCCCGTTTGGTCCATCCCTGGGGACACCGCTTTGTAGTAGGCACATAAAATGCGGGGCGGGAGGGCTTGCGTGCTTCCGTGAAGTAGAGAGCTGCGCCGGTGGCAGCGTAGCTACTGGCATGGTCACCCAAGCCGAATTGTCTGAACTGAGGAGCCAGACGGATTGTGTCCCACAATCTAGGGCAGGGAGGGCTCCAGAGGCGTAGTGAAGCCAGCTTCCCTAGGGGAGTAAACCTAATACAAATCCTGGTCCTTCAGGTTGGGGTTTGGCTCGAGGCTAACACCCTCTTCCTGCAAAAAAAAGTAAAGTTACGAAAACTCAAAGAGCAGAAGCCGGACGGATTAATAGACGACAACAAGGCATGGATTTTTGACAACGAATGGTAAAAAAGTTGAAGAATGATCCTCGAATTGGTACCTGGAATGTTCGATCTTTATATAGCACAGGCTCTCTAAACAAGTTATTAGACCAAAGGTGGAAGCTCACGGAGAGCATTATTGCCATCCAAGGATTTCGATGAACAGGGAGTGGGTTACAGGAAAAGAAAGACTGCAGTATGTTCTGTAACTGTGATGATAACAGACTTGAGTTTAGTACAGGTTTCCTTGTTCATAAGGATGTGAAACATTTGGCAATGAATTTCGCCCCCATTAATCCATGGCTATCAGTAATTAGAATTCAAGGAATATTCTTGAATTATATTATAATTAACGGACATGCACCAACAGAAGAATCTACTGAAGTCCTAAGAAATGATTTCTGTGACGCCTTTGAAAAAGCTTATGACAAGTGTCCAAGGAATGACATCAAGATCGTGCTGGGGGATTTTAATGCACCATTTGGAAGAGAAGGCATGTTAGAGCCCATAATTGGTGACCATAGTACACATGGATGCACTAATGATAATGGAATAAGATTGATCCTCTTCGCAGTCTCCCGGAATATGATGTGAGATTCACCAGGTTTCCCCATAAGGAGATACGCAAGGCACATGGAAGTCACCTGACGGTGGAACCATTAATCAAATTGATCATGTACTGATAGGCCAGAGGCATAAATCTAACTCGTTGGATGTTCGAACCTTTCGTGGCCCTAATGTGGATTTTCTTTTAATGGCCAAGATACGAACAAGGATATCAAATGCTTCGGAAGAAAGACATACTGCGAAAGAACGGTACAATATTGCAGCACTGCAGTTAACAGATACTTACGAATCGTAGTGTCAGAAAGTTTCTCAGGCCCAAGAACAAGAAAAAGGAACAATGCGAAACAGTAATGACATAGAAAAAAAATGGCTGACTGTAAAAAGAGTTATAGACGTTTCAGCTAAGGAAACACTAGGTTCGGAGAGAAAATCAATAGGGCCCACATGGTTTGATGAAGAGTGTAAGAGAATGACTGAAGAAAAGAACACTACATACCAAAAGATATTACAGGCGAGCTGCCCAAGAAGCTAGTTGCAGGATTACCGAGACAAAAGAAGGGTCGAAAAGATGACACATTCATCGAAAGAAGAGGGAATGGACTAAGGCTGAAATATAATGTATGGAGTTGTCCAAGAAGAAGAACGAAACAAGGAAGTTCTTTATAAAAGCAAACAATGCTAGAAGACAATTTGCTCCAATAACTAGCTTGATTAGAGATGAAGAAGGAAACATAATAAGTGAGAATAAACAAACTCTGGAAAGATGACGAAGATACTTTAATGACCTGCTGAATCGAGAGATAGAGGAAGCAGTGGATATCTCTAATGATTGTGAGCAAGGATACGGTGATGAAGAGCCACTGGATACCCAAGCATTAGAGTACGTTAAAAAGCTTTAAGGAAACTAAAGAATAACAAGGGCTCCGGCACTGATAACATTCCTGCAGAATTGCTAAAATGTGTAGGAGCAACATTAGAGCAGTCTCTGTTTGAACTTATCATTCTCATATGGGAACAAGAAAGGATACCAGATGAATGGAATGAAGGAATATTATGTCCCATACATAAAAAGGGCGACCGAATGGGGTGTAGAAACCACTGTGGAACCACCCTCCTGAACCTGGGGTACAACGTGTTATCCATATTACGTATTTTTTATCGACTACTCCCACAGGTGGATAAAGAAATTGGAATTTACCAAAGCGGATTTCGCCGAGGAAGGTCAACAATAAACCAGATTTTCAACCTACGCCAAATTTTAGATAAAACTGTTGAATATAGAATAGGAACACATCACCTCTTTATTGACTTTAAGTCTGCATACGAAGCGTCAATAAAAACCAGTTGTTTCATACCTTACAGGAGATGGGGATACATGGAAAGTTCCTGAGAATGGTTAAAATGATGGTATCTGACATAAGAAGCTGCATTTGAGTTCGAGGAAATTACTCAGACCCCTGGAAATAAAAAATGGGCTACCTCAAGGAGATGCACTAGCATGCTTATTGTTTAATGTAGCACTCGAGACGGTGATTACGGAAGCAACCCTACAGACTAGAGCCACCATCTTCTACAAGTCAGTGCAAACTTTAGGATATGCAGATGACGTAGACGTCATAGCATGGAGACTTAAGTCAAGCAAGTAAGAAGATGAGTCTTATGATAAATGAAGATAAAACTAAATACATCGCCTGTGGGTAAGCATACCAATATAATACGCCGTCAACTTTCAGTGTGAATGGATACACATCTGAAAGAGTTGATAGCTTCAAGTATCTTGGTTCCACAGTTACTTGCTTTAATGACATTCAACTGAAATTAAGATTAGGTTGACATCAGCTGCCGGCCGGGGTGGTCGAGCGGTCCTAGGTGCTACAGTCTGGAACCGCGCGACCGCTACGGTCGCAGGTTCGAATCCTGCCTCGGGCATGGTTATGTGTGATGTCCTTAGGTTAGTTAGGTTTAAGTAGTTCTAAGTTCTAGGGGACTGATGACCTTAGAAGTTAAGTCCCATAGTGCTCAGAGCCATTTGAACCATCTGACATCAGCAAATAAGGCATATTTCGCTTTGAGTAATTTATTCCGGTCAAGATTCCTCAGCCACCGACCAAAATTCTCTACTTATAAAACCCTTGTTAGACCAGTTCTCACTTATGCTTCGGAAACGTCGCCCTTGACGGAAATCTCAAATCCGGATTTGAGAGGAAAGTTTTGAGGAAAATAATTGTCCCTGTGTATGACAGAGAACTAGGTACAATGCAGAACAGTATACTATATGTGCCGATGGTCCTGTAACAAAAATCATACGATCAGGAAGGATAAGATGCGGAGTTCATGTGGCAAGAATGGAAGAGGAAGACCTACGGAAGCTCTGATGCAGAAACTGGAGGAGGGTAGCATGTGATCATGATGAATGGCGGAAGCTCGTTGGGAAGGCCAAGGTTCATCGTGGACTGTAGCGCCACAGAAGAAGAAGAAGAAGAAGAACAGTCCGTTTGATAGGCCTTTTTTGGATTATGAGTTCCACGAAGAACATATATACCTATGTGTTTCCCCGCGCATGGTTCTAAAGATTTTGTGCACGACAAACGATGTTTCCCATTTTTCTGCGGCACTGTTGTTTTCAGTCTTTATTATACACCAAATTTATTTTATAACATATACCTCTACTTCCTTAATTACATACTTTTCTTAAACGTAATTGTTAAACGGTTTCAAACATTTTGTTTGTAAGAATTTGGTGGCATTGCATTTTGTTATCAACTTTTTGCAGTGAACACATGCAACTGTTGAATATTTAGGGCCCCATGATGTCGATAAAAATGTCCCAGTTATATACAAAAACCTACATTTCCCATGTAGCACAAAATATGCCTTTTATGCACATATTACGGTAGTGTGTGCGTTTACCAGCACTGTCACAGATGTTTCGAGAGTGTGGGTCACCATTAGCATATTTACGCTGAACAACGTGGTATTACATGAAAACTATTTGTTCAACATCAACATATATCGTTAATTGTTGTCTCCTCAATACAAAAACTCACAAAGCGCTTAAGATACGTCCCTGAGAAACTGATATGGATACCACAAGGCAGTGCACTCATCAGCTCAGCGTCTGGCTACCACTTGGACCACCTCCATCTGACGATGAGTCTGCATTGGCTCGAAAATGTATTTATGGTTGAATAAATCGTATCAAAAAACGAAAAAAGCACCTGGTTGCAGATTTTTTACCAGATAAATCACCAGTTTAAATCACAGTCGCAGTTCGTCATCCACAATGGATATACTCAAATTTCATGGCACATGTTGTCAAATTCGCTATATGCATTCTTACAGATGAACATGATTTGTATTGTTCCCAATGAATTAACCGTTTACGAAGAGTCTGGTTATCTTTCTGTCTTTTTTGAAACAATTAGGAAAAACAGTCGGAACAGATCTCCTTCAAGAACGCAATGTCTGCCACAAGTCTTAGTAACGTTCAACTTCCGCTTCATACATACACCATTCAATACCCTGAGGCATTCAGATTTACGTCTCCTTTTCAGCTCTTTAAGAATCTCTCCGTGACGGCTTTCCTTACTCACCGTGGCCGCCGCTCCACTTTTTGTGACAGTTTTAGAACAACCCGCATTCCGCAAGGGGATCGAAGTTCTCCTCGAGTCAGTTCCATTTTACGGAGTGGAACTGACTAGTGGATCGAGGTAAGACAAGAATAAGTACCGACTCTTAACCATTTCATCAGGAGCAAGTGGAGCAGAGTAACATCTTCTAAATATTCTTGTGTGCCTAAAGATGAGAAGTTAAAGTGGTAAAAACACATTGCGCAGCTTTTTAAGCTAGAATATATGGCAACATTAGCAATCCACGTCGTTTCCTATCTCTGAGAGAAATCATTTAATAACTGACCATATTTTAGCAACTTTCATTCGCAAATGTGTTGTGAATAATATTTAGTAGCACACCCTTTAGAAAGTTTTCATTATGCGTACTGCATACTGCAGAACTAGTGCGTGAAAGTCATGTATAACGTTCTTTTAACTCCTGCAGCTCAGTAGCTGTAAACTTGGACAAAATTAATTGTAAACAGTTCACTGTTAAAAATAATCAAGACGTTTGTAAATAATATCCAAGTAGAAAATACAATCATCTTTACTCTCAACTAAACCAGACTTAAATCCAAACAGGGGTGAATGACAACGTTATCTTTTGGAAGAAAACTACTATTACTTCATTTACATACTTACAGTAGATACTTTACAAAAGAATTTTCTACTGACAGCCGTTATTAAATTACCTTTCAGTGTTACATATTCTCATTTGTGGGCAATGGAAAGCCCCTGAGCAGAACACTAGGAAATCTGAACAAATGAGAGAGTCATGTGATGACGCAGTCTGCCAGCACTGACAAGAAGGGAGAGTACATTCAAACAACAACCTAAACAAAATCTACTAAGAGAACAGTCGGGGAGACCTTTACCAATGAGAACGATCTCCCCAAAAAAAAGAAGAGAACGTCTTGACAGTGCTATGCTCCAAATAAACGACAAAAGTAGTGACAAAGAAGACCGAACTCCAAGATAACACGTATAAATTGATTTTGACAGTTCTAAATGAGCAGAAACCTCCAAATTATTTAAACAGGACCGGAAAACTGAAGGCATCCAGAATATCATATTAGACAGAACTACTCTTCCTACCGACGTCCTCGTATTAATGTTTGGGTGGCTTGGGATTACAAGAAAAGTCAAAGCGAATTAAATTTGGACTTTTCATGCATCTATCCATGGAAGAGGACCTCACCAGTCGTAATACTAGTGTTCTCTGCCCCGTCAAGATTTTCTCGACGATAATCCTCAACAGAAATACGATGAAATTGAAAGTAAGAACAGTACAAGCTAGAGTCAGAGACAATATGCCTTGCCCAGATCAAATCACAAGACTCAAGGCCTAAGTGGAATAAATAGTAGAGCTATAGACAGAAAGGAGGGTAGGAAGAAATTTCCATTTAAGAAGGGCGACAAGACACAGATTTCAAATTATCTGACCGGTCCATATGAAAATTTCATCTCCACCACCGACAATGTTGAGCATGGATGGACAATGTTAAGGAGCATTAAACAATAAGCTTTAGGCAGGTACATGCCAAACAAGGTCGTGAGGGATGGAAAAGATCCACTGTGTTGAACAACCATGCCAGCAAGTTGCCAGGAAAGCACAGGACTCAAAGACAAACAAAAAGTAAATGAAACCAAATTTAGTACAATGAGAGCCATGAGTGAGCAATGTGATAGAGTTTTGGCATATTTTGTCTGTGTGGGATGCTTACATTCAGGGGCAAGTACACATTCAGGGGCAAATTAGTCCACCTGCCCTTAATCTACTGTTCTGTTAAGTGGTTTATGAAATATGGAATTGGTTTACGACCCTTTTGGGGCTGATTTATGACCCCTGGGGCTAAACTGTCCTTCTGAGAAGCCTTCATTCCCATCCTCCCTCCTCTACCCCATCCATATGGGAAATTGACATTTTTTTTTTCACCCCTCCTCTACTGGAAAGTCCCTCAGCCCTCCCCTCCTCACCCCAAAATTGGCAGGAAAAAGACTCAGTCTGTACTACAATACTGGTATGGAAGGATATCATAAAATGAAATTCAAATCATTGTCACTTAAAACAATGATATATAGTTCATTTCCATTTGAATATTCTTTATTTAATCAGTTTACAGGAGACAGGGCTCCTCCCCTTCCCCACTTAGGTAGAAGTCGTGTCTCTAACCCCCGCCCCCACTTTCCAGAATGGAATAACTGTAAGCACCAAGGAATGGAGTGAAGTTCAATATATTAGCCGCCGTTTTTGGTCGGCTGCACGAATGTTAGCCAGCTGGGCATCAAGAGCACTGCCATCTGGGCACTGCTGCTAACAGGTGGAGCAGTGAATGCTGACAGCTCCGTTCGCTGTGGAAGGCTGCAGGCTAATGGCAAGTTCTGAGATCGCCCATTCCAGCGTGTGTCGCTAGTGTCACCGAGCAACGGGCAATGGAACTGCCATGAGACCATGTGTGTGTGTGAGGCACCCATCCTCGGCGCTGTACAGAGAAACCCCTGTCGTGGGCTACACTGCCTGCCATAGAGAAAGCACTGTCTGAGACGACACAGCTCGACACCTCCTGGAGCCGTGCACAACGGTACCAGTCCGATTTTTTGGGTGCCTACGCACCTGAGGGAACTGCGTTTCTTCTTATGTCCTCTGAACACAGCATCTGATGTTGACATTCCTCTGACTGGGAAATTCCAGACTCGCTTCCTGTCTCTGTCTCTCTTAAGTTGTTACTTCCTGTTTGTATGAACAACTGCATGAACCAACATGTTCAAACCTACAGACGGAGGTTTCCATCCATCCTCAGACTACTTTGTTCCCACTGGTTAATGGTGAGTCAAGGAACCTATATAAACCCAACCCCACCCCAGTCGTCCTCACACTGCTATCGTCTGTGGACAACATCAGTTTGTCTCCATGCTTATTGGCGTTCCCAGTATTTATATGTTTGGCTATTGATATACTTTCCGGAATGTGAGGTCGTGTTCCAAGAACTTTTCTGCTCCTTACGTTTCGTCCAGGACTGCGCTGGACTTCCTCAGAGGCGCTGCTCCGCTGAGTCTTGCCGACTGACTGGTCGGGTGTCTGAGAGCGACTTAAATATTGTGGGAAAGGGGGGCGTGGTTCAGGTGACACGTGATGAGCAGTGATAATCCATAGCAAAGATAAGTAATTTAACAAAAGGTGAGAGGAAGGCTCTTATGGATTTGAATGCAGATGAAGAAATAGTGGTTCTTCCTGCAGATAAAGGGAACGCTACTGTTGTTATGAATACAGAAGATTACCGAAGGAAAATTTTGAACCTTTTAACGTCAGGACAGTATAAAAATCTTACGAGCGATCCTACAGCCAGTGTACTTAGGAAAACAAATAATTTGATTACGTCATCTACTTCTATCCGAAAAGAAGATAAGAGAACTTTGTTGAAACGTGAAGCTATGTGTCCTCGATTCTATGGTGTACCTAAAATTCATAAAATAGATTTTCCTTTAAGACCCATAGCCAGTGCCATCAATTCTCTCACTTATGAAATAGCAAGATATTTAACAACTTGTTTACAACCATTTATTGGAAAAACTGACTCATATATAAAAGACTCGCGTCATTTTATTGAAAAACTGGAGGGACTAACTCTGGCCCCTGAAGATATTCTTGTAAGTTTTGACATTGTGTCCTTATTCACAATGATTCCTGTTAACGAAGTTATGATTTTCATAGCGGATATTTTTCCAGAAGATTTGACTGTTCTTTTCAGACATTGTCTTACATCAAGTCAGTTCCAGTGGGATAATGAATTTTATGAACAACTTGATGGAGTAGCAATGGGTAATCCATTAGGCCCTGCGATTGCTAATCTTTACGTGGAGAAATTTGAACAATCAGCCCTAGACAAAGCTAATAACAAACCATCTCGTTGGTATCGATATGTAGATGACACATTTGTGGTTTGGTCCCATGGCAGAAGGGCCTTGGACGATTTCTTTGATTATCTAAATAAAATTCACCCAGAAATATAGTTTACCATGGAAATAGAAAAGGATAACAGAATATCCTTCTTGGATGTCTTAGTTATGAGACGGTCCGATAGAAACTTGGAATATAAAGTTTTTCGGAAGGCAACACATACGGACAGATATTTACATAAAAATTCTAATCATCATCCACAACAAAAAAGTGGTGTCATAAAAAGTCTTGTCGATCAAGCGGAACGGATATGTACACCTGAACATTTGGATGCTAAAGTGAAACATCTGAAGCAGGCTTTTGAAAAAAACGGCTACTCAAGAAAAGAGATAAATAGAATTTTGCGTCCAAGGAATAGTAGACCAAAAGATAAGAATGAACCACAACGACAGAAAAATACAGTAGTTCTCCCTTTTATTAAAAAAGTAACAGATCGGATCGGTAAGATTTTGCGAAAACATGACATAAAACCTGTCTTTAAACCAACAAAGAAAATAAGTCAAGTACTACGATCTATGAAAGATAAACGCCCTCCCCTGTCGACATGTGGTGTGTATAAAAGTCCATGTACCTGTGGTAAAGTTTATATTGCTACTACCAAAAGAAGCGTAAACACGCAACTGAAAGAGCATAAAAGTCTTTGTCGACTTGGAAAAATAGAAAAATCAGCTGTGGCGGAACATGCTCTTCAACCAGGCAACCACCAAGTGAAGTTTTCGGATACCGAAGTTTTATCTACAACATTAAATTACTATCCACGGCTATATAGAGAAGCTATTGAAATTTATAAACATCACGATAATTTTAATAGGAAAGAGGAGGCTATGAAACTTAGCAATATATGGACAGTGGCTCTACAAAATTGCTAACAATTTTTATCTTTGACAAGGTGGCAATCGATAGTCAACCTTATCTTTGCTATGGATTATCACTGCTCATCATGTGTCACCTGAACCACGCCCCCCTTTCTCACAATATATAAGTCGCTCTCAGACACCCGACCAGTCAGTCGGCAAGACTCAGCGGAGCAGCGCCTCTGAGGAAGTTCAGCGCAGTCCTGGACGAAACGTAAGGAGCAGAAAAGTTCTTGGACCACGACCTCACATCCCGGAAAGTATATCAATAGCCATGTCATCTGGTCGTGAAAGCCTTCATTCCACAATCAGAAGACTCTACGGGGAGGATTTCTCAAAATCAGTTAGACGCCAGTAATTTTTACGTAAGAAGAGTGCACAATAAATTGTACTTTAACTTTTTAACTTTTTTGTTACGTTGTAGAGACTCGGCTTCTATACCGAACTTTTTAAAGCTGAAGAGGATGTACCGGACAGCTCGTGTACATCGGATTTATGATTATACAGAAAGAGCATTACTTCGAGAAAGGATACATTACACAAGACGAGAAATGGATTCTGTTGACTGTGAGTTACTGAAGCTTCATTTATTCTTAGCTTGTAAGATACAGATAGACCTGTGGAATAAAATTGATTATCTTACGTTTACAACTATGGAAGCTACGACAGAAATGACTACTAGTAGACATAAGAAAAAGTTCGGAAAGTTACAAGCTAATGTAACAACTACAAGTAATACGATGATGACTGATACTGTTATAAACAAGTCAAAGAAAGTGTTATCTCAAGACGAGATTTCCGTCCTTGCAAAAGGAGGAAATTACGCTATAACACCTGTGAAAGTACCACTTGAAGATATTATCGCGAATATAGAAGAAGGTATACGAAATATCCCTAAGGCAACCGCGAATGCAATTCGAATTGAAACCACTAGAGTTTTAAGCCACAGTAGACCTCTAGAAAGTAATTTAACAAAAGGTGAGAGGAAGGCTCTTATGGATTTGAATGCAGATGAAGAAATAGTGGTTCTTCCTGCAGATAAAGGGAACGCTACTGTTGTTGTGAATACAGAAGATTACCGAAGGAAAATTTTAAAATTTTTAACGTCAGGACAGTATAAAAAACTTACGAGCGATCCTACAGCCAGTGTACTTAGGAAAACAAATAATTTGATTAAGTCATCTACCTCTATCCGAAAAGAAGATAAAAGAACTTTGTTGAAACGTGAAGCTATGTGTCCTCGATTGTATGGTATACCTAAAATTCATAAAATAGATTTTCCTTTAAGACCCATAGCCAGTGCCATCAATTCTCTCACTTATGAAATAGCAAGATATTTAACAACTTGTTTACAACCATTTATTGGAAAAACTGACTCATATATAAAAGACTCGCGTCATTTTATTGAAAAACTGGAGGGACTAACTCTGGCCCCTGAAGATATTCTTGTAAGTTTTGACATTGTGTCCTTATTCACAATGATTCCTGTTAACGAAGTTATGATTTTCATAGCGGATATTTTTCCAGAAGATTTGACTGTTCTGTTCAGACATTGTCTTACATCAAGTCAGTTCCAGTGGGATAATGAATTTTATGAACAACTTGATGGAGTAGCAATGGGTAATCCATTAGGCCCTGCGATTGCCAATCTTTACGTGGAGAAATTTGAACAATCAGCCCTAGACAAAGCTAATAACAAACCATCTCGTTGGTATCGATATGTAGATGACACATTTGTGGTTTGGTCCCATGGCAGAAACGCCTTGGACGATTTCTTTGATTATCTAAATAAAATTCACCCAAAAATACGGTTTACCATGGAAATAGAAAAGGATAACAGAATATCCTTCTTGGATGTCTTAGTTATGAGACGGTCCGATAGAAACTTGGAATATAAAGTTTTTCGGAAGGCAACACATACGGACAGATATTTACATAAAAATTCTAATCATCATCCACAACAAAAAAGGGGTGTCATAAAAAGTCTTGTCGATCGAGCGGAACGGATATGTACACCTGAACATTTGGATGCTAAAGTGAAACATCTGAAGCAGGCTTTTGAAAAAAACGGCTACTCAAGAAAAGAGATAAATAGAATTTTGCGTCCAAGGAATAGAAGACCAAAAGATAAGAATGAACCACAACGACAGAAAAATACAGTAGTTCTCCCTTTTATTAAAAAAGTAACAGATCGGATTGGTAAGATTTTGCGAAAACATGACATAAAACCTGTCTTTAAACCAACAAAGAAAATAAGTCAAGTACTACGATCTATGAAAGATAAACGCCCTCCCCTGTCGACGTGTGGTGTGTATAAAATTCC